>NC_056732.1:341106572-341204072 GCF_019279795.1 Protopterus annectens
TTAGCCTGATTGGTCCCATCTATCTAATTATGTAGTATAAGACATTCTTTGTGTAACCCAACTGTTGTCTGAAGAAGGCGGGTTATTTTAACCTGCCGAAAGCGCTTACGTGTATTTGTTTTTACTGTGGAGTATTAAACCTGTGTTCCAGTCCTCTTATCGTGTGTGGTCCGCTCTTTCATCAGTTTTTAGTTCGTTTTTTGTTAAGCATATGTAAGGCTGTGTAAACAGTTGTAAGTGTGATTGTGCTGGTGTGCATGCGTTTTAACAGGAATAAGCAAGTTGTAGTCCGTGTAAGCATGTGTGCGCACGTGTGAGCTGGTGTGCACGTGTTTGCGCTTGTTTGCACGGCGCTGCCCCCTGAGGAAACAGAAAGGGAAAAGGAAGCACAACAAATAGTAAGAAGTTAGCCAGGGAGTACTAGCAGAGCTAGCAGGTAAAAACAATCAGAATCAGACAATTACACAGTCATTACACTAGCCCAGCCCAGCACTCAAAACCCAGCCAAAAACATTCCAGTATGTATTTGTCAGACACACTGCAACACTGCAGTAAGCTAATAGAAGTGAAAACTGAAAAAGCTTCACTGAGACAAAGAAATGTTAGGGGCTGCCATTGCTGTCATAAGGTGACATATGCAACATGCTGAGGGTGGTGACAATGCAAATGCTGCTGAGCAACCCACAGTGAGGAGACGGAGAAGAGTGTACCGGCCTAGGGTAACCTACCAGGGGCTACATGAGCTGGAGATAGTGGCGCGCTATAGAGTGGACAGAGACCTCAGGCAGCAAATTGTTGAGCTGTGCAGGCCACGCCTCACACACAGAACCAACAGAGGGGAACCCATCCCAGTGGAAACCAAGGTATGTGTTGGCCTAAGAATATTAGCAACAGGTACCTTCCAGAGACCAACTGGTGATATGATGGGGATTTCACAGGCATCAGCATCTAGGGTACTGCACCAGTTCCTGAATGCCATGGCAGCACATGTCGGTGATTATGTATATTTCCCCAATTCCCGTGAGGTATTGGCCAGCAATATGCGTCTCTTCCAGCAAATACCGGAATACCCTGAGGTAGTGGGTGCAATAGACTGCACGCACATTCGCATCAAAGCACCAGCCGGTGAGCTGGGTTGGGTCTACTATAACCGCAAGGGTTACCCCTCCATCAACTGCCAGGTCGTGTGTGATGCCCAGGGCATAATAATGAATGTGTGTGCTGGCTGCCCTGAAAGCTACCATGACTCCCATATCTGGCATCTGACACAGCTGTACCAGACATTTGCCAATGGGGACATCCCTCATGGTCACCTAGTGGGGGATGCTAGATATGCACTGGAGCCGTGGCTGATGACACCCATCAGAAATGCACACACACCTGAACAGGAACTCCATAATGAGGCACATGCACAAACATGAAATGTAATCGAGCATGTGTTTGGGCTGCTCAAATCACGGTTCTGGTGCCTGGACACATCTGGTGGAGCTTTGCAGTACTCACCAACTACATGTACCCAAATAGTCATGGTATGTGCTATGCTACACAATATGATCCTATGAAAACAGCTGCAGCAGGAGCAGCATAGGGCCGGGCACACCAGCCCCCCACCATTGCCAAGGCCATCACAGGCAGAGCGTGACTCGGAGGAGGAACAACCTGAGCCTGCCCCAGTAGGGAGAAGGAGGTGTGCCCAGTATGCTTTGGCCTTGGCAAAGAGGCAACGCATAACATATACACTGGCTCAGTAGGAACCCTGGAAATGATACCTCTCTCCCACTCACATATAGTAAAAGCAATGCCTTACTTGACACTACCTGTTAACAAACATGTATAGGGAGTGCAAAATGTGCATCCGACATAGGCAGCCCTGCAGCACCACCTGAGGCATGATTGCTATGTGTTAAGCAATATAAAGCACTGCTAAACAGCTCTCACCACTATTTAGTATATGTGAACAAAATTGCACACACTAAGTAGCACAACTACAGGCAA
Source organism: Protopterus annectens (assembly GCF_019279795.1). NCBI lineage: Eukaryota > Metazoa > Chordata > Ceratodontiformes > Protopteridae > Protopterus > Protopterus annectens. Next base: position 341,108,568 of record NC_056732.1, read on the forward strand.
TGTTCAGCAATATTGTGCACTGCCCAGCAATGTTGGGCAACATTGAGCAATGTTGTGCAAGTCTGGTCAAATGTGGGTATAGTTCATCAAAAGCAGGTTAACAAGTTCATATTTGCTTCACTTTTCTTGAAGCAGTCTGTTCTGCCATGTATGAAAATATGAAGCAGTGACAGTCGTCAAACCCAGGATACAGTGCACTATAGTCAGAGTACAGAACCACTAAACCATGACAATGGTCAGCTTGCATGAAAAAATGTTGATAAGTCAATGATAAGTATCTAATGGAAACCTTGCATGCATAGCATAATCCCTGTCGAGTCAAGACACAAAGGTGAGGCCTGCAGTAATAATAGAACCTGATATTCAACACACATATAGTATAAATGTTAATATTGGTAATGTTCACACACATCAACAAACGTAGTGGACCTCAGACAGCAACATACTGCAAGGTCACACTGGGCATGCTCACGCACTTGAAACTATGCGACAAATGTCAGGCAACAAAACACTGAAAGTCTGAACTGGGCATGCTCACACACTTAGGTCAAGTTTGAGTACAGCAGTGGGCCACACATATCCCACAGTTGCAAGTGTCAACCCAGGAACCTCGCACTAATCACCAATCCACCATGTGCACACAGTGATATGACAACAGACACAATATAAAATAGTGAAATACTGTCACAATCAAATATGTTATGCAGAAACCTAGGTTGTTCATAGTAAGTGGTAAAGCAAAGAAGAAACAAAACCTGCAATCAGTACCATCACTGAACAATGTACATCTTGAACATTAGCATAGGTTCAGAGGTTGACACTAGGCTATCTGCCTTAGAGTATGTAGAAGCCTAGCCACAGTGTGTTTGTAGTCTGCAATCACACTAGATCAGTAGACTGTGCCTGTCAATAGTAGGTCACACAAGATATCTCACATATGTTCATTTCATTCTGCCTCTGTCTATCAAGGACCCATAACATATCCCAGGGCTAAACATACGATCACCCGTCCACCTGTGAAGATGTCACCTGTAGGTGTTCAGTGTGGGTCTGTGCATATGTGGTACTGTGATCACATTCCCAAGTGAGTGGAGCCTCTGTGATGGTAATATGCCCCTCCAGCATGTCCTATTAACATCATTGCTCATGTACCTGTCCCTGGAGCATGTAGCTGTAAGGGACTTTGATATCCTCACGTGGAGCCTGTCCATCAATGCTGTGATGGACATGGTATCAAAGAAAAGGCACAGACTGCATCCAAGTAGGCAGTAAGCAACTGAGGAGAGCTGGGGTCACCATAGCCAAACTGTGCATACCATCTGTGTGAGTCCTTAGATCCACTTGGTATATAAATCTGTGTACATTCCAGTTGCTGCAGGTGTTGGGTAAGGTACATCCAAAATGGACCATTGTATCCAAGCATGTGTCAGATAACTACAGGGTCACAATGACCCCACCTGATTTGGATGTAAAACTGTATGGGTTAAGGTTGCCTAAATAGAAGGTGTGTCCAACAACATTGGCAACGTGAATGTCAAAGGCAAGAGTACTAAGTATTCATGTCCCCAAATCACAAACCACACACACTGTACGTGATGTATCATCACCTATGTGGTAATGTGTGTGCACGATGTTACTACTAAAGGTGATGACTATGCATCTAAAGTAAGGTAGCTATAGGCCATGGCTCTGGCACGAGTCAGCCATCTCTGTGAGAGCCTTTCTGAGGATGCCTGTGCCAGCTTTGGAGTCGAATATGGCACACAGTTTGCAGTCATCTGCAAACATGGTCATCCATATTCCTCCTGTGTTAGCCAGTATGTATCAGAAATATATACAGAACAGGAGAGGTCCCAGGACTGAGCCCTGTGGGATGCCATGTGTAACTGGTGTATAGTCAGACATGGCACCTGCAATACTGACCATGTGTGTGCTATCCATGATCCAGTTAGCAATCCAGATTGTGACATATGTGTAGATATTGAATCCGGTGATCTAATGTGTAAAGGCCAAGTGGGGTATTGTGTAGAAGTGGTGTGCGAGCTCCAGGTAGGCTGTGTGGACAACCCTGTGTACATCTATGGACCTGTTAACTGTTTAAATACATCAAACATCTGCAAGAGGCAAGATATGCCCACAATAACACCAAATTGTGTAGGATCCAGTGTCTGTAGGTTCACAATGTGTATGTGTATGTGTTCCATGATGATACACTCCATAGCATAGCAGACCAGGATAGTTAGGCATATATTGTGATAATGTCCAGGGTCCCTTGTGGCACCAGCACTGTGTAGCGGGTACACCATAGCTGTATGCCATTCCATGGCTACACATCCTGTAGTAACTGTGATATTGAACAGTGACATAATGTGAGTGTGAAGTTTGTCATGAATCTCGTGTATGCCACAGTCTGGGACACTATCTGGTCCCACTGATGCTGTGTTGTCTGCTATGGAGAGGGCAGCACACACATGTTCATCTGTGATGTCAGGGAGGCTACACCCTGTTGTGATGGACATGTGCACTGCAGGGGGGATGGTGGAGAAACGTTCCCACTGAACCTGTTGTCCAGGATGTTTGCAATGTCAGTGGGTTCACTGTATCATTTGTAATTATGCAGTAACAAACAGCATATCTGTGAGTTGCCACACAGGTCCCTGACATAACTAAATAAGGCCTTGTGATTGTCCAGGGTGTCTGTTACAAGTGTCCATTAGAAGTGGGCCTTAGATGAATCAACAACTGATCGTAGCTATACCATAGTACTGATCAGAGATGCTTTCTAGATTGTGATTGTGCTCTACACTGTAGTAGCCTCCTTCTGTCCATGTACAGCTCAGTAATGGCCGTGGTCCAGAAGACAGGTCCCCTGCCTTTGGAGGAGTAAGTCTTGTAGTTATCTGGGATAACATGATCCATGAATTCCAGTATTTGTCCATAGAATGTGCTTGTAAAGTATGTAGTTGTCTGAGCTGTAATTAATACTGTCCCAGGGTCATTGAGGGATACCACCTCAGTTTGTACAAGTGTGATGTTTGCTCATGAGAAGTATGTCACTGAGATCACATAGGATGTGTGTGTGTATGTGATATGTATGTCTAGTGAGATGAATGTATGTTCCGACCTTAATAATTACAGGTATACCTCTGTTGTGGAACACAGAGTCCCCATGTGTGTGATGATCAGGTACCACATGTATAACCCCCTGTGGGTGTGGTGACCAGGTCTGCTAACATTTGAGTGTAGCAATCTTAGCAACTGTTGTGCGAGGGTGTCACTGCTTGAGTAGTATACCCAGTCAATGTTTGTGTATTTGAAGTCACACAATATAATGGTGTTTGGTGAGACCTTCACATTCCCCAGTGTTCCCAGGAATAACGACTGTTGTGCTCATGTTTGGGAGTGTGGTCTGTAACAGTCTACACACTGAAATGCAGTTTTGACCACACTCAGTTGCACATGTATGTTCCCCAATGCTTTGTGTACTGCTACCAACCTGGAGGTGTGTGTATGAATGATGTATATGGAATCCCCCCTATTGTTGTTGTCTAGTCCGAGTCCTGTGTCTGAAAACCATGGTATGATGTAAAACATGTTAGTGCTGCTGTGCTTTTGTGAGCCTGAACCAGGTGTTTGTTACTGCACATATATCGACAGATTCCATACTGATGTGAGTCCTGAGTGCATGCATTCTGAGGGTTAGACATCAGTTGTTGAGCACCATCACTCTCTGTTTCCTGTACCCTGTAACGTCTATGGCTGTGGTTATGTCATCTGACCCTCACTTCAAACAGCCACTATGTGTGTGTCAAGAGCCTAAGGCAGTCTGTGAAAGCCTAGGGGTGACAGCTGCATGGCGTCCATAGCGATTGTACATGGCATGTTGAGCATGTAATCCCAGGCTGACAGACACTGGATCCCCTGTGAATGACAACAATATGTTAGGCAACTGTTAAAACTGATCATGTCATCTGTATACTGTGACATAGTACTTGGTGAGGGTAAGATGCTACACAAGGTCAGGGTCATACTGTCCTGGCCTACATGATCAGAGAGCCCCTCTATGTCTCTTGTCATGTAGTTCAGGGAGGAACGTCTGAGGGTCTACACACTGGAATGCTCAATGATGGAGCCATATTTGTACTTGCAGTGGACTGACAACAGTGCATGTGTCATGTGGCATATCCTGGCACCCGACACACAGCACAAAGTGACCTTCACCTTGTTCAGCCTGGTGAGTGGGATGTCAGTGTGACCGACAATTACACTCACCTAATACAGTTGTATGAGGTGTGTTGTGTAGGCCTAAGGGCAGTGACTGTGTGGCACAATGACTTTGTGAACTATGTGATGATATGTGTGTATGGTTGTGTGTTAGCAGTTGTTTGTGTGTCTGCTTTGGATGTCTCAGCTGCTTAGGCAGAGTACATTTAGATGCTCCAAGTATGTCTTTGTGTGTCAATGTATATGGTTTGCTGTTGTTATCGGTGCATGTATGACTGTATTTGTGGTGTGTGTGGTTACCTTCACCACCTGATAGACTGTGCCAGTAATGGCTTGGGAGAGCTCAGCCTCCTGTCCATCTATACAGTTGCACCTCCCACAGATATCCAAGTTTTTTGGTAGGAGGACAGTGTTACCTGTGTACATAAGGCAGTTGTAACAATGCGTCAGAATTCCAATATGCACCAGCTGGACTGGAGAGTACACACAAAACCAACATTTGGACATGCCAGGATATGATGATGACATACACTGTCGACTGATCATAAAGGATCAGTAGTGTGTCAAATGTGTAAAAGAGTATAACAGGGTTTTAGTGTTCAGGTTTGTTGTTGCTGTGGAAAGATAATCTGCAAAGGAGTACAGACAGAAACATTACACCTCCTTTAGCTAGGTCAGAAATATCGATATACAGTCATATATGTCCTGAGTCAAGGTCAACTGTACCTGACTGACAATGTCAACATCGTGTCAGACAGGCCCATACATACATACCCACCTCCCAGTGACAAAAGGCCCTAACATCATACCAGGAGATATCACATGTAGAATGTGTAAACTGGTCCCCACAATGCCAAATGAATCCCATCAGGTGGATAACAATGTTTCCCCATATGTGTCATAAGTGAACAACAGGACAAACAGACACTGCACCCGAACAGTCTGTTGAGCCTCACACTCTCTACAGGATCTTACACCGTTGAATGTGTTACAGCAACATGTGGCACACCCCACAAGTGTTGGTGCACAGCACACCATGGGAACTATATTCCTATAAGCCTATGAAGTCCGAAATGCTAGTCCATGGAGTCCATCATGATTGCAGTCAGGAACAGAGATATTGTAAACCGACAAACACAGAACACAAACGTCTGTGGTATGTTAATGAGCACATCATGTTCCCCAAACCTGCTACATATCTTGCAAGGCAGCCACCCAGGACAAACATCACTGACAGGAGCAACGCAGGTCCCACATAGACCTTGAATAGCCCTTTACCAACATCACAGACACATGTGATATCCACAAAACCTACAATCCGTGCATGAATATGTATTGTCATATGAAGGAATGTCCACAGATAGATCACACCAGGTATGAATTGTGTATTCCTGTTCAAGATGTTAACACCTGCTGACCCACAAGGTTCATTCGTGGGATTGCATAACACTACGTGCACACACATAACCATGTCCAGTCTGATGTCAGCAACCTACAAACATAGCATGTGAATAAAGACTACACAGTAAAGCATGTAGCGCATTGTGTTAATGCGTAGCTCACTAGTATCATGCCATAGTTAGGTAGGGGTTTGAATCCTGCATTTGCTGAGTGTGTGTCTTGGTATATGTGTGTGTGTGAGTTTGGCTTTGAGAGGAGTGGCCCTTTTGGAGACTGTGGAAACACATTAGGAGTGGTGAATACCTCTTTGCCAAGTGTGATGATGTCAGCATCCTACAAATAGAGCTTTTGAAATGAACGCACCCAGTAAAGCAAATAGAGCGTTGTGTTAATGTGTATCTCAGTAGTGTCAAAATATAATCAGATAGGGATTTGAGTCCTACAAACACCAAGTTGGGGGTGTGTATGTGTGTGGTTTCCTTTGAGAGGCGGTGACTGTGGAAACACATTTTAAAAGAGGTACATCCCTCTTTGGAAAGTCTGAAAATGTCAGCATCCTACAAATATTCAAGGAGAACATAAGCCACCCCCGTAATGAATATAGAGTGCCATGTTAATGCGTACCTCTCCAATAACATAACCTAGTTAGGTAGGGGTTTGAATACTGCAAATGCTGAGTGTGAATGTGTGTGTGAGATTGCCTTTGAGAGGAGTGGCCTTTTTGGAGACTGTGGAAATACATTAGGAGTGGTGAATCCCTCTTTGCCAAGTGCGATGATGTCAGCATCCTACAAATAGAGCTATGGAAAAAAATGCTCCCAGTAAAGCAAATAGCACGTTGTGTTAATTCGTATCTTACTAGTGTCATGATATAGTTAAGTAGGGGTTTGAGTCCTACAAACACTAAGTGTGTGTGTGGGGGTGTATGTATATGCTTTCCTTTGAGAGGAGGAGACTGTGGAAACACATTTTAAAAGAGGTACATCCCTCTTTGGAAAGTCTGATGATGTCAGCATCCTACAAATATTCAAGGAGAACAGAAACCACCCCGTAATGCATATAGCATGCCGTGTTAATGTGTATCTCTCCAGTAGCGTAATATAGTTAGGTAGGAGTTTGAATCCTGCAAATGCTGAGTGTGTGTGTGTGTGTGAGACTGCCTTTGAGAGGAGTGGCCTTTTGGGAGACCGTGGAAATACATTAGGAGTGGTGAATCCTTCTTTGCCAAGTGTGATGATGTCAGCATCCTACAAATAGATCTTTGGAAAAGAATGCTCCCAGTAAAGTAAATAGCACATCGTGTTAATGCATATCTCACTAGTGTCATAATATAAGAAGATAGGGGTTTGAGTCCTGCAAGCACCAAGTGTGTGTCTGTGTGAGATTTCCTTTGAGAGGAGTAGCCTTTTTGGAGACTGTGGAAACACATTTTAAAAGAGATACATCCCTCTTTGGAAAGTCTGATGATGTCAGCATCCTACAAATATTCAAGGAGAACAAAAACCACCCAGTAATGCATATAGTGTGGCGTGTTAATGCATATATCTCCAGTAGCATAACATAGTTAGATAGGGGTTTGAATCCTGTGAATGTGTTTGTGAGACTGCCTTTGAGAGGAGTGGCCTTTTTGCAGACTGTGGAAATACGTTAGGAGTGGTGAATCCCTCTTTTCCAAGTGTGATGATGTCAGCATCCTACAAATAGAGCTTTTGAAAAGAATGCTCCCAGTAAAGCAAATAGTGCGTCGTGTCAATGTGTATCTCACTAGTGTCATAACATAGTCAGGTAGGGGTTTGAGTCCTGCAAACGCTGAGTGTGTGTGTGTGTGTGTGTGTGTGTGTGTGCTACAGGTGGTCAATGCAGTGTGGGTTTTGCTTTTACTACGGTATGACATATGTTTCAAACAGTATGTGCATTGCACACATCGGGTATCTGCGTGTCAAATAGATTTGTGTACATGTGACCTCAATCAGTACATAGGTGTGAAGCCTGCATACTACATGAATACATTTGTAACCTTCGACAGATTGTGCCGCTGCTTCTCAGATCATAGGCCACATATGTATGTCTGCATCAAGACCGGCCAATGTAGTGACCCGTGGCCAAGGACATCCCTGCCACACACATCCATGACACGTACTGTAGAGTACTGTGAGTGAGAGTAATTGCTGGGGTATATGTCAGACATGTTCATACACAACAACGACTGGCAATAATGGACAGTCATGATAGGTGTGCACCAGCCCTGTGGATATGCATGCAGGCCCCTAATGTGTTATATGAAACACCGAGGGACCCCACAATACCTATGGATATGTGGATACCAAGGGACAGATTACATAACACGTGTCTGTCTGTACACATTGGTACCCAACATACGTGTTCAGGGCTACCACCTATGTGGTACTGTTGGGATAGTATGTATAGTAAATGTGGATGACCATGCCATTGATGGCGTACTGCTATACAGCATGTATTGGATAACAGGTAACTGTCTGTATGATACCCTTGTGTAGGATATGCGTCCCATCCGAGGAATGCAGTGTAGGCCAATGCATGCATTACCAGATGTGAATGGACATATCCCTAGTATGTTTGCGTGTACCGAAGAGGTCTTTATGCCACACAGGTGTGGTCCCAGGAACATGTGGTGGTCAATACCACTGGTTACTGTTATAGTATAGTACTGGAAGGTTCCAACTGTTACTGAGTTCCCTACAACTGTGAGTCATTTGTCAGGACATCATCTAATGATTGGTTATAGTCATGCTGTTGAGGTGGTGTATACTGCCAGATTGCAGATCATTGGCAGATATCAATGGCATCACCCACAGCATAGTGCCAACCCATGTCATACACACATGTGTACCCATGTTAGTACATATCTGTAGTAGAATGCATACTGGCCATCGAAAGATACCATGAGATGTTGACAATGTGTAGAACAGGGTATGTCACACATCCCACATGTCCACTATGCACGTACATGCAGACAGTGTGCACACACCATGTTCACAGATGTACACCTGCTAATTTGTAATGCACGCATCACACACATACTGTCCACTCACTAACACATGCTGTCAACACTGTACACTTCATCCAAGTGGCACATGGGTGGACAATACATACTCAGACCTAACACTGGTGTAAACAATGCTGCAATGACTATCAGAGCTGTGATGCATAATGCCTGCTCAGATATACCTACAAGGATATCAGTAGACCTTCCTGTTGGCGACTTGCTACAATTGCTACACTGCTATGATGTCACCCTGTGCATCAGAACCATGTTAGCCTATTCCTTCATCAATGTGACAGATGACAGGAGGTGGCACAGGTGTCATCATATGCACAGAGTGTGTTGTAGGTTTGCCAGAGCCTGACATTGAACCATCCAATCAGCATGTCTGTGTGTGTGTGTGTGTGTGTGTGTGTGTGTGTGTGTGTGTGTGTGTGTGTGTGTGAGGGACAACAGTACTGCATGGGCCAATGCTGATGTAATGTGTGTGTGTATGTGTGAGCCCTAGTTGTATGGTAAATGTGTGTGTGTCTGCATGCACACAACTCCACCATGTGGCTGCCATATACGGGTGGTTGTGGGACAGCCACAGACTGTACCTGCTAGGCCATACAGATCACTGTCTCCGGCCATGTACACCTTACCTGTGCCTAGCAGGGGTGCTACGGGCAGTATCGGGTACCAACCCTGACTGGGTGCTATCATCAGAGGCAGCGGTATGATGACTGGACCCATGTCCCTGCTGGGACTGGCCAGCACCACGTGCATGTGGTCTAGTAGGACGGTCAATGGACAGGCCAGCCCCAGCATTGCTGGGGCTGGTACTGCCACTATGGGAGCGGCTGTGATCTGTGGTCCGTCCATGACGAATGCCAGCTGATGCTGTTGCTGGCATGCATCTGTGTCGGCCTCTCATCCTTTCCACATGGTCCTGGCTCATGGCTAACACATTGTGGGGGACATCTAATGTCTCCTTCCAATGGCTATCAATGACCTCGGTGTAATTCCCAATGGCACCGGCAAGGTCACGGATGCTGTCATTGATAGCAGTGTAATGGGCCCTCCGCGCCCTTAGTTCCTGTTGGGTGTACCGTTCCATACGTGCCTGTGCCTGCATTACAGCCTGGAACATACTGGAGGTTGTAATACCTCTGGGGGCACGTCTGCCAGGGGCAGTACGACCAGTGGTGCTCCCCCAGAACCCCTGGACATCCACCTATGTGGTACCATTCCGGTAATCTGGCTATGGCTGCTGTGAGGGGATGCACGTGCCATAGGTACCACACTCTCCTGGTCAATGCCAACTGTATGCTGTCCCTCAGCTACGGCCATTGGTGACGAGGGATGTATTGGCAGTATGAGTGTGCGCATAGATGGGGTTGACTGCTGTGTACTGTCGATTGGTGGACCAACAACAGACTCTGTCAGACCTTCCTGTGCCACAGTACATGTCTCATCATCTCCACTATTAGTGGCGGTGACATCAGGTTCCCTGCTACACTCAGCCACGCCTAACAGAGCACCTGTGGAAGGAAGACAGGAAACACACTTTACAATCTGTACATGATGTTAGCACACATGCACACATAAACACAGGAACACATGAACACATGCACACATGCACACATGAACACATGAACACATGCACACATGCACACATGCACACATGCCCACATGAACATATGCACACGCACACATGAACACACACACATACACACATACACACACACACACACACACACACACACACACACACACACACACACACACACACACACACACACACACACACACACACACACACACACACACCAGCAATCTAACACATACACAATAGTGGGTGATGGTGGGTGACAGTATCTCAAGGCAAACAGTCACCACACGTGTCAGCAGGCAGACCATGTGTTGCTCAACACCATGCAGTGCAAGTGTAGACAGCCCTTTCTAATGACATTATACATGGCTTTGATGCATGTGTGTAGTTGTGCAGTGATTGGCTACACCCTGGAACACAATGTGTATATGGACACTACATTGCTGTGCAAGTATTATCTGCTCTGCAATGTCATGTGCACCATCACTCAATGGTATACATACCATGGCTGCATGAGTCATCTGTGTGACACATAGATTGACATGTGTGATGACAGTGTCTGTGTCCATATCACATAATAGTGGGCACAGGTGTAGCAAATGCATGCAATGTACAGACATGGGATGAGTGATGCATGTAGACGTGAAGGAATCCCAATGCACGAAATGGACATTGCACAGTAGTTATGGTGCATGTGGGACATATTGCAGATATGTTGCTGCCAGCCACGACATGGCATGCTACATGACTGCAACATTAAACACCACACATACCCAATGTGTGTCATGTGACCTATACACCCAATAGCATTCCAGGCCATATATGTGACTCTTTGTACAGATGGCGGCTGTTGTGCAAAATGTGTATACTAGCATATGTAAGCACACACACAACATGCATTGCATGGTGTGTATAGGTGCATATGTTTGCACACACAGAACAATGAGGTGCACAGAAAAGACTGCTATGTGTAGTACTGTGGTCACTGTAACTGGATGGGGTATAGTACCATGTGCCATCATCATCATCATCATCCATCTTGTGGTCACTCGCGGCTACTACTGTGTGACAGACCACCGCCTAGCATGCTGTACCTGAACTGCAGTGCTATGGATACGTTCACTATTACACAGCCACTTTGTACATGGGTGTATGAGGTGCCCAGTAGGGAGCATTGCCTAACATGACTGTGTTATGTGTTGAAGACTGTTGCACAGCCCCATGATAGGTCTCCACCCCTGAGGTACATCATGTGTGTGTGGATGACATGTGGGATACTGACATGTGACATACAGTGGGTGTGTGGTTATGCCATATGTAGCATGACTTTGTGTACTGCATGTGATAAATGTTTTATGTTGTGTACAGGTGTTGCAACTATGCCTATCCATGTGCAGTAGGGGGTTGCCACAACTGTGTGTCATGCTCTGTGTATTGCATGTCATTGAGGAAGCTACTGATATTACTGAGCTGTGCAACATCTCACAGCAAACATGCATGGCATGCATTATGCGTAGGTGTGTTACGTGTACATGGCCTACACCTCACCTGTGACATGCATATTTCATTACCAACATTGCAGGTATAACACACTCACCAGCATGGATCAGCTGCCCTACTGTCACACCAGAGGGACCTTCGAGAATATGAGAGGGTTCATCAGTGGCCACAACTGTGGCATTGCTACAGTGAGTATGCTAAACTGCAGTACAACAACAGTCAAAAGTCACAGGTGTAGGGATATTATACAAACTATCCGTATTGCACAACAGTAGACAGTGGAACTGCTAAACACACAGTACACATCTCATGTACTCATAATCTAACAATACAGTTAACTGTAGTCTACAGATAGGGCGTATTACCTGCTTGCTCCAGGTGGATGTGCTGGGTGGCTCCGGCCTCCATTACAACACATGTCAGAGGTTGTCATAGCTGTTGTCCAGGAGCCACCATGCTTAGGAGCAGCTCCGCTGCTCTGGTGAGGGCGGGATGTATGGCCACCCCACCACCTGTGGCAAGCTGCTGTCTTTGGATATCAGATGCACGCCACCGGACTTGTCTAATTAAATCACTGCAGTGATGGCGTACCTGCTCATATGACCGGTTATGCATGCCTATGTCATTTACCCGACTAACAAGCTCCTGCCACAGTGCATTCTGCTCCTGCTGGTGCTGGCTGGTTCTGGAGAACAGCATGGTGTACTGCTGCAAAAGGCTGTTGACTATCACCTCTTCCTCTTCTGCAGTGTAAGCTGGATTATGTTGGTGGGCCATGTGGCTGAAAAAGATATGAACAATATGTGTGAGAGTGTCCTGTGGCACACTTTACACCTTTACCCACAGATATCACTTTACTGACATATATACCATGCTATTGTCTGTCAGTGGTTACACATGTTCAATAACACTTATTGGTTCTCAGGCCACAACTAACTAACACTGCCTGGCAGACTCTATATATCACACCACTATACAACAGTACCCGACACACTGTTTGTGACACATTGCACAACCTCAAGACAGGGGTGTATATCACACCAATGCATGAACAGAGATGTCATCCATTGCAATGGATGTAAAGTACAGGTACAGTAGTACCAATCAAACACCCTAGTCATTGATGCCATAGCCCTGTCTAACAGATGTGTCCAGTTGTTACTATAGGTGGCATACTGCTGTAACAGACTATAGATGTTGCTGGATACACATGTCAACCCTGTAACACACATATGATTGCAGCCATTGTACAGGCATAATCACACACACATCAGGCAAACATACAACGCACCACTGTATGCCAACACAGATGAGCATTACCTGTGTACCATACGGTGCTGTGTACCACTACTTACACACCCTTATGCCTGCAGTCTGTCCTCTGTGCAGACTACAGGAAACACACATGACAGTGTTTCCAAGCAATGTAAACGCACACCATACTGTGCTGTTTAGCCCCAGAGCTTCAGGTAGTACTACAGTTCATATTGGTGATGGATCCACCTACAGTACCACTCACTAAGCATACATGTATTGCTTTAGCCTACAATGAGACACCACATTCATCAACGGAGAACTACATCACATCATATACCATACTACTATGTCTGCCTAACAGTACATTACACATCAGTTGCTGTCCTCACAGCTAGGTTAGGCACTACCATGTCAGATACACGTCAACTTGATTATACTTTTTTATAATTTTTTGAAAAAAACCTGTATTCTTATAATTTGTTTCTCAATTTGTGAGTTACCATTATATATTGGAGCTTTTCTCCTCGGGCCTCTACAAGGAAATGTATCATATGTAGCTAGCCCGGTTAACAAATATAAAATAAATAAATAATAAATAAATAATACAACATCACACTAAGCTTTCACACATTTACAGACCTTGCACACATTCAGTGTTACACTCATTCAACCTCACATAGCAGCTATTGCATTAAGTACATGTGTGAGTGCATAGTGTCATAGGCAAGTGATATGCTATTGGCCCTAGGGCCTACGGCAGCCTAGCCATATGCTACCCTGGCCTTTGACACACATGTACTTTGATTTCACTTGCCCCTGCCAACCTGAACCACAGAGGTGTTTCCTGGGGTGTATTAATCTCCCACACAATCATCAGGGGTATTTATAACAACTGCTAAGGAGGAGCCTTGTTTGCTATTATGTGGTCTATTTCGGTGTATGGCATATGTCTGAGATGGGAACCTATCCCTCCAGCATGTGCTGTTTAGTGAGCTGACAAGGTTTAGGGCCCTAGAGTGTGTAACCCCTAGGGGTTGTGATATGTTGCCATGGTGGTTGTCACCCAGCTATGGGTGTGACATACCTCTGTATGTCCGGCAGAGGTCACCTCTGTGTGGCCAGTATGCAATACGGTGTAGTTGTGGTTTTGTGAGTCAGTCTGCATAGGGCATCAGTTTGCGGACAGTATTACCCTTTGGGAGGTCTGTCTGTGGCCTGTTCACCTGGTGTAGACATCATGTGAAGTACATACCCACAGGGCATTGTGATGAGTAGAGGGGAACCCTACCCTATACTTCCATAGATGACACACCTGTTGTCATGACACATACCACACAGACAGATTACAGGTGTAGTGTGGCACTGTCTTCATCACAGTGGAGGCTACTGTCCACCTGTGTCCCATGTTCCCTTATCACACCTTCACTGTTAGGTAGCTCTCTGCCTATGTGTTAGTTAATGGGTACACTGTTTTGGGAAGGTGGAATGGCACTGCAGTATCAACACTTGTCTACAGTCGATGCCTTGTTCACCACACACCTGTTGCGGTACATATGACCTCGTGTCTCTGTGTCTCTCTCTCTCACTCTATATGTATATATATATATATATATATATATATATATATATATATATATATATATATACATTATATATATATGCATATCTATACACATATATGTACACATCCATTGCTGTACACATGGATGTACATATAGGCACATACACAGTCCACCTTTCATGGTGGGGATCTCACTTTTGCGACAGTTGTGGGATGTACAGGTATGTGATTACATTGCACAGTGTTGTGCAGAATGCGTGTGGGTTTCCTCAGCCCTTGTAGCATTAGCAGGCCTCACTGTCTGTAACACATCAGATCTGACAAATCTGTACCACAGCATTTAACCACCACATGACATATATCAACACTACCATAACTGGCCTTAGGCATAGGCCTACTGGGCAGCCACCTAGGGTGCCGCTCTAGCAGGGGTGCTTTTCCACTATTTATGTGGACACAAGAATGGGGGCACCAGGAAGTGTGGTGGGGGCACCATGGGGTCCTTTTGCCTAGGGTACCAGTTGACCTAAGGCCACTCCAATGCACTGCATGCTGTCTTCTAGGCCACACACTACAACCTACATGGATATATGCACATATCAACATTCACTGACAGATAGCTGTCCACCCTTCACTAACAGTTGCAGTATGTCCCTTGCCCTATGCACATGTGCAGATACAGATAGATATATATACTGCTGCCACACATGGATGATTTGCAGTGTGTAGAGTACTCTTCGGGAACATCTACAACATGTCAACACATACATTTGAGTTACATACCTTACCTTTTATTTACCTGCTCAGTGTGTTACGGTTTTGTATCTTTTTATTTTTTTGGCTGGTTTGATTGGGGTATTTGCCCTCTATTTCACGTTTGGTCTTTTTATTTTTTTTTGATGGTTTGATTTGGGTATTTGCCCTCTATTGCACCTTCGGTCTTTTTTTTTTTTGATGGTTTGATTTGGGTATTTGCCCTCTATTGCACCTTCGGTCTTTTTTTTTTTTTTTTGGATGGCTTGATTTGGGTATTTGCCCTCTATTTCACCTTCGGTCTTTTTTTCTTTTTGGCTGGTTTGATTTGGGTTTTTGCCCTCTATTTCAGCTTTGGTCTCTGTTTCTGTCTCTCTCTCTCTCACTCTCTGTCTCACGACACCTGCAATGATATAATTGCATGTGTGGACTGCAGGTACAGTCTGCTTTTCTAGGTATCTGCACTTGTGCATGTGACAGCCTCTGCACCAATTGCTGCCCACCATTCAGTAATTGCATGCAGCCTGATGTTTGGTGATTGCATTACTCACTGTGATTGCAGCCCACTGCTATAAAATGCTATGTTAGGTAGGTGTAGCCCCTTCAGATTTCGAAGGTGGGGCCCATTCTTGTTTGCTCTGGACACCGTTGTGTCAGTCTGAAGGTTGGTATATGTCTCTTATCTGATGCTAGGGTTGTAGCCAGTTATGTGCTTGTTGTACTCATACCTGCATGTTGCTTCTTCCAGTACACACATCTCAGTGTAGACATGTACGCATCCCTCCAAATGCTAACACAGGATACATGGGAGTATGTACTTTTTTCTCACTTACACAATTAACTGCCATACAAATGTGGTTATTGCACTGTATTCCTGTGGCCAGTGTTTACCCTGGTGTGATACTGTGTGGTGTTTGTAAGGTGCTACTGTAACATTATTCCCTGCTAGGATGGCTGGTTCTCCTTTCACAGTCATGTCATGCAATTCCACAACCACTGCTGGTAAAGACCCACAGAAAAGGGTTTGTGTTATACCATTCCTAATTTCCATTTACATTCCCTCATTGTAATGCATGATATATTTATTTCAGAACCAAGTTATTTGTATATTTGCTGTGGCTTAGTGGTAATTCATGCAGTCTATTGTGTCAATCATCTGGGTTTCGAGACTCCCAGAGGTTTTTTATTTTGCTGCTCAGCAGAACAAGGGCCCTGCCATAGAGTGACTAAGGCACTTTTAAGCAGTAGTAAGCGGGTTTGCGCGGATTTGCGTGGGTTTGCGCAACGCTTATCTAATCACACACATGCACACACTCGCTTAATCATGCTTACTACCACTTAAAAGTGCTTACTCCCGCTAACCCCCGCACTAATTTCTTTAAAAGAAAAGAAAATGGGGAGATAGGAAAGTGGTGAAAAAGGGGGCACAGAGAGGGAAAGACAGTAGGAAAACAAGCTCGGTATGTGCAGGACGGGTGTAGGGAAGGCCCATAGCTGCCCATTTCTTTGCCAGCAACAGCTGTGCATATCTTGAAAATCTGGAGTGAAATTTGATACCTTCCACCCCTGAGAGAGGGGTGAGGACAACATAGTTTGTTGCACTGCCAGTTAGAATTATCAGTGTACATGTCCAATGGACATGTGTGCGAAATGGGAAGCTATGTATGGGGCGTAATTTTTTTTCGGGTACAGATTGCCCCTTTTTTTTTTTCAGGGGAGAGTGGTAAGTGAGGTAGAGGAAGTAGGTATATTTGGGGAGGTAGGTTAGGTAGGTAAACAGACAAGACAAACAAGATGCATACAGGGGTGGAGTATGACACATGGGGTGGGTAAACACAATTGACGGGGATGGATGTTTGGAAATCGCAAGCCCATGAGCCCACAGATGGTATCAGTGGGTCTGATATCCCAACCCATGGGCAGTCACCACTGGACCTTCACAGACCCAAGGGTTGCTGTGCTGGGGGCTGCGTAGGAGGGCAGGCTCACCTGTGAGTCGCGCCACTCTCGCCTCGAGCTGGCATAGGGGATCAGCGACTAAACACTGGATCTCCCTACGCACCACAACCCGGACCCTTCAGAGGGTGACAGGAGGCCCTTCTCCGCCCATGCTTACAGGGGGGAGCCCCATCCCCTGCAGCGCTTCCACCAGAAGGTGGCACAGGACCTACGGAGGAGGGTGGCTCGGGCTGGGCACCAGACCTACTGGTGCCAGGTGCAACTGCCAGCTGAGGTGGGACAGGTGGGTCCGCTGGGACCGGTCTTCCCATACGTTCTGTGATTATGTGTTTTTAATTACAACATAGACATTCCAAGTTAGTTGTAACAGCATGCAGTAATATTCCCATTAACCCAACACACCAGGGTTACAACAGTTGAACAGCAAGCATAACACATGCATGTATTGAACGACAGTGGACATTCCAACAGCATGCAGGGAAGATTGGTGGCAACAGGCCACCAAGATTGTGGTGTTTTAATAGGGGACATGCATCAAAGTAGGTACAGATTTTTTTATAACACTAGGACATATGTCCCAACAAATGTTATGAGATTACACATACCCATTGAGGTGTGGAATTGCATTGTTTATGCACATGGAGTAGGGTGTAAAAAGAAACCTCCATTAATATCTTATTAGTACTTTAACTGTACACTACATTCCTATTGACTGCAGGTGTATATTCCCTACATGTATTCTTACACTAAACAACATGCATTTGATTGCGTTATGGGTTTTGCTACTTCATGATATACCTGGCCTATATCTGACATGGTAACTGTCCAGGATGCAGATGTTACTGCTACATACTTGTATTAAATTGACTTGTTCATGTATGTGCACATCTGGATGTGTTCACATGGCTTTTTCACTTGTTTTCTACACAACCCTACTTTTCAGATAACACACTTAAGTCTCTGGAGAACACCCTGACAGGCTACTCATGTGCCAGATTTACCTATGCATGTCAGCCATTTCACAACTGTTTAGGACTGTTGCATACTTCACAGCTACTGGCACTTCCTTCATCCACTTTATATGGGACTGCACTACTGGGGTTTGTCAGCACTTACTACAACAGAGTAACATTTCTTCACTGCAAGGGTTCAACAACAATTTCTGAGTAACTGGCACATACACACTGCAAGTATTATACCTTTCTTCTTTACATTAAAACTCTTTTCTACAGGCTCTCTCCTGTATTTGACATTACACTGCATACAATAGACCTATTCAGGAAATGTTATACCTTTATTGATAGGTTACAATACTGTTTTACAGGCTCACTCATGTTTTATCTATGGCAGTGCATGCAGAGATAGTATTCCAGACATGTTTTTGCTTTATTCATGGGTTACTACACTCTATTCCTGCCTATCTGACTTATGATACGTAACAGTACATGCAGAGGATTTATTCAGGGAATGAATGTTTTATTCTTCACAGCTACTGTCACTTCCTTCATCCACTTCCTATGGGACTGCACAACTGTGGGTTGACAGCACCTAATACAACAGTACTATTTATTATTGCAAGGGTACAACAACATTTCAAAGTAAGTGACACAGACACACTCCAAATTTTATACCTTTATTAATTACATTGAACACTCTTTTCTACAGGCTCTCTCCTTTACTTGTTATTACAGTGCATACGGAAGACATATTCAGGACATATTATACCTTTCGTGATAGGTTACAACACTCTTTTTCAGGCCTGCCCACTTATATGTTATGACAATGCATGCAGGGATAGTACTGGAGACTTATTTTACCTCGATTGGTGGGTTAGTACACTCAGTTTCTGTCTCACTGATATTTGTTATATAACAGTACATGCAGATGATTTAATCAGGACATTTTATTGCTGTATTATTGGGCTTATACACTTTTCTCATGCTCACTCACATATATCATGTAACAATACATGCAGAATATTTACTAACCTGCCTGGTGGCGCAGCCTTAGCAGCCTATCTGCATAGGCTTGCTGATTCATAGCGCGAGCACCTGCAGCTGTGGAGTATATAAAGGGATATTGAGACATACCTATACATTATTTAGACTATATTAGCTTATCTTAGATACTGCATTCCATGGCTACCTACTTAGTAGTGGGGCATCCCGCATTTGACGGGCCTCCTGGATCCACTGGTTCAGAAGGTCCTGCTTCCACCTCTTCAGGTCTGCATGGTGGTGACAGACCTGCTCACCAGTCCGAGGGGCACTTGTGGCACTGGTGAGTTCATGAGCCAACCGGTTCCAAGCCTCCGCCTTATACTCTGTTCCTTGGAACTGGCCCTGAGGAGTCGAGTCTCATGCCAATGGACTAGGAGCCAAACCATATATCTTGACTCCTTGATGCCCCAGCATTGCGCTCGAAAGAGTGTATCCTCTCCAGCACCAGACATTCTAACTGCAGATGAGAGCTACAATCAGTTATGGCACGTATTCCCACCTATGTGGCTTAAATATGCCGCATTTCCCGCACTTTTCTGTGATTGGCCGTATTTGAATATTCTCGGCTGACTGCAGACCTGCTTAGCAATGGTTAATCAAACATTTATTACTATATGTATGTTAACAGTGTATGTTCATCCTAAGCTGTTGTGGCTTAGTGATTCAGTACTTTGATTATGGTGCAAAATGTCCTGGGTTCAAACCTTATCATTGCATTTTATTTTACTACTGTCCAGACAAGTTAGGGGGTGTGGCTGTGTGTAAGCAACTTTGCCCTACGTTGCTCCAAGTTGCCCGACGGGGCGCTGGTTGGTGCAGCATGCACCTCCGCTCAAAATGATTGCACTGGGTAAAGCGCTATTTAGCTTTGGGCAACTATTTTGCACTGGGTAAAGAGCGAGTTAGCTATGGGCAACTACATTGCGCTGGGTAAAGCGCGAGTTAGCTAGGGGCAACTACATTGCGCTGGGTGAAGCGCTGCTTAACTGCGGCCAATTTTATATTGGGATCCTTTAAAATATTTATTTTAGTCACTGATACATTGGCCATTTCACTGCTTTTTAGTTATGTTTAAACATATATGTTGGGTATTATTCCATATACTGATTTAAAAAATAAATACAAAAGGGAGTGGTGGGACTCGAACCATGAATGTCTCTTCTTTGTGCGAACGCTCTATCATTACGCTATTGCTATTTCATGTGATTTGCATAAACATTCTTTCTTATGCTCTTCCATGTGAAGAATGGGATTTGGGTGCGTGCCCTCATGCATATTTATGAGCGCTGATGTCATGCTGTTCAACTGCAGCCTCTCTGAAGACTTATTAAGTCTTACACGAGAGGATTCTCAGGGGGGGGCTTGTCTCAGTTAGTAAAAACAATTGTTAAAAACAAAAGATTTTTTAGATTGGGAACAGAAGGAAAAGAGGAGGAATTAAAGATACAGAGGAAGAATAGCAAAGATAAATATATATCTGAATCCAAATAAATTTTCCCCATCTTTTCAGTTAACTTTGTAGCTGACAATTTAGGATTTAAGACTGAAAATTAAACTTCAGGGATTCAGATAAAAATACCTTGCTTGCTAACTGCAACATCCAACTAAATTCATAGTGGATAAATTTTACCTTTAGTAAACATGCTTTTCATTTTTTTTATATCTGTCTGTTGCTGATTAATATGTGACTAGGAAAAATGTTTCATACTCATTTAAAAGAAAGCCAGGTATTGGATTTATTTAGACAGCTAAAAAGATTTCCATTCATTTTTTGTACATAGGACATTTGGTCAAGATCATACCATATGAAAGTGATGTCCTTCTGGAATCTTTTCCTTACTGATGGCACCATTCTGTCCTGTACCACTCCAGTGTGAAAATCCCAAGTTAATACACAGGATACTTTTACTTCCGTGATGTTACTATTAAGAAATATATGCTACTCTTAAATGACACAAGTAAGGTGAGGAAGAGTTTTGTATTTAACTGTATTCATGGTTAACTGCCTTGCTTGTTTCAGTTATAGTGAAATAGCTGCCTCTGAGTAGCATGCTTTGAGAATGTAATTTTCAGAGTGATTTTACTAGATCATTTTAAGTAGCCATGCAGGTGTGGGATCCAGAATCATTCTGTCAGTAATAATGACACCAGTGATGCATTGATAGTTTATTAAAGTGATTTTTTAAGCTAGATTACAGCATACCTAAGGGTTGTTTTATCACTGTATACAGAGTGCCTATATGTGAACATGTCTGGGTACATAATGCGAGAGTAAATGTGAATCCACAGACACACACACACACACACACACACACACACACACACACACACACACACACACACACACACACACACACACACACACATAAACTATGTAATATAAACATACTCAGATATATGTGTGTGTATACATTCAAACACTTACACACACATATATACGTGCACATTCATATAATATCTAATATAAACATATTCATGTCCAGTGCACAAGTACACAAATATAACCCACACAAAATTCCAGCATTCAAAGAATGTGACTAAAGAATATTTATTAAGTAATTAAATAAAACATGCAAACTGGTTTCACTAATGCTTCATCAATGCGTAAAAGAAGACTTAAGTTCAATTTTTTTTAAAGCGTACAATAAACAGTTTGCTCATAACATCATCAATTAAATATACAAATAACATAAAGCAAAATAAATATTCTTCTCAAAATCTCTTAGTGCAACCTTTTGCTAAAATAAATATGCACCAGTAAAATCTGAAATATGTTTCATCCTTCTAGAATATCCATACCTTTTGGAGCATTTTACTTTTAGGAAGATTTCTGCAATTCTGCATCTCAGCTTAGACAAATGTAAAATGCAGAACTGAGCCACTACCTGTGTTATGTAATCTAACAAAATGTAATGGTTTTATTAATATAAACTAGTTCATGGATTATGTACACTTAAGATATCTGACTGTGATCAAATGAATAAATAAATACATAATTGTCATATAAATGTGTTGTCAGTTATGCAAGAGGTAGCCCACTTGCCTTTGGTGCTGAAAAACCAGAAGGTTGTCAGTTCTATTCTCACTCTAGGTGACTGGATTGGTGACACTACAGTGCAGCTCTGGGGAATGCTGTATTCCTGAGTGTGGTGTCCTGGGAAAGCTGCATTTCTGAGTGGCGTGTCCTTTGGATAAGCTGTTAAACCCAAGGCCTAGCTGCTTGCTCAGGTGGATGTTAAAGATGCCACTACATCAATTGAAAAGAGTTCCCCGCTGCACTGGTCAAATTTCCCCCACCAGTGCAAAGTACCATCTCTGGTCCCTCCTGTAAACAAGCCACTAGCTGGTTAACAAAATATTACATAAACGCATACAACACAGTTGTGACTATCAATTACAACCAGTTTATTGACTGTGTATGCCTCACATGTAAGACTGTGATCAAATGAATAAATAGCACCTCAAAGTAATAACCTCTGTTTCAATATTATGATCTGAGGTAAAACATATTTCGTAACCCGTTCAAATGTAAACACCTTCCTACAGGACATAGCGTAACACCATCTCTCTCCTTTGCATAAAAATACTATTCCACTTTATTTTGTATATAATTGTAAAAAAATCCAAATACTCTCACTGCAAAATACACACACACACACACACACACACACACACACACACACACACACACACACACACACACACACACGCACACACACACACACACACACACACACACACACACACACACACACACACACACACACACACACACATATATATATATATATATATATATATATATATGGGTCTATTTCTGATTCGCTGACATCCCATTTCACTGAAACCCATTTCGCTGACAGCTCATTTCATAGACAAACTTTCAAGGTGGGGCTGTTTACACCAACTATATATTACAACTCCACAGTCGCACAACAGTGGGAGGGGCAAATCAGGTTTATGCCCTGATTACTTTTGTCTAAAATGGGGCTGTCAGCTAAAATGGGTTTCAGTGAAATGGGATCAGCAATAGAAATGACCCATATATATATATATATATATATATATATATATATATATATATATATATATATATATATATAGATACACGCACACACACACACATATATATATATATATATATATATATATATATATATATGTATATATGGGTCTACCTGAAAACACCGACATGCAAAACACTGACAACAAAATCACCGACACCACAAAACCGAAAGTTCAAAAACACAAAACTTCACACGCCCGACAAACCACAATCCCGACAGTCAACAAACAAAACAAATACCCTGTCCAAAAGCACACACACAACACAAGCACACCAAAAACCTTACAAACCTACACTAAACCTTACAAACACAACTATCTATACTGCCTTAACCTAACCTAACCCTAAGGTCTGTCACTATCGCACACCCACCTAACCCGGCGCCTAACTCTAATCCGCTTAATCCCTAACCCTAAAGTTCCTCACTACCGCATACTTACACACTAGCGCTCATTTGAAATGTCGGTGTTGTCAGCATCGGAATTTTCAACTGTTGGTCATCTCCGGTGGCGATCTTCCGGTGTCGGTGTTGTCGTCGTCGGCGTTTCCAGCTTTTGGCGTTATCAGGTAGACCTATATATATATATATATATATATATATATATATATATATATATATATATATATATATATATATATACAGGAGAGAGAGAGAGAGAGAGAATATGTAGTGGTGCTGTATCTTCAAGTAGTTCCAATGTTTATATAGGTAAATTCATATAAATGCCATGTCCTTAACTTTTTTTTTTACTCTTCATAACAGTGTACAAGACATCTATGTTACCTTCAGTATATTATATTGTATTATTTGTTTTCTTTTTATTGTTTGTTTTCTTTATTTTATTCACTTTCTATCTCTGGGTTGAGGCTGAAATTAGTGCATTGGCATCAGTGCTTTAGTCCTCTAAATAAATTCAAATAATTAAATACATTCAGAAAATCAAAGATGCTGAACAAATAGCCTACCGCAATGCATAATGACTCAAGATTTCTTGTTTGTGCCCCTTATTAAGTTTTACAAGATTGTAACAGAAACACTGAAGAAAACAACAGGGAAAAATCAAAACTCATTTGAAATATACCTGTGCACTTGTAAATGCCATAAGCTCTGTAAGTTATTACATTCATTTTCAGCAGAAAATGTATATAATGCTAGAAACACTTTATACTTTTGTATTGTTTCATGGTCGGTGCTTTACAAGCATGTTATATCAGACTATATAGCCCCAGAGCTGTTTGTTCTTAGTGTTTTGACATTACATAAAAGCAAAAATGTCCCCATTCATTTCAGTGATGCTCCACATCTTGTCCACTGTTTAAGCAGCTCATATCTCTCCACCCATTGGACCAATTGCCATAAAAATTTCATGAAAGTCTTATCATAGATAACAAGAACATGCACACCATTAGTTGAACATTATTAAAGTGCAAAATGTCAACCTTAATATGAAAACTGGCAGTCAGTCCAAACTTCCAGTGGAAGGAATGTTCAAAATATCTCAAAAGCACACATACTGAAAAAGAGAAAATTCAGAATGGGAAATATTTAGGGACAAGGTGAATGATATAAGATATTAAACAACAAAAGTTCATACAAGATCCAGCCTCAGAAAATATTTTTACAAGGGTTGCTGTAAGTGCTAGGCCAATATTTCCAAAATATGAGATGGGTAAACATGGATTATATGTTTAAATGTGCACAAACCAGGCAGACAAGAAGATAATTGATAAAAAAATAGTGGTATTGAATAATAAGTTGGAATGCAGTAGGGAAATATAAGCATTCAATTCGTCACTCAGTCATTGTCTGACATCCTATTCTAACACCTGTTTGGTAGATGATACTTACTCTGAAAGTCAGTTCCTGACCCCAGCCATAAATAAACTGTACAACAGAAGGAGGAAGCTACTACATGATAGAGCAAAATCCCTAAAAGGGAAGGCATCTCTGATCAGTACTATCAAAAAATTACGATCCCTCATAAAATCCTCCAAGGCCAGCTTCGAGAGAAAAATTACAGAGGACAACTCATCACTTTGGTAACTCACCCAGCCAAAACCCCCTCCAATGGGAGTATATTGGACTGGATTCTAGTCTCCCATCCTCACTATTTCACCAACAGTGGCACTCTTCCCGACCCACTTGGTGACCACATGCCACCTTACCACCGGCTTCACTATCCTTCAGCAGACCCATAACTATATTACTATCCGTGACCAAAAACTTCAACCCAACAACCTTTTCTAACTCACTACAAGCAATTAATTGGAATTGTTTAAAAACACTACCTCTAGACAATGCAGTCTCATACTTCAACTCAACATTCTTGAAATTACTAGACTCCCAAGCTCCCTTACGGACAAAGAGAATAAAACTAAATCAGCCCATGGCTCTCCAAAAGTACTCTCACTACCATGAGACAGAGACAAAGTCTGGGCACGCTACCAAAAACATAAGACAACTCCACTCTTAGAATATAAAATGCTCGAAATAAAGTAAAAAAACTCATTACTTATGATGGTAAAAACTATTTCTCTACACTCCAAAATCATAACAAAAACAACCCTCAAAAATTCTGGAAAGGGATCTCTACTCTCCTCCACCCCAGCAAACCAGATACTCCTACCCCAGACCCAAATTCTACAGAACTTGATTTAGCCACCAATTTAATTCTTTCTTTATTGACTCTATTTCCAAATTGACCTCCTCGTTCTCCAACTCCTCCCTATCATCAATACCTCACCCCCCCACTGTCTCTACTTCTTCACCCTACTCCCCACCCACTAACTCCACTCCCCCTCTTCTACACATATTCTATCCTCATCACCACCACCCCATAATCCCCCCCCTGACTGCACTCACTTCTCTCTAAACCCCATACCTACATCTACTATTAGGAAACTCCTTCAGAAATTGAAACCATGTACCAATGCTCCTGACAATCCCTTCTTACTTTCTCAGTATAGCTGCTGAAACACTTACCCATTAGCATCTTAATTAACCGCTCCCTACAAGAATGCACAGTTCCCCAAATTTGGAAACAAGCCTTTATTATACCACTACACAAAGGTGGTAACAATAATAACATTACTAATTTCCGTCCCATAGCCATCCTATCCCCCATTTCAAAAATCCTTGAAAAATGTGTGCAACTTCAACTCCTACCCTATCTCATAGACAAATGCAAAAAGCAGAAACCTGATCTCAACGCAATGAGGTTAAAGTACTGAGCGGTTGCTGTTAAACAAGCTTTACAAATCCACGATTCAAAAAAGTTCTCGGCAGTCGTAGCAAAAGTAAAACTCTTCTTTATTGTAGTAGATATAGTTGAAGGGTAAGCGCTTTCGCGTGGTCACAGCCACGCTTCATCAGACGCTTCATTTTTTTCTATCTCATAGACAACAATCTTATAACTCCCACACAGCACGGTTTCAGACCCAATCATAGCACTATGACTGCCCTCCCCTCCTTCCTTGAAATTGTAAATAAAGCCCGTGACTCGGGACAAATTGTTTCCACTTTACTCCTTGACCTTTCCAAAGCTTTCGATACCATCTCACACAGCCTGCTCTTAACTAAACTCTCCAAACTCTACCTATCCTCCTCCTCTTTGAACTGGTTCTCTAGTTATCTATCTAACAGATATCAAGCTGTAAAATGGAAAAAAGCCACTTCCTCTTTCCTTAGTACCCTACAGGAGTTCCTCAAGGCTCCATACTGGGTCCTCTTCTCTTCAATATCTTTATTAACGACTTCCACAAGTCAATCCCTTTCTCTAGCATCATCCAATATGCAGATGATTCAACTATCATCTGCTCTGCCTCTTCTATCACACACCACAAAACTTACTCAAGATGCCTTCTCTTCCACAGAGCAATGGATGCTAAGCAATCATCTAGCTCTTAATGCTACCAAGACCAAACTATTGTTATTCACTCCTTCCTTCCCTTCAAGTCACTCCTCCCAACATGAATACATTCTTAATTACTAGCCAAAACAACTCACCTCTCGAAATAGTGTCAGAGACCAAACTACTTGGGGTCCAAATAGACAACCAACAATTTAACTCCCACCTGCAAACAAACATCAAAAAACACATCAAAAACTTGGCATGCTTTATAGACAGAATGCCTACCTCACATCCACCACTAAAATCACTCTCTCTACTTCCTTCCTTATCCCTCCCTTCTCTATGGCGCCTATGAACCACTACTAACTAATATTCAGTCCTTGTTAAAAACAGCTTACCTCCTGCTATAACAAAATTGCAAAATTTGCCACCAGCCATAGGTCTTCCGCTCATCACTGTCTCTCCTCCATAAACTAAAATGGCTAGAACTTCCTAATCAACTAACTTACACTCAACTAACTCTAGCCCATAAGCTTATTCTAAACCCCTCCTCTGTCCCTCCCTTTCCTCTGTTTTTAAATGTACCTACCTAACAGAGTTCTAAGGTCTAATAATCAAAATCTGCTAGAAGTGCATAAACCTACTTATCCCCAGGCAAAACCTTCTTTCCTTCAGCCTCACTGCGCCTCTGGAACTCCCTTCCACCAAGCATCCGCACCACCTCTAACCACTCTACCTTCAAAATTCTCTTTTCCTACACCTAGCATCACAGTGGGAATGCTCTTGCTCCCAACCCACATAACTAACTCTACTTAATGTCCTTCTATATCATATCCTACTTTATTTAGCTACTATGCTTGTTCTCTAATCTGTATTAATGTTTCATTTTTTTTTTCTATTATTAGCATGTGTTTTCTCATTGTATTAACTGTTATACAGCTATTCTATATCTGATTAGTTTTACTTTTATTCTGCCTACATTGTATTAATAACTCTCTGTACCTAGATTGTCACTGCCAAATGTTGAATGTACATTTTGTTTTTTGTTCTTTTTCTTTTGGAGCTTTTCTCCCCAGGACTCCATTGAAAATGGGTTCTTTATTGGCCCAATGGACTATCCTGGTAAACCAACTGCAATAAATAAATAAAAATAAATAAAAATAAAGGACACTAAAGACAATCATAAGGCTTTTTTCAGTTAAGTTAGGAACCTGGGATGCAACTCCCAGACTTGTTCTGAGTTGATTCTAAATGACAAAAAATACACTGAACCCACAGACATCGCCATTATCCTGGCAGACAGGTTCAGTGCAAACTTCTCCACCCCAAAAGAGCAAGTATCTATCCCGGCAGAGTGCAGCCTCCCAAACATCTCTGATGCTCAGGTGAAGGCCGCCCTCTCCAAAGCAAAAAACACTGCTTCCATGGGACCAGATGGCGTCCCGGGTTGCGTCCTACATGAACTCCAAGAAGAACTAATCCCTCAAGTAAAACTGCTGTACAATCTCAGCCTCACTACAGGATATGTGCCCAAAGAATGGCGTACAGCAACAGTGGTCCCACTCCACAAAGGTGGCGCATCTGTGGACCCTGGAAACTATCACCCCATAAGCCTGACTAGCATAGTATGCAAGGCTATGGAGAGGATCATCATGGAACTCATAAACAAAGACATTGGGGACCTACCGACACTAGATCCTACCCAATTTGGCTTTGTCAAGGGCAGATCCTGCCTTTTGAACCTGGTCGACTTCTTCGAAACAGTCACCAAGGCAATAGATGAAGAGAAGGTTGCCCACACAGCCTATCTGGACCTCACAAAGGCATTTGACACAATACCCCACTCAGGCATCATAGATAAGCTATCCAGCCTAAATATAAACCCCTATGTCACAAGATGGGTCACAAACTGGCTCAAAGACAGAACCCACAGAGTCACAGTTGCTGGAGCCATGTCAGACTCGAAACTGGTCACAAGTGGCATCCCACAAGGTTCTGTCCTGGGACCTCTCTTGTTCGGTGTTTACTTTTCTGAGGTACAGGCCAACGTGGGAGGACTATGGCTCACCAAGTTCGCAGATGACTGCAAACTGGGCACCATAATCGATTCTCCAGCTGACACAAACATCCTTCAAAAAGGTCTCGCAGAGACGGATAATTGGTGCCAGAGCCATGGTCTAAAGCTAAATGCCAAAAAGTGTATAGTCATACCCTTTGCAAAAACAATGTGCCCGCAAATTACCACATAGGTGGTAACCCATTAAGTACAGAGAAAGTAATTAGGGATCTGGGGACCCAAGTTGATAGCAATCTCTCCTTTGACAACCACATTGCCAAAGTGGTTAGAAAGACCTTCTACATAGCCCACCTCATCATGAAAGGATTCACATCTAGATCAAGAGAGGTAATCATGCCCCTTTATTCATCCCTCATCAGGCCCATCATAGAATACAATGCCCCCTTTGGGATGTACCTTACCCGACACCTGCAGCAATTAGAAAGACCCCAAAAGTTGCTCACCAGGAGGATCAAGGGACTCAAACAGATGCCATATGCTGCTCGGTTGAAAAAACTCCAGCTCTACTCAGTTGCATACCGCCTACTTCGAGGCGATCTATGCCTGACATATAAAGCTATGTCCAACCCAGAATTAATGGACGTGCTCCACCTCAGAAAATCTAAATCCCTTAGTGTCACACGCTCGAGGGAGTTGAACCTCAGCACAGAAATAAATAGAACATGCTGGAGGGACAGATTCATAACCCAGAGGCTGCCTTCGCTCTGGAATAGAATTCCAATTCATGTTAGGCAGAGCACCTCACTGACTCTCTTCAAGAAGAATCTTGATGAGTGGATGGGGGATCGTAGGTTTGTCCCGGGGATTACTACCGTGTCACTATTAGACAGAGGCACAGTAAACTAAACTTTAAAAAGGGCACAGTATACTCAAATCAAGAGGTGGCGTAAGCCAAACACAATCGGGCTAGACTTATAAATGCCCCAGGGCAGATAGCCTAGTATGAACCTATGAACCTATGAACCTATTTCTTAGAAGCAATAATGTTTCTTACACAATACAGTTTGCCTGTATCTATCTATCTATCTATCTATCTATCTATCTATCTATCTATCTATCTAAATATCTCTCTGTTTTGCCTAGTTATGCATTTTATGTACATTTTAATAGCCAAGAGGCTTTACTGAGATCAATGTATCATTTTTTTTCAAAAGTGCCAGAGTTATCCATAGAAAATATAGCATATACAGTATTAAACATCCTACATTCACAGATGTAACTTACTTCCGAGAACAGCAAATTATAATAATGGACTTCACTAGGCAGATTTAATTTTTTATTAGTATTTTTTTCATTTATTCTGACCCTTAGACCACCATATATAAAGAATGTAAATGTTATTTGGTGTCTTATTTGCACCTTATTCCATATTCTTTGCACAATGTTTTGCTTCATTGAAATTTTGTATTATATGTATTATTTTCTTTTGCAATTTGTTACTTCTGATACAGTATATGATTTGTTATAAAATATGGTCTGTTGCTATATGTAGTTATTCACAAATGAAGTGCGGAGTGAAAACAAGAAATTTGACACTTACCACAAAGGATGTGAGTAAGTCAGAAGAGATACCTGTGGGTGAGACATTTAGATTAGTAAAGAAATTACTAGGCTGACCTTTATTTTTCTGGATGAGACAAGAAAATAGCCATAGAAGTATATTCAGGAGCTAGCAGCTAGTAAAAATCCAAGGGCAAAATGAGTCATTGATAAAAAATGTTCTGCTAACATGTTCTCCAAAGGCACACAGCAAACCTATTAATTCAGGTTACTGCCATTCTAAGCACTGGAGAGTGAAGACTGAAATCATGCCAGTTGAGGCTAGAGCAAATTCTAAAATATTGCAAAGTACTTAGAGTGATGCAAGGACACTATTGATGTCAATCAGTGTCAGTGGCAAAACAGGTAGTACACTCACCTTTGGTGCAAAAGGCTGTGGGTTCTATTTCCATTTCAGGTCAACTGATTGCTGACACTGTACTGAAGCAAGGGAGATGATGCTGCACTCTTGAGTGTGCTGTCCTTCAGATGAGATGTAAAACTGAGGCCCCATCTGCTTGAAATAGTGGTATCTCAGATGGATGTAAATGATCTCATGGCAACTATCCAAAAGAGTAGGAGTTCTTATTTAAAAAATATTCTGTACAATACTATTTATAAAACTTGCATATTTGCATATTTACAAATTTATACAATGTACATAGATATCTTGCTTTTCATTATTAAGATAAACCTTCATTATCTTATTTGAACCCCACTCCTTCTTCCACAACCACCATCTGATTGTTTTTTCTTAAAATTACTGCTAGTTTCCATTTACCATTAAACACGATTTTATTTAGCATTTCATTCCAAATGGTCCACACAACATAAACTCATATTTTATGCATTTTACTACCATATTCTTTATTTTTATGGCTATAATATCCATATATAATCATATCCATATCTATTGCATTTATCTCCTTTATAATTTCAAACAAATGCTCTTTACACAATTTTCCCATAATTTTGTAACCCTTATAGATTGTAAGAAAACAAACAAACTCTTTTACTGACTTTATTTGGCATATTTCCCTTTACTGGTAATTTATAAATCACTAAACTCCATAAAAATCTTGACATTCTACTTGCTTATTACACAATGCTTTTCATACTTTTATAGCTTTAACTTTTCATTCACTAATATTGTATGATTATATTTTTATACCACACTTTCTTCTCATTTTCCGCTTCATAAATTTTATTTCCCATTAAATATTTTTTCTTGATAACATCTAATTATTTCATTCAAATATGCTGTTCCAGTGTACATTAGGACTGCTCGGCAGTCGGACACGCCCCCTGCTTTCTTACATGGTCCGTGTAGGACTTATGGTTGGGTCAGTGTGCCCTCATGCATATTTATGGTACGCTGATGTCATACTGTTCAACTGCAGCCTCTGAGTAAGACTTATTAAGTCTTACACAGAGGATTCGTGAATCCGGGGGCTTGTCTAGCAGTTAGTAAAAACAATTAGTAAAAACACTTCAGATTTAGACAGACAGGAACAGAAGGAAAAGGAATTAAAGATACAGAGGAAGAATAGCAAAAGATAAATATATATCTGAATCCAAATAAATTTTCCCCATCTTTTCAGTTAACTTTGTAGCTGACAATTTAGGATTTAAGACTGAAAATTAAACTTCAGGGATTCAGATAAAAATACCTTGCTTGCTAACTGCAACGTCCAACTAAATTCATAGTGGATAAATTTTACCTTTAGTAAACATGCTTTTCATTTTTTTTATATCTGTCTGTTGCTGATTAATATGTGACTAGGAAAAATGTTTCATACTCATTTAAAAGAAAGCCAGGTATTGGATTTATTTAGACAGCTAAAAAGATTTCCATTCATTTTTGTACATAGGACATTTGGTCAAGATCATACCATATGAAAGTGATGTCCTTCTGGAATCTTTTCCTTACTGATGGCACCATTCTGTCCTGTACCACTCCAGTGTGAAAATCCCAAGTTAATACACAGGATACTTTTACTTCCGTGATGTTACTATTAAGAAATATATGCTACTCTTAAATGACACAAGTAAGGTGAGGAAGAGTTTTGTATTTAACTGTATTCATGGTTAACTGCCTTGCTTGTTTCAGTTATAGTGAAATAGCTGCCTCTGAGTAGCATGCTTTGAGAATGTAATTTTCAGAGTGATTTTACTAGATCATTTTAAGTAGCCATGCAGGTGTGGGATCCAGAATCATTCTGTCAGTAATAATGACACCAGTGATGCATTGATAGTTTATTAAAGTGATTTTTTAAGCTAGATTATAGCATACCTAAGGGTTGTTTTATCACTGTATACAGAGTGCCTATATGTGAACATGTCTGGGTACATAATGCGAGAGTAAATGTGAATCCACAGACACACACACACACACACACACACACACACACACACACACATAAACTATGTAATATAAACATACTCAGATATATGTGTGCGTATGCATTCAAACACTTACACACACATATATACGTGCACATTCATATAATATCTAATATAAACATATTCATCTCCAGTGCACAAATACACAAATATAACCCACACAAAATTCCAGCATTCAAAGAATGTGACTAAAGAATATTTATTAAGCAATTAAATAAAACATGCAAACTGGTTTCACTAATGCTTCATCAATGCATAAAAGAAGACTTAAGTTCAATTTTTTTTAAAGCGTACAATAAACAGTTTGCTCATAACATCATCAATTAAATATACAAATAACATAAAGCAAAATAAATATTCTTCTCAAAATCTCTTAGTGCAACCTATATGTTTCATCCTTCTAGAATAT
This sequence comes from Protopterus annectens, assembly GCF_019279795.1. NCBI lineage: Eukaryota > Metazoa > Chordata > Ceratodontiformes > Protopteridae > Protopterus > Protopterus annectens. Next base: position 341,142,184 of record NC_056732.1, read on the forward strand.
CCATACCTTTTGGTCCATAATTTTACCCCATGAAACTTTTCTACTCTCTGGCTCAATCTGCAACAACACTTCTCTCATAATAACATCCTGCAACCCTCCCAACTAGAGTGTTGTAATAACACATCTATCATTCTTTTGAACATCTGCTTCCACTTCTTAAGCAAACAAATTCTGTTGGCACAGCTCCTCAGAATCATGCAGAGCTTCAGATACTGCACCGACATTCACCTCTGTGCTATCTAACATATTGGATCTCCTTGAGTGCTGTTCTCTTAGCCGCCACTGCACTAGGAACAGAACAAACACTCTCCTAGTGAATATGGAAAATTCCTCAATGCCCTGGCCAAATTTCCCCTAGTAGTATAAATACAACCTTGTGTCTCCCCTGAAAAGAGGCTACTATCTTAGTGGGACTAACCCAGTCAACAAAGAATAAATAAATAAATAAATACTGCATAAAATATCAATAAAGTGTAGAAGTTAGACCAAACACCACGAATATTTGTAGAAGCTTTAATTCATTTAAGATCCAAGAAAGTAAGCGCTTTCGCGTGCCACCAATGCACGCTTCATCAGACAAGTATAAAATAAAGCAGTAAATCATCCCTTTATATATCTTAAACAGCAACTCTTAATAAGTTAATTAAATGGTCAATTGAATCATTAGGTTCCTAGAGTCAGAACTATTTAAAGGTATATATATATATATATGTCTTGGATAATGGTGCAGTATTAAGTCGCTAAAGTGAACTTTAAAATCACATTTTTAAAAATCACATTTTTAAAAACAGCCATTTGCGTTAATGCTGGAACACAATATTCACTATTTTACTCACAATAAAAGTCACAATATTCATATTGATTCAATGAAATTCATCCATAGCCTTCATTTAGAAGTGAACAAAAATAGCGATTATATAGTAAGCTTCCTGCATCTCAAAACGTAGTCCGCTCAGTGTGATCGTATTCGCTATCTCAATATAAAAGACTGAGTTCATGACTGAGCAAGAACAAGCTACCAATAGCACTTTTTATATAGAGCATCTGTATATAGTGCTTTTCGCTAAATCAGTGTGCTACTACATTTAAACATTACATATCTAAAATATCAATAAAAATATATGTATGAATACTTATGTATAATATAGAAGCAAAACTATTAACTATTGAATGTATATATATACCATGAACTCAAAATGAAGTTATAAATATATAATTTGATATATATACAAAAATCTAAAAACAAGTAAATTCAGAGACATCTGAAGTGCAGTGTATATAGAGACGCCAAAATACCAATGACTTTTAAAAACTAACAATATAATGAAAAGCATATTAGAAATCTATACTATATCAAAAAATGCATTGTATATAAAGAAAATGCATTATATATAAAGAAAAAGCATTGTATATAAAGAAAAAACCCTATATATCATGTTATTCCAAATACTCATTCCCTAAAATATAAGATATTCATAATATTGCAGGAAATATGCATGTGCAAAAACCATTTCATAAAAATATCTCTAAAAAGTATATATGAGATATAAATCATAAAAGATAAACCTTACAGGTAGAATAATGAAATTCATTCCTTCCCATTGTTTACCAAGAGAATCAATAAAGGTAATCAATTCAAAACTGCTTAGAAGGCCTGTGACAGGAGGGAGGCGGAATAAAAAATCATATATAAAACCTATATATGAATAAAGTCACGAATCAGGTATGTAGCAAAAATAATATTATATCAAAAAGACAGTGCAAATATACAAATTAAAAAAGCCTATCATTCTACAATAAAAATATGTACATAAAGCTTTTTTGAAATATATATATATCAGTATCCTGATAGTTCATGTCATCTGACCAGGAACTCACATTTGACACTATATGGTCACCTATTAATGGTACTTTCTTTTCTTTAGATGTGATCTAATACTAACATAGCTATTGAGACCAGGGTACTTATGTTCTCTTAGCCACCACTGTACTAGGAGCAGAACAAACACTCTCCTAGTGAATATGGAAAATTCCTCAGTGCCCTGGCCAAATTTCCCCTAGTAGTATAAATACAACCTTGTGTCTCCCCTGAAAAGAGGCTACTATCTTAGTGGGACTAACCCAGTCAACAAAGAATAAATAAATAAATAAATACTGCATAAAATATCAATATTTGCTAGCAAACATAGTTTTTCAATGTCTGATCCCAGTTATCATTTTACATCTGTCAAGAAGCTGTAAAGTCAGGCAAAAAAAAAAAAAAAAAAAGCAAACAAACAAAAAAAACCCCAGATATTAACATGTACAGCTGAACATGTGTAAGACATTGATGGCCATAGTAGAAATGACATACAAGTGGGGGGAATGGAAGCAAACAGATCTCAAGGGACAACCATAATATATAATTAGGAAAATTTGACGTGCTGTACTTCCACGACTTAAGTACAGCACGAGTTTCCTAGTTTTACATTTATTTGTGGTTTGTTGTACTGAAGCAGTGGAAGGTGCATATTTTCCAGTTCATAATATATAATTATGTTATTAACTAAGAAAGCTTTATCAAGGAAATGTAAGACATGGGGAGACCGTATCATTACTGAACTGACAAATTAGATGCCAAAAATAATGGAAGTTGAGAAAAAAATGTGTAAGAAGTGAGGTAGGCAAAAATTTTGATAAGAGGGCACACCAGAAAAAGTAGAAGAAGAAGTATTGTAGCTGGAAAGGGAAATAAAAATTGAAGCAAATATGGACATCCAAGTTTTACTAATCAAATAGATTGCAGAAAATGTAACTGAATCATTAATCTCAGGCCAATCTTAGCTGAAGTTTAAGACTGAAATGCATTGCTCTATAGCAAATGTTGTGGAGTTTAATTATGTTTGTTCTAGGGTTATAGAGTCATGATCTTGTTTACTGTTTATGTTTTTAATTTTGATTTAACAGTAAAGTTAAATGCTGATAATAAAAAAAAAATAAAATCAAAATTGTATTTTTCAGACAGGGCTGGTCAAGCAAGTAGAATGAACTCAGATTGTTCTATATAACATCCAGAAATCCTTGTACTGTCCAGTAACCTAAGTAAAAAATTAATAGTTATGCATTTAAAGAACAACTTTGGGCAAAATGTAGAGAGCAAAAACTATACAATTATACATATATGCACACAATGGATTCACTTTAGAAGCTCGAAATACTGAAATATCTAAATTCAGTATTTCGAGCCCATAAAGTGGAATCCTGAGACGACCGAAAGCTCAGAAGCACGAAACTGAAAACCTCAAATACCGGAGGTTTTGAATTTCGCACTTCTGAGGTTTCGCTGTGGTTATGGATTCAGATAAGTGTGTGTGTGTTAAGGGTTTTGGGTAGGGGCTGTGGGGTGTGTCACTATGTTTTGTTGCTGTGATGTGTGTGTGCGAGGAGAATGTAGCTTATGTGGTGGTGTTTTGTGTGTGCTTGTATGTAGTGCGACCTCAGAGTGAGAATATTTAAGTGGCGGTGTGGGGGTGCAGCCCCCCACATGGGGGTGCAGGGGGGCTTTTATGTAGCAGAGAGCTTGTGTTTATGTGTGGGGAGGAAGGTGTGTGTGTGTGTGTGTGTGTGTGTGTGTGTGTGTGTGTGTGTGTGTGTGAAGTAGAAGCATGAAATTCAAAATCTTCGGTGTGTGAGGTTTTGAATTTCACAGTTCTAAGTTTTTGTGGTTTTAAATTTTCGAATTTATAGCTTCGAAATACTGAATTTTGACATTTCAGTATTTCAAGGATATAAAGTGAAACTGCTCACAATATATATATATATATATATATATATATATATATATATATATATATATATATATAAAACACACACACACACACACACACACACACACACACACACACACACACACACACACACACACACACATATATATATATATATATATATATATATATATATATATATATATATATATATATATATATATATATATATATATTATGTTGATTTCACATTTATTTGATTAATTTTTTTCATGGATAATTTTTAGTAGTTTGACAAGTAGCCCACTTGACTTTGATGCAGAAAGCTCTAGGTTCTATTCTCTCACCAGGTCATTTTCCAATACTGATGCAGCAGTGTAGCATAGGGGGCTGCTGCATGCAATACAACATAATGGGGATGCTGTATTTCTGAGTGTGCTGTCCTTTGGATGAGATATTAAAGCAAGGCTCCATCTGCCTGAGTGAGTAGTAGCTCAGGCACATGTAAATGATCCCACTACACTTATCAAAAAAAGTAAAGGTCCTTTATTAACATATTTTCATATTCACATGTCTACATATTCACAATTCAAAAAATAAATACATTTTACATATTTACATTTTTCTGAGATCAGCAAACTTATAACTGAAAAAAATTTAAAAAAATAGAAAAAAAAGAATCTATGATAAATAAGCCTAAGTTTAATTTCTTCCTCCCTATCCCTAAAACCAACATTTAATCTTTGTTAGAATCTCATTTCATTCCACACTTTGTTAAATAAAAATTATTTAGTTTGAGCTTTTCCAAATTTCCAATATTACCATCATTCAGTCTTCATCAGAATAATTCATAAAACATTTCTCTAAGCCTTGGTAGTACTCATATATTATTTTATACATAGTAAATTAATCTGCATTTTTACTTCCCTCAGCATATTCCCCTCGGACATTTCATAAATACATGTTCCATTGTTTCTTCAACTTTCATTTGTTACAGAATCCTTCATTTGTGAACTTGTACAACATAAGAGCTTTTACTGACAACAGATTTAGTAATAAAATTGTGCCTCTGTGTTAATTCTCCAAATAATTTTGTTCTCTGTTTTATTGCTAATGTCTTCTCTGCATCTAATTCTGCCCATGGCTTAATATAATACTATTTTCTAATATGCTTTCATAAAATATTTCTATTATTTCTAAATGTATCACCTTCCAATTTCCATTTTTTTATTTTTCCAATATTTCTAGGTCTCTCCTTCATCTGCTACTTTTCCCACTTTATGATTATCCATAAGTTCCCATATTTTTACATACCTAAATGTTAACAATGTACTAATGTTTTGTTTACAAATTTACTATAGGTTGTAGCAAATTAAATCTCCCATTTTCTCTTTTATTATATAAAATAACTCTTTGTATAGGGTTTAACCTGGAACACCAGATTATAGAAAACATAATTGCAGAAGCTTTCTTTCATGATAACTAGCAAAAGAAAAAAGCTAAATAACTAAATTTCCCTATTAATATAAAGCTAACAAAATATTCTTTTTTTCTAAAATTAAATTGAAAGAACCCAAAAGCTTTTTTCTCTCATGAATAAATCTTCCCATAGCTTTATTATCACTACACTATTACCTAAAGTTATTCTTAAATATTTTATTTCTTTCCCAGCAAAATAAATTTCAGACATTTCTTTATTTCTTCCATACCTCTATTTTTCTCACTGTTTATTTTTATTCCTGCAAAATATAAAATGTTTCTGAATGTGAAATACCAATTCTTTCATCCAATTAATATTTATAGTAACTAAAACAATACATCTGAATGAATCATAATCAAAGGAATAGCAGCAGACTCCTTGTAAACAAACTGACCTTCCTTAAAAATCATAAATTATATTTTCTATAGTAGTATTCATAACTGAAGTTTACAGTATAGCACTCATCAGACATCCCTGTCTCAAATCTTTTTGACTTTGAATTATCCTACTTAGTATTCATATAGCATAATTTTTGACTATTCTCTTATGTGTACTCTTTAAAAATCTAATAATATTTTAAAATGATAGCATTTTAAAATACACTGCATCTGCTCATAATTCAAATTATTAAAGGCTTTAGCTTCATCTCAACTTACCAATCTCACATCACAGTTCTCATATATGATTAAATTTACTGCCTATTTTATCATAAGTAACATTTAATTAATTTCTTCTTTATTCCATAAATTCCTTAATTCTGTACTGTTTGAAACACTTTTTTTAAAAAATGTATTTTGCATAATTCTCACCAAAGTCTTATAATTCATATTATTTAATGTAATTTGTATCCAGTTTTCCAAATTAATCTTCCTTCCTTTTTTCCATACTAACTTGTCACATCCTTCATAACTGTTTCCTCCATTAAAATGCTCTTTTCCAAAATTGTAATGCCTGAAAAAATATATTTTTGCTCCATATTCATATTTTTATTAGATATGTATCCAATACCATCCATACCAGTACACACATTAATGTTCATGTGTATGAATGTTTGTTCTGATTCTGCTATGCTATCTATAATTCATAATTATCTTCCTTATAAATTGTTTTAATCTTCTATAGAATGTTATTCTTATCATTTATATCAGTAAATGTATTTTTAAAAAGAATGCTACCTCATTCATAATCTCTTCTTGATTTATTGTTAACAATCCAGTTCTATCTCACAATTCAAATATGCACATTTCTTTTCTTTTTAGATTTTCCTAAAAAGGTGAAACAATTTCTTTTTTTCATTGTGCTAAATGTCTGTGCCGCCTTATTAAGTTTTCTATTCTAGATTTATTTTCCTCATAAATGTATTTTTCCTTTAAGAAAAATCTATACATATTCTGTTCTCATAAACTATGCATATCGCAAACATTCTTATTATATTCCTGTTTTTTTTTCATTTTTTGAAGCTTCGTTTCCATTAATAAATATTCTTTTTTGTACTTTTTAAACTGTATCCACCAGTCTGTTTTATTATTATAAAAAGGTAACACAGTTCTATGCTCAATCCATAGTAAATATATTTCAACATTAAATTTATTTATATCTTATACACATTCAGTTTCATAATTCCCTTTCCCTTTATAAAATCATAATTTCCCCCACAGATACCCAAATGGCACTATGGTCCAAAAATTCCACGCTGTATAACCACCTATAATTTAATCTGTATAAAGAATATAATCTATTTCAGTTCTTTAAACAATCCTTGCATATGTAAAATTGTTCCTTTCCTATTTTCAAATGCCCTATGTCAGTTATTTCTCTCATTTTTTTGACATCCTTTGGAATCTTTTTTTTTATAATTCTGAAATTGCAAGTCAAGTTCCCCAAATAATAACATCCATCTGCTGTATTACATAAAGGTTAATGTGTTCAAAAAGTTATTTCCTTAACTTAATATCAGTATAAGCATGCACTACTATAATTATAAACACATAATTTATTTTACATGTATCTAACACAGACATATGACCAGCTCATACAATAACATGATATAAAAGAACAAGATTCTCATCTTTAAATGCTAAAACAATTTTGTAATATGAATCAGTACCTAAATTTCAAACAGCTTATGTTTTCCATAACAAATGGAATTGCTCACATTTATTTTCCTTGATAAAATGAATGTCTAACAAAATAAACCAGGATGCCATTTTTCACAGAACTGAACTGCATATAATCTTATTTCACTTCTAATACTGTTAACATTTAGTGAAGTAACACAAATCTTATCCTTTTCTTTGTTATCTCTTACATTACTGAAAATAATTTTTCTTTTACATTCATGAACCCTTTTCCTTAACCCATTTTTTTCTTTTAACGTTTTGCTACATTCCTCCTTCACTTTCTTCACTCTCTTCTGAATGAATCAGCAGTGTTATAGTTATTTTTTTAAAACTGTAACATCAGGTTCTAATGTACTTTTCTGACTATAGGTTCATAGATAGATTCATAGACAAGTACTAGGCTAATTGCCCTTGCGAGCCATTTTAAGCCTAGCCAATTATCCTTTGTGAGACTTGAACCCTGCATCTTGTGTTTGTAATACAGACACCTTAACCATTAGGCCACCCTGCCAACCCACAGTTAATTAACTCTAATTTGCCTCATCTACAGATGATTCTTTCATATTTTCTTTAAAGAATTCATTACTAGCAACCATACATTTTTCTTCAATATTATTTTCTATGCAATCCATCCGATAATGTTCCTTCTGATAACATTTATAACATTTTGCCATACGGTTTTTAGCAATGTGTCCTTTTTCCCTACATTGCCTATACACTTGAGTGAGACAGTTTTTTATTAAGTGATTATTAGAGCCACAATGGAAACACATTTTTGGTTGACCTCCAGTACTGTATATCCATTCCCCTTATTCCCTCACCCCCAACATTTATAACATTTGAAATATGATCAATCACAGCATTTTCTATTTTTAAAGTAAGAAAATATTCTCTTCCTTTATAACTTTAATTTTCAATATGGCACTGCATAATGGTCACAGTACTTTTAATAAGTCTTCCTTTTCTACATCTGTGCTGAACTGCACAGTTACTTATTTAGCTATTTTTCTTTACCTATGAAAGAGATACTTATTTCATGGACAATGATTTGCCTTTTTTTCAACATGATACATGAAAGAATCCAGAAGTGAAAAAGTCTCAAAAATAATATCACAAAAATGTTTCTTACCCAGAAGGATAAATAGTCACCGCTCTTGAGCTCTAACACCCAATGGAAGGGTTACATCATCCTAAATATCATATGTGTTTAATGGCAAATAAGTTTTAGATTTAATCCTTACAGTAGGATTAGGTTTAGATTTAGAAAGTCTGGCAGTTTCTGTGCATTCTTTACCAATGGATACATCTGCTCCATATCATTGCCTCAAATTCACAGTAGTCTCTTTAACAATATCCAATTCACTTTGTGTATCCATCTCCTTAGCCAAACAATTAGCCTCCTTTCCATCTCTGCCCAGCATATTGCTCCACGATATAGCAAAATCATCTGCTGCTTTCTCCTCCTGCATATTAGGTAGTCCACCCAACTGCAAGAAGTTAATATCAACAGCCACCCATATTGCCTCTCCTGTTGTTTGGAAGAACATTTTTCTTCTTCTGAATCTGCATCCTGATGCTTGATACAACTTCCTGTGTTCATAGTACCACATTAATGCTCCATGCTACTCTACATCTCTACCATCTTCCAGAGCTAACCACACTAGAAAAATGAAAGTGATGTCCAAAAGAGTAGAGGAAGTTCCCTGGTGGCCAAATTTGCTGTAGTTAGTATGATTACCACTTCAGCCTCTCCTGTAAAAAGACCATTGGCCTAATGAGACTAACCTGGGTCAACAATGTATGAATAAAATTAATTTTTGATTTTTTTTTTGTTTTGATGCTATAAGGAGGGTTTTTTCTGAGGGATACAATAATGTTTGTTTTTACCTAATTTAGTACTCTCTGATTGTTATATGTGCTTGTTATTGTATAGGAAACATTTTATACAATGTTGTCATTACAGCAAGACCAGAGAAGTTAGAGTAAGGAAATTTTTACTTTCCCCACTGTTGTCTCATTTTGGAGTTAGCATAGATAGAGGGGAATAGAAACATCGGACACAAAATCAATACAGTTTTATTCTCATAATGACATAAGAGGGTATATAGCTCCTGAAATGTCATCCTTGAAATGAGATTTTAAACTGAGGTGCCATCTAACTGAGATGGTTATAAAATCAGATGAATGTTAAACCTCCCATGGCATTTGTCAAAACAAACAGAATTGTGTGTGTGTGTGTGTGTGTGTGTGTGTGTGTGTGTGTGTGTGTGTGTGTATGCAATATTTACAAGTATAGAAACTGTCAGATTGTCATTCATTAAGTATGGTAGTAATGAAGCTGATTTGTGCAAAAAAATAAATAAACCATCATATCTAAGATCATGGATAGAGAGAGATATTACTTTAAAAAAGTAACTTTGCTTGTTAGACTATTCCATGCATAGCTCTCAACCCTCCATCTCCAAAATGTTGAACACTGCCTCTTTTAATATGTGACAAATGGGCAAAATGTGGAACATATACTAACAACTTACTAACAAATTCACCTAGGAAGCTCATAAGATGGTTAAAGTGTGCTGTTTTACATATAAAAACTTATCCTGATGAATTAATATGATTCTGCCCTCTTTATCATGGATATCAGTTAAAAAAATACCTGCGACTGAATGGTTGACAGATACTTTCAATGTGGAGCTTTGAGGAACATGAATGTTTCAGGACCTCAAATGACGAACGTTCCTCTTAATGAGGTACACTTGAGAGATATGATTCCATGCAGCAGGAACAAGCCTGTAGAAATATTTTACACAGTAAGTTAGTCAGAAGGGAGGTCTGTGAAGTTTCAGTGAACATTGTTTCTAAGGGCAATGGGTAATGTATACACCTTTAATTTATTAGCAAAAGGCTGACAACCTTCATTAAGGAGTTAAAACGTAAATGTGTTCAGAAAGTAGGTAGAGAAAGGAAGCCATTTGGCTCACTGAATAGAGGTACAGTTATGTTCTGTATCACTAGCCAGGTTAATAAATCTTAGAATTTAATTTTATGTTGTTTGCAGTTTGGCAGTATTATGGCCAGAAATAGAAGTGATGATGGGTAAGGAAAAGTCACTTCCTGGGATTAATACATTAACAGCAATGGCTCTTCTTGCCTCTAGAATAAGAACATAAGATATACTGCAGGCTAGCTTTAGTTTTGGCTGTATTTTAATGGTTGCAACAACTACATGATTATTGGAACAAAGACCAGCATTTAACAGAAGCTCTAGATATGTTTACTGTTTAGTGAAAGAGAGTATTGCACGCAATGAGTCTATAATACTAGATATCATAAAAAGTGACCTTAGGACTGATCCCAGAGGTACACCATTAGAGAAATAGCCAGTAGACATGCTGGAGTTGTAACTTGAGATAATAAAGCGTGTATTGGATAAGCAATTACTTAACCATAATGCCACCACTTTTGAGAATCCATAGTAACTTAGATTATTACTAAGAAAGCTGCATTTGTCTGTTTTTAATGCCTTTCGTAAATCCAAAATCATGGCTCTCATTAAACAATACTTACTCCGCATTAGCATAAATTTGAGAGGTTAATGAAAAAATAGCTGACTGTATCGAATTTTGTTGAAATCCATATTACCTGTTAATTAAAAGATTGTATTCTTAAGTATTTGCTCACATATGAGTTTTTTAAATAGCCAAGGGGAACAGATTTGCAGATGACATGTTGTTTGTCTTTGAACTGGTGTGTTGGACATTTGGTATAGGTATGATCAAAGTATGTTTGAAATTGGAGTATATTATTCCAAAAGTTAGAGATAAGTTGTAAAAAATGAGTACTAAGGGACTTAAAAGAAAGTGTGTCACTTTTTGTCATGCCCCCCACCCCTCATGCAGACTGAAGGGAGGCTTGCCCTCTTCCAAGAAATATTTTCTATTTTCATGTTTTTTTGAGTTACACTTCTTGATACTCAAAATCATTGAAGTATAACTCTTTGTATGATGAGTATGTAGAATATAGGGAAAATCCTTCTGCTTAGCGGAGTCAGTCTATTTCACTCTATTTCAGTCTATCTGACTATCTCAAAATCACTGCAGAAGCCATCTCGTACCCTGTCTTCATCCTTATAAACTGCTCCATCACTGAACAACAGGTTCCAACTATCTGCAATATAGCTCACATCATTCAACTACATAAAGGCATCAGCTCTATAGATCTTCCAATTACTGACCAAATGCTATCCTCTCTCCACTATCAAAAATTCAGGAGAAATGCATCCATACCTAATTTCTCCACTATCTCCTCACTAACAATCTACTATCCAAAACTCAACATGGATTCTGCCCACACCATAGTACAACCACTGCCCCTCTAAGCTTCACTAACTCTGTCAACCTTCTCAGAAATTAAAGTAATCTGGTCTCATCTATATTTCTGGACCTCTCAAAAGCATTTGACACAGTCTCACACTCCAGACTGTTAAACACACTATCAGAATTTAAAAACAGCCACTCCACACTCACCTGGTTCCAGAGCTATCTCACTGGGAGGCATCAAGCAGTCAAATTAGGTAACGCCCTCTCCCCACTGCTGTCAGTCACCTTAGGGGTCCCACAAAGATCCATTCTTGGCTCTCTTCTCTTCACTTTATTCACTAATAGCCTACAAACTGTCACTAACGAAGCCATGTTAATACAATACGACTCTACCTTAATTTGTGCAGCCACAACACTCCATCATCTTCAGGAAATAACACAGCAAGCCTTCTCTAAAATAGAATCCTGGCTAGCCAATGTCCAGTTAATACTCAATCTCAACAAAACAAAACTCATTCTGTTTCACCATACAAGATCCCCAACCCCCTTTTTGCTATTCAAAATCACCTCAGCAAATAATACCATCAATACTCTAGTCTCCCACACCAAACTCCTGGGAGTAGTAATAAACCAGAACATGAACTTTGATCTCCACATAAATCAAACAATCAAAAAAGTTCATAAAAAATGTGTAGTCTGTACAGGAACAAACTTTTCCTCACAGACAAATTCAAAATCTCCATTGCCAGAACCCACCTTCTCTCCACACTCCTATATGCATCTCTCATCCTTACTAACCTCAAGAAAACTAACACAAACAAACTAAATAGCTGCTATAATAAAATAGCAAAGTTCACTACAAATGCCAGCTACAGATCCCATCACTGTCAAGCTCTCCAAGAACTGTCATGGCTAGAATTCCCCAAACTACTAATTTTTAACCAGCTCTCCATGGCCCACCGAATACTCAACCAACTCAAAAAAAATCCACTCTCAAAGGCCTACTTACTCACTATTCCAATAACCAGACTCTGCTCTCCAGTAACAAAAACCTAGTAAACATCACTAAAAGTAACAATAATGCCGGTGATTCACTATACTCAAACAGTATTGCCAAAATCTGGAACTTCCTACCCATCGATATTCGATCCACATCCAGCACCACCAAGTTTAAGAAACTACTAAAAGATCACCTGATATCTAACTGGCTCTGCTCATGTACTAATCCTGGATAACTTTCCCTCACTCAGATATAACCTCTAACTGCACTTCTATCCACTCTATAACTCCTGTAACCTCCTCCTCCCTTACCTATATCCCCTTGTCTTCCTCACTCAGATATAACCTCTAACTACACTTCTATCCACTCTGACTCCTGTAACCTCCTCCTCCCTTACCTATATCCCCTTGTCTCCCTCACTCAGATATAACCTCTAACTACACTTCTATCCACTCTATAACTCCTGTAACCTCCTCCTCCCTTACCTATATCCCCTTGTCTCCCTCACTCAGATATAACCTCTAACTACACTTCTATCCACTCTATAACTCCTGTAACCTCCTCCTCCCTTACCTATATCCCTTGTCTTCCTCACTCAGATATAACCTCTAACTGCACTTCTATCCACTCTATAACTCCTGTAACCTCCTCCTCCCTTACCTATATCCCCTTGTCTTCCTCACTCAGATATAACCTCTAACTACACTTCTATCCACTCTGACTCCTGTAACCTCCTCCTCCCTTACCTATATCCCCTTGTCTTCCTCACTCAGATATAACCTCTAACTACACTTCTATCCACTCTATAACTCTTGTACCCTCCTCCTCCCTTACCTATATCCCCTTGCCTTCCTCACTCAGATATAACCTCTAACTACACTTCTATCTACTCTATAACTCCTGTAACCTCCTCCTCCCTTACCTATATCCCATTGTCTTCCTCACTCAGATGTAACCTCTAACTACACTTCTATCCACTCTGACTCCTGTAACCTCCTCCTCCCTTACCTATATCCCCTTGTCTCCCTCACTCAGATATAACCTCTAACTACACTTCTATCCACTCTATAACTCCTGCAACCTCCTCCTCCCTTACCTATATCCCCTTGTCTCCCTCACTCAGATATAACCTCTAACTACACTTCTATCCACTCTATAACTCCTGTAACCTCCTCCTCCTCCTCCCTTACCTATATCCCCTTGTCTCCCTCACTCAGATATAACCTCTATCTACACTTCTATCCACTCTATAACTCCTGTAACCTCCTCCTCCCTTACCTATATCCCCTTGTCTCCCTCACTCAGATATAACCTCTAACTACACTTCTATCCACTCTATAACTCCTGTAACCTCCTTCTCCCTTACCTATATCACCTTGTCTTCCTCACTCAGATATAACCTTTAACTGCACTTCTATCCACACTATAACTCCTGTAAACTCCTCCTCCCTTACCTATATCACCTTGTCTTCCTCGAAGTTGTAAACTGCAGTTTGTCAGATGACACACTAAATGTACTGTAGGGGCTTAAGGAAATCAAAGCCATGCTGCACTGTATTTGTACTTTATGTGTTAATCTCATCTCTCATGTATATATTTTTGTTGATTAATCTCCTTTGTATATAAGTTGCTTTACTGATCTCTGCTAGACTGTAAGTCGATACATATGAACTGTATAGTAAACTTTTTCTTTGTTGTACTAGACATGTATTAGTAAAAATGTACTTTGCTGGAGCTTTTCTCCTCAGGCCTCCACTGAAAATAGACACTGTTGTCCAGTCAGACCATCCCGGTAAACAAATGTTAAATAAATAAATAAATAAATACATAAATATTTCCAGGGACTCTTCTCCAGAATTTTCTATTTCTTCACAATGTAATGATTCAAAGGCATTACTAACTTCCATTTGCTGCATCTCCTCCCTTACAGTCAATTTTATGACATTTTGGTTTCATAAACAATTTGTCCTTAAGTTCTTTCCCCTTGTAAATTTCAAAAGTTTGTTTCTTCTGTAATGGTCTTTTGTATTTGTGATGTTTCATGGTAATCTATACATCAAGTCCCCATTTGATTATGCTTTACACATTTATATATTTATTTATTTATTGATTGATTGATTGATTTATTGATTTATTGATTTATTCATTGCATTTGTTTACCCACAAAGTCCACTAGGCCTGAGAAGACCCCATTTTCAGTGGAGGCCCAGGGAGAAAAGCTCCACTTTTAATTACGTGCAAAGAAAATTTTACACAGTAATACAGAATATATAAGATAGTAGCAGCATGTTAAAATAAAGAATCACCACATTAAGATAAAGAATAACCACATAGAATAATTTGATAATAACATTGAATCATTTGATAACAACAGTGAAGAATTATTTACTTTTATACTATTTTATCCCCACATTTTTCTCCACAAACCTGTTTTTTCCATACCTTTTAGGTCTCATTTTCAAACAAGTGTGAATTTAATGAAAATACTTCCTACATTAATAACAGCTTTTGTGCTGCCCTGTATACTGAAGAGTAGGACTAATTTTAACAAGGCATATGCTCCATTCTTGAACTTTGCATTTTTCAAAACCTCCCACCCAACTGTCTGTTCCACATGACAACATGTTCTTAGCTTTATTTACTTAAATAGCTACTTCATAATATAAATTGGAGTTTTTAATAATCTCTTCTTTGTTTACTATGTCATTTCATATTATAAAACTATTTCCTTTTTTCTGACAACAGTCATTGTACTGTACTTATCTCATAATCTAAGTAAGTAAGACATGCTTTCTTACATTGTAATTCATCCAAAAAATAAAAATAATAAATACAATATAAACATACGTCCAGCTCTTTCACATTCGGAGACCAAGTCATAAAATAGTTTGATCCCCAGCTGATTCAGGGGAACACAAGGTCTTCAGCTTGAATTCTAAAGTTTGTATTACAGTAGTCTAAAAACAAGAACACATATGAGGCTGTAAGACACCATCTTGCATGTACCTCTTCCTAATAAAATTTCCTTTGCATCACCAGTTTTTCAACTTATTACCAAAATGCATTACATCTGCAAATGATTTAGCCACAGTAACATCTGAATTCATCACTCCACCTTGATGAGATCCATCTTGGCTATCAAGCTCTCTACTGGATTTTCAGACATAACATCCTCAGACATTCCAGGCACAGTTCCAATCAAATCTTCATGTCACAAGGTACTCTGCAACATCTCCATAGCACTGACTATAACTTTATGAGAAATAGATGATCATAATGTACCACAAACCTTTTGAAGAATCTAGTTATGAATCAGAAACATCGCAACACAAATGCCCCAAATCACTTTAATTTAATATATTTTTCTTGTATTCTGTCCCAAAATGGCACGATGAGGTGGCTGTTCTGGCATTACGTCATTTTCCAGACTAGGTTCCTTTTTGTTACAGTGCAGACTGTGTCCCCACATTATGAAGTAGTTTCCCTTTTCCTTCACTGTCCTGTATTAATGACACTGAAATAAAACGCATTGAAACAAGGCTTTCTTTGAGTAAGTTCTGAAAAAAATTGACAATGATTATTTTTATAATGAAACATTAGTTTCAATTTTCTGGTCAGAGGATTTGATCCTTTTCTAGGCTCAGCAAGTACCATTTGTGAGAATATCATGTACGCAGTAACATTAATGTTGTGTCCTAGGTCCAGAAACATTTAGTACATTGCAGACTGTCCAGCCAACTAAACATGATGATGAGTACAGCACCCTTCCACTTTAAACAGTGAGCAAACACCAGTGACATTGCAAGCTTGAGCTTCCCAAACGTGTACTGTCGTCTGTACCCATAGGTGCAAAATGGTGTAAGGAATGACTGATTTTACTGGATATTGCAACATCATGTTAGAAGTTTTAGACTTCTAGTGGGCAGTGCAAGATGGTGCCAGAAACAGATGCTTTTCATAAAAAAAGAAATGGAGAAAGAAAAACAAATGTTTTTGAATTAAGATGCATACAAGTTAATTTTATGGAGTATGGCTTAAAAGAGATAAATGATTCATACACAGGTTGTAAACAAGTGATTTATGCACTATGAAAAAGTGTTTATTTTTCCAAAGTATACCAAGTACTTCATATACATTTTTTGAGCTCAAAACATACAAATAAGACGACAAATAACAAAAGAAAACAAAAAAACATTTTGTCAAATGAGTACCTACTATTTCTTAATATTTTTGAAACACTGACTAAGCTATATGTGGAAAAATAATGTTAATGTAAAGCTGGTGGAATGGAAAGTTTCAGTCACTTGTAAAGCTCTGATTGAAGAATCTCTGAATTTCCAAGGTGAGCCTATGCCTATGCCAAGTGCTAATTCCCAAGTATAAAATCCCTTAATTTCCATGATGAAACTTTGCCTAGACCAAATGCAAATCTACAGTATTAAAGTCCTTTAAAATTCATGCTAAACCCTGATTATAAAATTATTTAATTTCTATAGTGAACCTGTGCCTAATTCAAGTGCAAATTCTTGATTATAAAGTCCATAACTTTTCATAATGAAACTGTGTCAAGATAAAGTTCAAATCCCTGAACATAAAATCCATTAATTTTTATGGTGAACCTGTCTCTAGGTCTATTAGTTTGTTCAGGCTAAGGAGAGATTGCCTCCAATTAGACACCTGCTCCTTCTTGGTCATGGACAACAGTTTTTTCCTTTTATTATAGAGTTTATTTATTGTAGATGTCCACCAGACAGGTTTACTCTTCCTTGAGGAGGATGTTTTTTTTCCTGTCTGGTATTCCTGATTCCATGCAGCTATATAAATACTCATACAGTACTTTGGTGTTAGTTTGGACATATGTGTCAGTTTCTGTGGAGGGGGAAGGGGCTGTGAAACTTTTATACCTTCCTTCAGGAGGATGATATCAGCTTTGGAGAAGTTTTTTTTATTGATCCTAGCTGGGGGGGGGGGGGGGGGGGCTCAGGGGAGATGGTGACTTCAAAAGTGACTGCTTTGTGGTAGGATCTTACCAGGGATGATGACACTGTAGGGATGCTGCAGTGGTTACTCATGTTGGTTAATACCAAGTCCAAGATGTTTTCTCCTCTTGTGGAGGTGTCAACCAAATGTGTTAAGGCATTTGCATTGATGAAATCAAGGAATCTCTGGGCATTTGTGTTTTGGCATGAGTATTTCTTCCAATCTATTATTGGATAGTTACAGTCGCCCGGGATCAGGGTAAAGGGTTAAATCTTGATAAAGTTGAAGCTGATAGGTGGAGTGGGCATCTTGAGTCAGAGTTGGAGGCCTGTAGCTAGCTATGATTTGAATAGGGGTCTTGTTAATTGTTAACTGCACCCGGAGTATTTCCTGTGCATCACACTGTTTGACCAGCCTAGAGGTGTGTGTGTGTCTTTTATATATTTTGCAACTCCACCTCCTTTTATTTTGCTGCCCATGGCTTGTAGTCTGACTGAATGATAGGATGAGTAACATAGTATGGCTGGGGTGCTCTCCACAGCTTTGAACCAGATTTCTGTGACTGCACAAATGTCAGCTTCCTCCAGGGTTAAGAATGCTTGAAATGAGTGCAGTTTCATGTTTAGATTCCTAGCGATTAGCAACATAACCTTTAATTTACATTTTGATGAGATTTTCATGTTGGTAGTTTTGACCTCATGGCATTACCTAAAAAAGATACTATGGGGGAGGCAAGAGCCTTTGCCAGGAGCCTGAAGCCCAAGGGAGACAGATGCAGGCTATCTCTGGTAAAGTATCGTGGCTTGTCAATCATGTCATCCCAGGCTGTCAGGTACTGGATCCCCTTTGAATGACACCAGAAACTAAGCCAGTTGTTAAAGTCAATCATTTTCTGTTTGTACTGATGCATCATTCTGGGTGACGGTACAATGCTGCTTAAGGCTAGGAACATACCTGCCTGGGACACATACTTAGCGGGCTCAATTCACTCTAACATGGACTATGACAGAGTCATAACAGTACCTGTTGAGAGACTTGAGTGCATTGGTGATATGGCAGATTCTGGCACCCGATAAAAAACTAACTGTGACTTTCTCCTTATCTAGCCTGGTGAGGGGCACATCTGTGTGTCTCACAATGGAGTCTCCTATGACTAATATGTTGGGTTTATGTTTAGGTCTTAGTGGCTGTGAGACACAGGTGTGTGGACTATGTGTGGTGTGTGGTGTGGTAGGCAGTAGAGTTTGTGTGCGTTTATGCCTCAGGGGGCTCTTTTGTTTGGTTATGCTTTTGTTGAGGGCCTCCACATATGTGTGAGTGTGTTGTGTAGGTGTGGGTGGTGTTTGAGGTATGGTGTTCATGTTGGCAACCTTCTCAGTGCCAGATATACTGGCTTGTGGTGGAGAGAGCAATGACACTAGGTGCTTGATGTATTTGCATCTCTCACACATTGTGTTCCTAGGTGGTAGTAGTAGAGGGCTGTCCTTGTACATGAGACAGTTACTACACTGTCTCAAGATGCCCATATTGACCAGACTGGCAGGAGAAAATGTAGGAAATTATCCAGCCATATTTCTCAGAAACTGAAAGAGCTAAGAGGGTAAAGGGAGGAAGGTCTATGAGTAGTACTACTAGATGATAACACAAGTGCTACTAAGGGAAAACTTGTAGCGAGACTACCTCCAAAAAGGTTAAAAAACATGCAGCTGAAGCTTGGATGCCACAGACCTGTATCTTGACTCTGCTACTCAATTTTAAGGTTAAGAACTCAGTAAGAAAAAACTCACAGTGAAGCACAGATTAATCACATAGTCAAAATAATAAAACTCGCACTATGAAAAAATACAGTTTAACAGAAACGAAATACAGTAAAATGCAGTTAAACAGCAATGAATTGCATATATGGCAATGAAATGTAGTTAATCAGTAGATTGCTTTGAAACAGTAGCTCACAAATGACAACAGTAACAGACAGCACAAAGAAA
The DNA here is from genome assembly GCF_019279795.1 of Protopterus annectens. Lineage (NCBI taxonomy): Eukaryota > Metazoa > Chordata > Ceratodontiformes > Protopteridae > Protopterus > Protopterus annectens. The sequence goes on from NC_056732.1 coordinate 341,161,814, forward strand.
GCAGCGATTCAGTTGATTACTGTCATCAATTTAGTGAGGCCACCAACAAGCAGTAATGTTTGTTCTTCTTTCGGCTTTTCCCGGTTAGGGGTCGCCACAGCGGAACTTCGGTCTGCTAATGATTGGCAGTAGACTTTTACAGTGCCGAGGTGCCAGCCCGATGCCCAACCTTCAACAAAGGCACACTCATTCACGCATGTCTTTCAAATGCCAGTCAACCGTGGGGAGGAGATGCAGACTCCACAGAGAAGGCATTCCAACCGAGAATCAAATGGGAGAACCTCTTACTGTGAGGCGACAATGCTACTGCTGCACCACCTGGCAAACTAAATGCAGTTAAACTCATAAGCACAAGCAGCAAAGTGAAGTAAAAGAGGTACAGGGTTTTTTTTTTTTTTTTTAGTAGAAGTGAAGAGACAGAAGATAATGAGATAATTCAAGGTTCAGAAGCTAAAGGGGTGGGCCTTTTCTAAGTTCTCACTATAAACAGTAGAATGAGCTGATGTAATGTGACTGGAGGGAGTGTCCAGTATCAACTTTATACTAGAGGCAAGCAACTCAAAGCCACCAAGACTCAAGACCACCCATACCTCTCAACTGTACAAATTTTCGCAGACTGTCCAGATTTTGCCATATATTTTTGGTCCATTTTTCATAAAATCATGGCTTTCTGGCAAATTAGTGGCAAATAATTAAAGATTGAAGTTAGAAAATAATGACAGACATTTGCGTTTTAGACTTCATACCCTTCAGAAAATTCATGCTAATGCAAAACCTGTTATTCTGTCAACTTTCTAAGCTTGCAAGAATTGTCCCTATTTGTACCACTTTTTTCATGGCTTTGTCCAGATTTCTAACTCTAAGAGGTTGAGAGGTATGAGACCACCACAACAGCTAGGCAGGTGGGTGGGACAAAAAAAAAAACAGTTGCACAGATTACACAGATATACAGTAAAACAGAAGTGCAGAAACCAGTTGAAAATAAGCACTTATCTTTTTCCAATATCACAGCAGAGTAACTGGCTAAAGATAGGCAGATATCATGTACAATACTGATGTTTGTGATGGGAAGTGAAAGACATTATGGCTAACTTGTTATTCATGAATATATAGCACCACTCCCCCATAAACATACATGTATAGTCCTGAGCCATAGCAGTAAGAGTTTTATACAAATTTCAGAAAGTACCATAGCATACCATGCCATGCTTTGTTTGACACTGTTCCTGTCAAGCCATGTCAGGGACTGTTTAACTATGATCAAACAACAGTAGGGTAAATTACTTTTATCCAAAGACTGCCTCCATGCCTATTAATTATAGCCACTTTATTAATTGTAAATATCTCCGATGTTTCATTAGAATGACCAGAGTATTCCGGCTTGCTCCACCCAAATGCACACTAGTCTTGCAAAGCCAGATTAATGACTGTAACATTATCATCATAGTGAGGGCCCTCACTTTTATCAGTTATACAGCCTCATATGCAGAAGGTAAAACTACTTAATTGACTGTGCACTACACAATAAAAAATGGCCACAGTAATGTATTTCAAATGTGATCCACACAAACACAGAAGAATCACAATAAAGTGTTGCACTTTATTTCACACTAATGCACATTAGTTCTGGAAATCCAGATTAATGACTATTTAACCTGGCAAATGATAGCATGGTTAGCCACTTTCATTCAAAGACAACCCCTTTACCCAGCGCTTATACTCACTTGTTGGCTGTATACAATCTCAGATATATGACTGTAGTAAAAAACTGTCCACAGTAATATATATTAATAAAGACATGCTGTAGCCACAGTAGATTATCTGCACTTCCCAGAAGTACACTCTAATCCTGGAAAGTCAGACTGACTGCATAATCTAATCAACTGCTGCTAAGTCAGTTCATTGCATCCACTGACAGCCCCCATGTATACTCCTCAGATATGAAATTGTGTTAAAAATGGCTACATAAATATATTTCAGATTTGTTTCACACAAACAATAGCCACAGTAAAGTACTCCAAATTACTTCTCACAAATATACATTAGTCCTGCAAAACCAGAATAATGACCATCAAACTCGAGCAAACAACAGCAAGTTTGGTCATTGTCATCCATAGAGACCCCATTTCCAGCAGTTGTTGCCATTCTGATGACTGTGTACGCCTCAGATGTCTGAGTTTAGAAAATAAAATAAATAGTGTCTGAAGTAATTAATTTCAGCACTGTTTCACACAGGATCATAATTGCCAGCCTCAAAAAACTATTCCAACATGCTTCTTCAGTTCATGAGTGGAAGTAATGAAGTATTCACTTTAGTGCTGGCCTGTGCCATGTCATACAACTGTGATATTCAGTTCTTCTACTGCACCATTCACTATTACTGAATTGCCCATCCCTAATATATGGAATATAGAAGCACAGATGTATAACCAGTACCCCACAATTTCTCTATTGAATTGTAGCTCCAAACATGTTATAATGTGTGCATAGCTGTTCAGATGTGTCACATAAACAGAGCTGATTTTACAACAGATGAGAATAAAGATGCATCGTCATGATGTTATATACCTTACACAGTATGAAGCAAATGGATGTGGCAGGAAAAGTTGACATGACTAGGGTCACATTGCTGCATAGAATGCCAAAATTATGTTGCTTTCTGATAGTTGTATAGTGTATGTAGTAGTTTTTATAGTGAGGGTCATAACTGAAAAGAGTCAGGTAGCTAGCCCACTGACATAAAAAATGCTGTACTTGCTAAAATTATGGAGTGCAGATTTCCCCATTGCTGCATGGCTGTTGTGGTTAAAAGTCACTCTGTAGCCTTACAGAATGCATTGGCATGTTCTTGTGATTGAATGTTGTGTATTATATAGCTTGTCTCTTTCAAATTACTGTGGCACCCAGCATGTTGTCAGATCTGACACACACATCACACAACTAAGACAACCATGTCTTAAACAAATATGCCTTCATACGCTGAGGTACTTAAAAGTTCCTGCCTAAATCTCAAAGACCACCTAGATGAAGGCTTGCCATACAGGATACTCTGCCTTACACTAATAAGCAAACAACATACACTGACACAACTGTATAAAGGTGTCACTCAACTGACTGAAGAACTTAAGGCAGTAATGTTGAGACAGTACGCCTGGTAATGTCTATAGTCAGACATGCAGATGCACCACTCACCAGGCTGAGCAAATACATAGTAATAGTCAGCTGCCTGCCAGGTGCCAGGATCTACAGTGTCATTAGAGCTATCAAGTCCCTTAACTCTTGAGTTCACATAGATTCACAAGCAAGTACTATGGTACCTGCCCTTGTGGGCCATTTTAAGCCTATCCAATATCTCTCAAAGTTGAGAATCAAACCTTGTACCTTGTGTCTGTGAGATACACACCTTAACCTTTATGCTAACCCCCAACCCAAGTGTAAGAACTTACCACAACAGTAGATGTCCTACTGATCACTGTTACAGTATTCCAAACTGTTGAGTTATCTCACCAAATAACCCTGACATATGACATGGTTATTGCCCACATGGGAGTAAATGACTGGATCATATGAAAAATGACATGATAGAGTTCTCCAAGTATGCATCAGAAACTGGTGTGAAGCTAGTATTGAACAATACCTACCACTGTAAGAATTATGCCACAATAGGAACAGATGTTACTTCAATTGTTATCTTGCATATTGGTGTTATTCTAAGGGGATCCAATACATATCAACCTGGGATGAGATGATCAACATCCTGTCTTGTTTGGTAGGGATAGCCTGCACCTATTTCCTCATGCCTTTTTTATATTGGCCAGGCATTTTTCCTCCTTCACAGTACCTTTTTAGGCAAGGTCAGTCTCCTCAAATTACCTTCAAAACTATATGGAGGTAGCACTGCTCAATGTTAGAAGCCTAAGCAAGAAGTTGCACACCTTACAGGAATGTCTAACACTTGAAAATATAGATATCTGTATAATTACTGAATCATGGTTTCAGAATAGAAATAGCTCCCCTGCAGTCAGGGTAAAAAAGTACAGTTGTGTAACAATTTACCATAACAGTATATGTCATACTGATCACTGTTGCAGTATTACAAACTGTCTGAAGATCTCAGTAAATATTCGGGGCATCTGGCTGGGGAATCAAAGCCAAAACATTTCACAGAGCCATACATTCAATGTATGACCTAAATCAATGGGTGTAAAGGTACATTAGCGGATGTATGAGCATGAAAACCTCAGACTATCTCAAAGCCAGGAGACCAAAGACACCTGAGGATAAAAAATAGGCAAAGGACAGCTAATAGGGAAGAAAGTAGCAAATGGCTCTCCCTTGGTCCATGAGAGGTAGGACAAACCTTAGTTAAAGACAAAGAAGGGGGGTGGAAGAGTGAGAAGGATTACTGCAACAGCGACCAGTAGGACATCTATATTATGGTAAAGATCTTACACAAGTATACTGTGTCTTCCTTAGATCTCTGTTGCAATATTCCAAACAGTTGGGTGATTCCCAAAGCTTAGCGAATGGTAAGGGTGGAAGGATCAGGCACAGGAGAACTGGCAATTAGTCCTTAGAGAACAGATCTGACAAAAAAGGCTTTTGATCTAGAGAAAGCATTTTCCCTATAGTGTTTGGTAAAGGTTTGTACAGAAGACCAAGTTGCTGCTTCTTTGATGGCTCTGGAATGAATACCTTTGTAAAAGCCTGGAGAGGAGACAACTACTGTAGTGGACTGGGCTTTTACAGAAGACAGTAAAGATTTCCCATAGCGGTTGTAGCAAAATAAATAGATGTAGAAATCCAATAAGCAACTGTTTGTTTACAGAATGGGTTCTCCAGCTTAGCTTCCTGGAATGAAACAAACAACTGGTCAGTATGGCAAATGGCCTTGGCTTTATGTGAATAAAATATGAGCTGCCTGTGGCATCCAGAGAATGGAGGATACACCCCCACTTGTTCTAAGGGTTAGGGGAAAAGCAACAAGATTGATGGCCTGATTGGACTTCCAAGATGGCTGCACACTAACCAACAGCTTAATTTCAACTCTCCCAATGTGAAAAAAGAAACTGAAAAACAACAGCCAGTGATATTGTCAGCTTGTGTAAAATTCAATTACTGGTTAGTAAGTACCCTGCCTGGATTCCACAAAGAAGAAGAAACGTAGAGAACCTGAAAGAAAATACAAAGTAAAACTCTGGGCCTTTGTCTTTGTCTTTATCTGAAGGATTTCAAACCTGCATATGGTAATGCATTGCTGGTGATTCCCTGCTGGCTGAGAAAGTAAACCTATATTTTTTGTCTTTGACTCATTTATCTGCTTTTTGTCTTACCTGCTCCATTTTGTTTTCTGTTTTAAGAAATCTTGGCCTGGTGATTTTATTTTGTGTGAGAGACAGACACTTAAATTATCTAGGCTCATATTTCACATTTTTTCCATTGGTTAATTTGAATTTTCTCCTGAATGATACTTAAATAAACTGTCTTTCGACTTTTCCCGGTTAGGGGTCACCACAGCGGAACTCCGGTCCGCTAATGATTGGCAGTAGAGTTTTACATGCTGGCTTGCCAGGCCTAACGCACAACCTTCAGCGAAGGAATGCCCATTCACACATGTCGACACACGGAAGACGCTCTAACTGAGAATCGAATGTGCAACGTCTAACTGTGAGGTGACAATGCTACCGCAGCACCACCACCACCGCAGTAACAAACTTGTGTCTTTCGGCTTTTCCCGGTTAGGGGTTGCCACAGTGGAACTCTGGTCCACTAATGATTGGCAGCAGATTTTTAGGTACTGGCTTGCCGGGCCTAATGCACAACCTTCAACGAAGGAAGGCCCATTCACGCATGTCGCCACACAGAAGACGCTCTAACTGAGAATTGAATGGGCAACATCTAACTGTGAGGCGACAATGCTACCGCAGCACCACCACCGCAGTAAGTAAAATTCTGGGCCTTTGCCTTTGCCTGAAGGATTTCAAGCCTGCATAAGGTATAGCACTGCTGGTGATTCCATGCCAGGGTTCCTTACCCACCCTCTCAATTGTTGGCCTTCTTTTTAAACTTGGTGATTTTAAGCTTCTCACCCCTACTGTAAATTGAGCTTCATAAGCTCCTCCCTTTCTACACTGCTGCTGATATCTTGAATTTCTTTATTTGAATTATTTATTTGCCTTTCTTTGTGCTTATATAAAAAAAAATGTTTTGCCTCTTATTGCCTGTTGTATTGATTTATTTCATCTGAATTCATTATCTAGCTAGCTGTTGGATAAGGTAATGTATTTTTACACTCTAGCAAGCATTTGTAGCAACTGCCTCATGTACACTGACAACCCCTTGCTCCAAAATCACTCAAGTACAATTTGCGAGAGATACTGCTACACTAAAATCTGAAATCACTGCTCTCTTGCACCTAGAACAGCAACACTAAACATGCTGTCAGCTCACATACACCACAACCCCTATTTGTAATGTACACCCAACACATAAACCTTCATATGCAGAGGTACTCTCCAGAAGCCTCCCTAAGCACCAGAGTCCTCCAAAACACAAACATGCTACACCTAACACAATACCCAAAGCACCCAATACACAAAAAAACACTAGCGCCTGTGTCTCACCAAATAAGCCCTTAAGGCAATGAACAACTATTCTAAATGTTTTAGTTACAGGTGATTCTATAGTGAGACATACAGATACTCCACTCACCTTGTTGAACAAGGTGAAGCTTGCACTCAGCTGCCTGTCTGGTGCAAGGATTCACCAGACCACACATGCACTCAGGTCTCTCAACAGCAAGTACTGCTATGATTCTGTCATAGTTCATGTTGGTGTGAACGACTTGAGATGTACCTATCTGAACTATATGAAGAGAGAGACATGATTGAGCTCTCTAAATATGTGTCCCAGGCGGCTATGTCCCTAGCTTTGAGCAACATTTTACCCTTGCCTAGGATGATACCTCAATATAAACAAAAAATGATTGACTTCCATAATTGGCTTAGTTTCTGGTGTCATTTTAAGGGGACCCAGTTCCTGTCAACCTGGGATGACACAGTGGATAGACCACACTGCTTTGCCAGAGATGGTCTTCACCTGGCACCTCTAGGTTTTTGGTTGCTGGCTAAGGCACTTGCCTCCTCCATAATGCCTTTTTAGGCAAGGTCACAACAACAACAAAATTCCTGATATGAAAATATCAAACACAAAGAAACTAAGGGTCATGCTGCTAAACCTTAGGAGTTTAAATCAGAAACTGCACTCTATGGAAACAGTCCTCTCCCTGGAAGATGCTAATGTCTGTGCAGTCAAAGAAATCTGGCTCAAGGCTACAGAAAGTACCCCGGCCTTACAAGGCTACAATACCTTTTACACTTTCAGACCAGAAATTGAAGGTGTGAGAACCAAAGGAGGTGGAGTAACTATCTTCATTAAAGATAATTACACTGCTAGACTGATTAGACAAGAAAACTCTATGGAGTTACTCCAAGTCCAAATTACCATGGGTAAGACTCCCCTTCAGGTCATCATCAGTTACAGGTCCCCTTTCATGAACCATGATGCCCACACAGCATATTTTGACCTAACTGGGACAATTAAAGTACAACCTAACACATAGTCATGTGTGACTTCAACTATCCTTCCATTAACTGGAAAACGTATACAAGCCCAAACTCACTTGCACAAAAGTTCCTGGACTTTGTTAACTCAAATGCCCTGGAATAAATAGTGCACCACCCCACAAGGGCCTCTAGTATTCTAGACCGGGTCCTCACCAATATGAGTGACTGATGCAATGTCTCAAGTGTAGGGCCTGTGCTGGTTAAATCTGACCATAAATCAGTCAGTTTTGAAGTAGCAATAGCACCAGAACTCCCCAAAGGAGAAGCCAGGCTAAAGAACTTCAACAAAGTTAATTATACCCTCCTAAGGGAAGGTATAATCGACTTCCAAGCTCCAGTTTCCACAGATGGCATTGACGGTTATACTAAGGTATATACTGATGCCGGGTATAAACATCTACACAAATGTATAGACACAGTTGTGCTGGATAGGATTAAAATTCAATCAAGGATCCTTACTGTATACGGAGTGGCAGTTATAGATATCAAAAATCCAACGTCAAGACAAATCTTTATTCAGCAAGCAAAGTTTTCGGGTCCACACCCTTTCTCAATACTAAAACACATTAAACTCAACTCAGTTAAGCTTTTAAAATAGGAGCAAACCTATCAAAAGACTACAGCCAGCCAATCATGTGGTAGTATATAGAACACATAATACAAAATATAAAATCTAAAGAATATTATATAAATATACATCAATACACAATATAGTAATACAATACATATATAATACTTTATATAGAGCAATCTAAAACTTTCTTAAAAATCCTAAAAAATCTAATATTTAGTATGTTGCAGCTTTACCAAAATGGGTTTTAGTGTTACAGCAGTGTTAAGGCTAGGTGGAACATCTGAAGCCAATCGCAATATCCACTCATATTCCTTCGTTTCAAGCAAGTTATTTACATTACCCCCCCCAATAAGGATCTATGAGCTACATCTATTACTCTAAATTTAAACTTGTGACTATTGTCAGTGCTTCTAATATGTTTGCTTAGTGCATTCTTATCATTGTTTCTCCATATATCCGATTTATGTTCTATGATTCTATGTTCTAGTCACAAGTTTAAATTTAGAGTAATGGATGTAGCCCATAAAAAAAAAAAAAAATATATATATATATATATATATATATATATATATATATATATAGCTCTCTCTCTCTCTCTATATATATATATATATATATATATACATACACACACATATATATATGTGTGTGTGTGTGTGTGTGTGTGTGTGTGTGTGTGTGTGTGTGTGTGTGTGTGTGTGTGTGTGTGTGAGTGTGTGTGTGTGAGACAAAGTCTTTTCAGGATACAAAGGTTATATCTGTAAGCTATGTACTCACACATGAGGTGGTTCACCAATACTTAAATTTATGGGAATAAAATGAAGTATTTAGGAGTATGGATTAAAATGATTCTGTTATGGCAGCTAAGGATATGTGGGAAGAGACCAAAAAGATAACATGAAACCTGAGAAACTGGAAGCTCTTGTTCCTGAATATGGACAGCAATATACAAGCGGTGAAAATGCATTATATATAAGTTAAGCATATTTTTATCAACCAGAGAAGAAGTTGTGGACAGTAATTAATAAATAGTTGAATGATTATATCTGTGAGGAGAAGAGAGCAAGGATCAAGTGGGATAAACTGATCCTTCAGATAGAACAAGGGGGGGTGAGGTTTACCTGATTTCAAGGGATATTTTAAAGCTACGCAGTTAAGATTCATATACGCAACACAATCAGAAAGGTATAATTCAAAGTGGAAAGGGATGATATGGAAGCCGAGGGGGGGGTTCAAGAAATAAGGGGAGAGTGGGATTTGGGATGCATATCCTTAAGCCATACAGAATATTATATTTATAAAGTAGTAGAAAGTATTAAAAGAACTAAGTCAAGATGAAAATGGAGAATGGAGATTCTGTTGATAGGGATGACTATAATTAGGAGTACAGAGAACAGGCAAGAGGGGGCTGGTATTTACTGGAGAAAACTGGCAAAGGAACCAAGCTATTGGGAACAAATAACTAGAGATAAAGAGAAAGGTAATAGAGTGGGAAGAGGACAAGAATACATTTGAACCGCAGGCTAGAGACAACACTCCCTATCAGGGACTGATATCAGAATATAGGCAAAGACAAATAGATAGGGGAATCCTAAGTCAAAAACCTGCTCTAGTAGAGTTTTTAGTTGATTCTGGAATAGAAGTTGTTGTTAAAAAAGGGATAATTAGTAGGGCATGTAGAATATTGCTCAATAACTATAGCAATCAATCAAAGGAGATAAGAAAAGATTGGGAAGTAAGATCGGATAAGCTATTCAAAAGGAAACAATGGGAAGATATATGTATGTCTCCTAAATATGCAACAAAGTCTATATGATTTAGGATTTTTGCCTGGAAATGTTTACATAGATATTTTTATTCCCCAAGCAGACTCCAAAGAAATTTTCCTCAGGTAAATGGCAAATGTTGGAGGTGTGATGGGGAAGAAAGATGTAACTGGGAACATATGTTTTGGGAGTATAATGAGTTGGCAGATTTTAAAATTCCCTACAGATTATTCTGTTAGAAATATTGGGTGAGCAAATGGGCATAACTAAGAAAATGATTTTTGTGAGCTAGGATACATGATCTGAATTGCCCAGGCATAGTAAGGCCTTGTTAACTTTAATTCTGGTGGCTGCCAAAAAAGCAATTACTAGAAAATGGAAATCAAAGCCCAAATCAATTGTATTTGAAGTACTGACTATTGTAACTGAGATAAAAGAACTGGAAGTGGGATCTTTAGAAAAGGCTGGATGCAAACTACATAGAAAGAAATGGAAACTGTGGGAAAAGTACATGTAGAATAATGTTTTGGAGGAGGAATTTGGTTTAAGGGTAGGCAGGAACTGATAAATTTGTGTGATGTTGGATTGATGGTAATAGGGGATAGTTGGAGCCCCAGTTTATATAGGGTCCTGTTTTCCAGCAGGACATCAGACAGAAAGTATTTTCCATTTGGATATATAAGACTTTCTTGCTTTAGGTTTCCTTGCCTCCTGAATAACCTATAACACATCCTCAGAAAATTGATGTCTGAAAAGGATCATAATCCGCATCACAGTACTACTACTGCTCTCTTATCCTTTGTAGAAACCATCAATAAGAATCGCAATAACAACCTTCTCTCTTCTGCTCTCTGACCTCTCCTCTCCAAATTCATGAGCATGTCAACACTCCACCTTAATTAACATACTTGAGTCCCTCTCCTTCGACAACCTTGCCTAAATGGTTCCAAAGCAAATACCAAGCAGCAGGGCAGCAAACAGCTATGGGGCAATCACTCTCTTCTCTCTCTCTCTCCCTACCCATAAACATCCTCAGGCTGGGCTCTTGGGCTCTCCTTCTTTTCCCCCTTTTTCTTTTTTCTCCCACTCTGCAAATCTGCAATCCCTCTGCATCCATCCAATATATGCAGATGACTACTCTTCTCTGGAACCTCTCCTTCCTCCTGAACTCCTCTCTGCTCACTCAAATGATCAATGATCCTGAAACATGGTTCTATCCTAACACCTTTTACTAAAACTAAATGCCAAAAAACAAAAAAAAAACTCTTTACCCCTACACCCCATCCCTTCCTTTACACTAATACCTCTACAATTATGCTACACAGCTATCACACCCCGATCCTACAACAAAATAAAATCTAATGATCAACAACAATAATCTCTTTTCTTTTCACAAACACAACAACAGAAAATATCAGTCAACAAATTAAAAACTTCCTATAAATTAATATTCCCCCCACTGACTCGCCTCCTGCAAGATTGCCCTTTCCCATCTTCCATCTATTGTCAACACTTCTCTATGCTTCACCTATATTTACTATAACAAACCAAAACAAAATCACTATATGCTTGCACATAAGCAAATAGCTAGCTTAAGAACCCACCTTCAGAATAACCCACTGTAATAAAACCTGACAACTAGGCTGGCTGCTGGGTCAAAAACTTTCTGCCATTACCCCAACTAAACATTGTACCAAACATACCACCCCCACCTACCAACACCATATACTCAGAACTTTAACTTTATTTTAATATACTTAACTCCTCTATAGGATTCTCTAGAACAATAATATCTAAGTAACATAACTCAGCTCTAACTCTATTGACTAACTCAGCAAAGTAGGAAGGAGAACTGGCTACCCACTTTACTCCACACTAATCTCATCATTGCCCCTCTAACCTCCTCTTCAAAAAAAGAATAAAAAAAACCCTTGAAAAACCACTGGCTCTGTTCCTGCACTAAAACCCTTCCTGCCTTTCCCCTATCTCTCTCCCTCTCTCTCTATCTCATTACTGAAATCTATAATGTCATGCTGAGAGATGATAGATTGGGATGAATTACAGAGCCCTTGTGTTGCATGAGCAAATCCACACATATCTGCTGACCTCACAAGACCCAGATGTAGTGAAAGTTTTGAAACATGAGGAGAATAAATCTAAGATGACTTCTCTGCTTAATCTAGCAGAGTCAAGCAGGAATGGAAATCAAACCATAAGTGGCTAAGAATCAAGCAGCAACTGAATGTGCCAAAAAACAAAAAAAGAATATAAGGTGAAGGATCAAATGAGAAGGCAAGAAATGTAGAAAAAGCATAAATATAGTTGCAAGTATAGAAAACGTCTGGAAGAACCTCATGTTCATCAAGAACAAACACAGGAATGGTTAAGGAGAGACAAATTCAAACCAAGAGATGAAAGGTTAATATTGGTGGCCCAAGACAGTGGGCTGCATACATGTTGGTTTATAAAATCCATTGAACATGTGGGAGAAATGGACAAATGTAGGTTTTGTAAAACCGAATTGGAAACAGTTGCACACCTTGTTGCTGGTTGTGACATACTAATGGCGGAAGGACTGTATACTGAAAGGCATAATAATGTGGTGAGACTATTGCACTGGAGATTGTGCAAACATTATGGTACTGAAATGGCTGAAAAACACTGGAAACATGAGCCACAAAGCATCATAGAAAATAATAAAGTTCATATCACATGGGATCACCCATTACCAACAGTTCAAAAGATAGATGCTAGAAAACTAGATATAGTGGTCCAAGAAAAGAAGACAAGAGTAGCATTGATCATTGAAATTGCTACACTGAGTGACTACAGTGTCTTGCATACAGAGAGACACAAAGTTATAAAATATCAGGATCTGCAGGCAGAAATGAGAGCAATGTGGAAGAAAGATATCCAGACAGTTCCAATAGTAATAGGAGCAATGGGGCTTACAAAAAAATAATTTACAATCGTATTTAGATATGTTACCAATACATGTAACTCCATACGAACTGCAGAAGGAGTCATTACTGGGCACATTGCGGGTGCTCCAAAGAGCATACTGGTTGACATCAAAGATCGAAATAATACTAATTTCATGAACTTTAATCGTACTTTGACTTAGGAACGGGGTCCATTCTCGTCATGGTATTTGAAACTCAAAAGACTTGAAGAAATTAAAAAAATGGGGTAACTTGTAGTGATAATCCCTGGCTCAGTGGTAGAGAAGGAGAAATCAATGCTGCCTGTTCCAAAAGAAAATCAGCAACAAGAATTTTTTTCCCATTAGATTTTTACAAAACCTTGGGGAGTAGAAGCAGTGGGGTAAGGCATGAAGAAACATCCCTTCCCAATTAAAGGACATGGCATCTGTTCTTCATGCCTGAGGGCAAGGAGTCCTGAAGCAAAACAGCAGTAGTTGCTTGTTATTAACAGAGGCAAATAGGTCTATTTGAAGAATACCCCATTTGTTGACCATGGCTACGAAAACCTCTGTGTTCAACATCCATTCATGAAAGTTTTATCTTGATCTGTTTAGAAAGTCTGGTAGAACATTATCCTGAGAGGGAATGTAAACTGCTTGGGGTGACAGGTTTGCTTTTATGGTCTGTTCCCATGCTATAAAAGCCCAGTCTACATAGTTGATAAGATTTTGCCCCCCAGTTTTTTATGTACCCTATGGGTGTCATTTTTCTGTGAAAATACTGAAGGGACTGGGGGACTATGTGTGAGAGAAAATATGCATGGCCTGAAACAGTGCCCACACTTCCTTCAGGTTGATGTGCTCTGTCCTCTGATTTGATGGCCATTGCTCCTGGACATTCAGGGAGCCCATTCATGCTTTCTAGGCTACAACTGAAGTGACTGTGTGCAGGTCCTGGTACAGCATCTGCAGCTTGAAAGGAAGGCCTGGATTAAGGTTTACTTGCAATATCCGCCACAGTGCTGTAGTGGGTAGAGTTTTCATCTCACAGTATGGAGTTCCCTGGTGCAATTCTCGGTTGGGATTTCTTCAGTGCAGAGTCTCCATGTCCTGCCTGTGTTTGCATTGGTTTCAACTGGATGCTCGGGTTTCCTCCCACATTCAAAAGACATGCAGTAGGTGGATTGGACACTCTAAATTGGCCATATGTGTGAGTGTGTGGGTGAGTGTGCTTGTAAGTGTGTGGTGTGGAGCAGGGATAGCAACCCAATGGTGTGATGTTTGGCTCTAGATGATTGTCAGTGGTGAAGTGACACCCTGATCCCATGAGCAAAAATGGGAAAAGGGGTTGTGGATAGATGGATGGATCCACTGCTGAAATTCCTGCTTTAGAAAAGGAAGAAGTAGAGAGTGCCCAGAGGTTGGTACTGCTGAGTCCAGATAGATTTTAGGTACCATTGAATCTTTCTCAGTCTTGTCGGGGGCACCATGGGTATGGTTGCTGCCATGAATCCGACAGTCCTGAGAACTTCCTTGAAGTACAAGATTGGAGTGGCAGGAGAGATTTAAAGCAGTTAGAGAGGGCCTGTACCTTTTCTTGTGATAGGAAGGCCTTCATGAGGTGCATCCAGCCTGCATCTCAGAAAGACCAGGTCCTCGGGAGGATTCAATGTGGACATTTTTTTAAGTTATTGTGAACCCCAGACCATTTAGGATGGAGATAGTGAAGTTGAGATGCTGTAGAAGAATCTGCTGAGAGGTTGACTGTGTTAATAGGTTGTCTAGATATGGGAATATTTGAATTCCCTGAGTTCTGCAAAAAACAATGACTAGTGCAAGGCACTTTTTGAATACCCTGAAGGCTGCAGACACTCCAAAAGGTAAAGCAAAAGACTGAAAATGCAATGAAGAAGCTGAAAATCTTAGAAATTTCCTGAAGGATGGGTGAATGGGGATGTGGAGAGGGGGCATCCTTTGAGTCCAAAGATACCAGGTATGCCTGAGGGACGTTGGAAAGAATGAATCTGCAGTGATATTATTTTGAATGAGGGGCATTTAGACAGGTATTAAGAAGGGGCAAATCCAGTACAGGCCTCAATTCTCCCTTTTTTCTAGGTACTAGAAAAAGTCTGGAATAAAACCCTTTTCCTACATACTGTTGAGGAGCAGGTTCCATTGTGCTTTGTTCCTGCAGGACTTGTAGGACAGGAGTTAAGAGGTTTACCTTATTAGGAGGGAGTGGTGGCATACATTTGGATGGTGAAATTTCCTTCCAACTCATCCTGTGACAATGCTGGATAATGGAAAGACCCGTTTGTTTGAGGTTAAAAACTGCCAAGATGAAACAGACAGAGGAAGGGATGAATGGGTTGATGGGAGCAGTAGGAGGCAGAACATAGTCTGGCTGATTTTTCTAGCTATAGAGGCGCCAGACTTATGACCTATGTCTACTTTATCTTCAAACACCTTTCTAGGCATTTTCTTGCCCTTCTGTGGCTCCCTGACCCTCTTTAAGCAAAACCTGGAAGAATGGATGGGTATTCGTCAATACACCCAAGGTCTGGCCCCTCAAGGCATCACTTATCGAGGGTTGAAGTGAAACTTAAGTTCTTAACATAATGATGGACACTTTTCAGCCCACTCCATCCAATATGACTGATGGGGGAATGGGCACCACCTGTTGGATCTGATCTGGCCATTTGCCAGTGCTCTTTGCCTCAAGCTCCTGAACTTTGCCCTCCCATAATGTTCTGTGCCTATCTAGCCTCAGATCGAGGTTGCCCATTGCTATTGCACAATAATTCAAGCATGACAATTTAGAGAAAAGGAGTTAAAAATAAGAAAGGATGAGGAATCGGGGGGGGGGGTGATGGTATATCAGATGACTAGGATAAAAAAGGACCCATCATTGTGTTAAGTGCATAACTTTCATATCCTATTTCATCTGTTTTTCAGTCTGTCTGTCCATCTGTCTGATCTGGATGATGGGACAGAATCCCAAACTGCATACAACCACAATGACCAGCAAAATACAATGGTTAGCACTAAGGTTCCAAATCTTTTATTAGTTCCAAAACATGTTCATGTTCCAAACAAAATATACAATATAATATATATCTCTTTGAATAAGTATATAAAAAAATATATATACTTTTATATTATCTATGTTTTTTTACAACTTATGATTTTGTTGTCTTTTGGGTTGTGGTGATCAGTTTAATAGGTGGTATATTACTATTGGTCAATACTGACCTTTGACTAACATCATTCTCATTTATTTATTTTGCTAGTGCTACATACCATTACCGTGTTTATTCCGTCTGTTTTTTTCGAAGTTTTCTTCAAGTTATTATTAGCCCAACATGATCGGATCAGCCTACTAAGATAGTGCTTAAATATGTTTTTTGAACATATTATAATAATACTATATTAACTTTATTTTCTATGGTAGGCTATCTTTGTACCATTGACTATATATCATTAATTAAGTTTTGGTAATCATTCATTATTTGAATGTTTATTTTATACATGTGGTTTACATGATTATACTATCATAGTATGAGTTTATGAAGTCTTTATTTTTCTGTATTTTCTAATGTATTTGAACATTCCGGCCACCATGTTGGGCTATACCATTATCTCTTAATTAAGGAGGAACTACTATAAATATAGCAAGTACCTGTGCTACACTGAATTTCATTTTGTTTAACCATTGATAAAGGCTGTGAGGCAGAAACCGGTCTGGTTATTTTGTTTGGAACATGAACATGCTTTGGAACCAATAAAAGATTTGGAACCTTAGTGCTAACCATCGTATTTTGCTGGTCATTGTGGTTGTATGCAGTTGGTTTTGACTGTGCACGCCGTCCTTGCGAGGCGCTTCAGTTGCAAACAGAATCCCAAACTACCTTACTTCTTGGGTTACATCATCACAGGATACCCTTCAGGACAGAAGCCCCAACAAAATCCTAGACCTTGAAATTACATCTAATTTATAATGTCTGGCAAAGGTACATCTCCCTCCCCTCTACGTATATATACCAACTCCAAGATCGCACTACAATGGGGAAAAGGGCAAATTTCCATATGTTGGCCAAGTCTCTTCCTTCCCTGGGAAAAACTTTCTCTGTCATAAACATTCAATGAATGGCTGTTGGGTGATTTTGTTTCGATGAGCAGCCATTCACTGTAATTAGACTTTGATGAACTAATATAGACCCAGGATTAGTACTAATTATATAATTTGCAGATTTACAGTTAGGCATTAAAGGTCCACCCATCTCTTTCTAGTTTTGTTGAATTATTGTAAACAACTCTATCTCTTGCTTTGCTTTATATTTGACTGCTTTTTGTGACAATTGTTTGCTTCTTGGTTCTGCTATAATAAAAAGTAACATTGCCCAAGTTAACCATATAAGGCCAGATATGCAAATAGCCAGATAGCCAGATAAACAAGCGAATAAACAACAATAACAACAAAATACTATTTCCCCCAGGTCACTGCTTGTATGCTTGTATTGGTGCATCTAGAATGTTTGCTGGTAAATATTTTCCCTAAGATCACTGCACATACTGTATTCATAGGTGCAACTGCTATGTTTCATAAGCCATTAAAGGTGTTGGATATGCAGCTGTGCAGGTTTCCAGTTCGAGTAATGAGGATGAAGCTGATGGGAAGAATGACAGACATAGTACAAGTGGCATTAATATTTTGGGAGAGTGCAGCAATGTAGCAGCCATAGCATAACTGATGCCAGGCTGCATATCCAGCGATGTTTCTAGCAGTGCAGACCTATCTTATTGTGTTCATGTAACCAGTGTGGTTAGGTCTGTGGTGCAGTATTTGGGGTGTTGCACACAAATAATGTCACAACCCAGTTTTGGGCAGTCAGAAGAAGCAAGGGAAACTACTGTAGGAAATAGGAGAAGACACTAAAATGTCAACATGTACTTTTTTCAGTTTTTGAAGAAAAAAATGGCATTGTGATAGAAACATTAACATTTTGACTGTGGAAATCCAGATTATTTTATTTATTTTTTTATTTTACATTTGTTGACCGGGCTAGTCTAACTGGATACATGTCCATTTTCAGTTGAAGCCCGGGGAGATAAGCTCCATTACAGATAAATGAAAAACTTAGTAATCAATATACAAAATAAGACTAAATAAAAATATTCATATTAAACAAGCAGATTTCAGGTAAATCAACACAAAAAAAAACGGGAAAAGATGACTAAATAGCAGCATTAATTATAAAAAAAAATAAAATATCACAGGTTAAAACATAGTATTCTGTGATGATAAACAAAAAACTTGTAGTGCAAGAATGCTTATACTATACAATATGCAGTTATAAAACATAGATAAATAGAAAGACTAGGGTCAAAAGAGGAGGCAGGTTAAGTATATACAAAATATAACAGGAAAAAACAAATATATTCTTCAGTAGGAAATGTAAAGGGAGACTCGGCACAGTGTAGTTTGGGAGGAAATCAGTCATTTATAGGTAAAAAACATATATAATAGTTTATGAGTAGTGAGGGATAGGCAGAGCTACGTTTAATTGGGTGGATCGTAGCCTAGTCCGGTTTAGTACATGGGCACAACCAGTGAGTTCTAAGGTAGGGTTTTAGTCTATTTTTGAAGAGTGATAGAGAGGGAAGAGAGGAAAGGTCGCTGGGGAGAAGATTCCAGGTTTTTCCAACAGCATTAGAGAAGAGAGATTCGCCAGCTTTGTTGTTAGAAAAATGAAAAATAAAACCAAAGCAGCACTGGATAAGGAGCCTCTTAAGAACACAAAAATCCAATGTTTAACAACAGAAGAGGCTACACCACGACAGCTTTGAACTGAAACTCTGTTTTATTCCACTGCAGTTAAAAGGTAAGCACTTCCACGTTGCTAGAACGCTTCTTCAGACTTCAATGACTGCTTTAACAAAAACTAAATGCTTTATACCATTTCATGAACACTTTGTTGTTAGGTTTAGAAGTATATAGAAGATTTTTGTGTGAGGAACGCAGTGATTTCAGATTTATGTATGGAGTGATGTGGGTAGATAGACTAGGAGTACAGGAAGGTTTATAAAGAGTTTTATGGGCGATGGTTAGTTGATGGAATTTAATCACGTTTTGTAGTTCAAGCCATCCAAGCTGCTTTATATTTATGCAGTGGTGGGTTCTGTAAGTGTTACCTGTTGCAAATCTAGCGATGTTATTGTAGGAAGTTTTCAGTTTGCTGAGGTTATTTTTAGACAGGTTAGTAAAAATAGATAAAATAATAAAAATATCTTCCCGTCTTTACTATGTAGATGGGAATAGCTAGGCACACAGTTGATAACTGTGAAATTCCAATGGACTGGCATATTTTCTGCACTTCACAGCACTTTTGTAAAGTAAGAGAGGTTTCAGAAATGATAACACATTTATGAAAATTGTGGAACTTGAAAACAGATAAGACAGTGTACAGGAAAACAGTAATATCTGACTTTTGGCCATGTGACATAGGAGTCACAAAAATGGACTGCAGCCAGTAACAATCTCAAGAGCAACAGACTATGCATTAAACAGTTTATTTCTGCAGGCACAGGGGAACTTCTTCCCATGAATCTAAGCCAGACTGGAAAATACAGCTAAGATTCTGTGTAAGGATGAGTTTGGCACATGTAACTGCAGAGGAAACATTTTTGGCTTGAGAAGATGGCTGCAAAGATGTTAACGGTGTCACTAAGCAATTAGCAGGTCTGCAGTGCTATCTTAGTAATACTCAGCAACAAAAAGCTGTTCTGTTTGCAATTAAATCAAAGAAGGGTAGAGACTGGGCACAGAGTCAGAATGATACCCGAGACCTAGAGCAGTTCCATGATGAGATCTTACATTGCAAACAGGACAGATAGATGTGAACTCTTTGTACATCTGTTTCATGTTTCCAACAGTGCCTGTGCCTCCAGGAGTGTTGTGCAGAAAATGTGAGGGAAGGAGAGAGAACGGAAGGGAAGGAGGGAAAGTGAGAGAGAGAGAGAGAGAGAATGTGTGTGTGTGTGTGTGTGTGTGTGTGTGTGTGTGTGTGTGTGTGTGTGTGTGTGTGTGTGTGTGTGTGTGTGTGTGTGTGAGACAGAGACTGATTAGAGACAGCTATTGTGTGTTAACCCAGCATGTTAAGTACTACTTTATGCCTGTCTATTAAACCCTGAACTTCTGGGAATTTGTTTTAATGAGCACACTGGCTGATGACTAAAAAAGCAAGGAAAAAAACAAAAAACAAAACAAAGATGCCCCCACAGATTTGAAGAGAGCTACAATTTTTCTGATTCAGGAACTCATACAGTGATGGCACTTCTAACTGTTCAAATGGAGCAATTAAATAAGTCACTCTAGGGTTACAAGCAAGGCACACACTCAGGCAATCAAGGACCTGCTATTGAGTAAATGGAAAGGCTGTTTAAAATCCTTCTAAGCTACTGTGCAGAATGGAAAGTCAGTCATATTCTTGTATTTAGGCTCATGGCTTACTTTACCATTTTTGGATTGCAAATAATTTTATTACATTTTTTTTTTGCATATGAATGAATTCTGTAATAGGTGATATACATCACTGGGCCACCGTACTGGCAATGCAAGTTCTGTTCCCACTTACGGGCACGTTCGGTGAGCAGTCATGGGTGCTGCAGTACTAACCAAAGGCGTGGCATTATGTAGCTGCTGGCCCTCTTTCACATCCTGGTGTAAGGCCACTGGTGCTATAGTTCACCAGTGGCATAACTTAGGTGAGATTGTATCTACAGACTGATCTCAGGGGCCTGGGCACTGCAGATCATATGGGACACATGCCCATGTCCTGGCACATGCTGCAGTCCCTGCTGACATCACTGCAGTCAGACCTCTGTACTCCTACAATGTCCCCAGTTCACAAGACCCACCCATACAGTGGAAAGAACTGTTGGGGCAATGGATTAGTAGGATGTTGTCTATGATGTGTAGGGGTACCAGTGCAAACACTGTGAGTGACACAGTGAAACAGACAATACTGATTTAAAAAATATGTGCATCACTAAAACTGCTTAGTGTTAATATTTGTGGTTATACTTTCAGAGTGCATTGGAAGAAGTAATGCTCTGTTCTTAACATAGTCAGGCAAGTACTATGGGCTTATTTCTTAATTTCTCCAAATGCTTAGGGTTTTCAATACATTGACAGGAATTAACTGCATTCCTAAGATAGAATACTGTTAAAATTCATGTAATTAATATGGCTTCAGTTTCTGCCAGTTGCAGCAGTGCTCTTCTCAGAACCTGTAATATGCCCAGAATTGCATCCTTTTGTAGTTCATATGGCGTTATCTGTCCCCTGTGTAGGAATCTCAGGTTTACTGAATAGAAGAAGAAATATGGTATCACGTTCTTATTCCCAGCTGTCCCCTTTACTGTTTATATGACTCTTCAGATTTTTTTCTGGGGATTACTATGTTCTTTTGCCTCTGGGGACATGGGTTTCCTGTAGGGTTCATTGTTTTTCCATGAGAGAAGTTGTATTCTTTCATGATTGCTTGAAATTTAATTCATGGCCCTTTTACCTGTTACTGCTTTCTAAGTTAATTCGTGCTTTTTTTTTCTGTTGATTGTACTACCACATTGGATTATGCATGCCTTGTGGTGTATTTCTTGGAGTGGCATCCTGAGTTTTAACTGGAATCCTAAAGGATCACCTTTTACACTTAAAAGCAATGTGCTATAAAAAAGCATTACAACATGAATAATAATATCAGAAATATTTTCATTACAATGATGATAATGCAAGTATGATGAAGCTTGAGAGGAAAGAGACCAGAAAGTTACTTTTTATTAAGATATGCTTTCCAAGTGCAAGTTTTCATGTAAAAAAGGAACTAAGCTTTTTACAGGACATGTTTTCTATGCTTTTGAATATTAGGCAAAATGCCTCTGTGTCTGAATGCACCCTGATAAAACAGGGTACATGGAATTAATTGCATGCAGCCTTTACTATGGGAAAATTACACTGCTTAGTTTTATACATCTAAACCTTTGACTTTTAAGTGTTTGGGTGCATAAGAGCTTGTACCTTTCTTTTGGGGGTTTCTAACTTACTGAACATGATGTCCATCAGTTCAAGGGGACTGCAGCTTCAAAATCCCTGTTACTTTGGTCTTTCTTGGGAGTTAACTTTTTCAAAATTATAAGGATGAGGTACTGGAAGTCAAACAGAGGAGGTCCTTAGAGACAAGACCGAAACAAAGTGGTCTGTCTCTTCCTCACGTTGGTGCATAGTTACACAACAGTTATATAGATATAGAACATGGAATATTTGTAACCATTTTGATGTAACTTTTTTTTATGGTTTTAACTGCAGATACATTAAATCATCTTCTGCTTTGACTTGAGATTTTTACACTGAAATATCAGAGACTGAATGATGCCATCTGCACGCAATGATAACAAAAATCTTGGCTGGGTTTGGCATACTTTTTGTACAGTATATAGTAGACAAAGCAGGTCAGATTATATATATAAAAAAAGAACTCGTATAGCTCTACTGTGTAATTTAGAGTCCACAACATTAATGTAAACTGACCTTTCCCTTTCATAAATGAAGGAAGGAAATAATCAGTATTTCCTATGCTCAGAACTATGTGTACCTTTTACTAAGGGTCCATCTGGTCCACAGGGTTCATAGGTTCACGGGTCGGTACTAGGCTATCGGCCCTAGGGCCTATACAAGCCTAGTCATAACAATTCCCTGGATATTTCTAGCTGCAATATTTACTTCCCTGGACCCCTATCTAGCAGGGTGACTGACGTGATCCCCGGGGTGAATTTCTTATCTCCCATCCAATCGTCAAGGTTCTTTTCGAAGAGCGCCAAGGAGGCGGTCTGCTTGACATATATGGGCAGTCTATTCCAGAGTATGGGGAGTCTCTGGGTCAGGAATCTATCCCTCCAGCATGTTTTGTTCATTGTGATGACAAGGTTTAGATCCCTAGAGCGTATGGCTCTGAGGGATTGGGATTTCTTTAAGTGGAGGATGTCTAACAGCTCAGGGTTTGACATGGCCTTGTATGTTAAGCAGACATCGCCTCTGAATAGGCGATATGCGACAGAGTACAGCTGGAGTTTTTTTAGACAGTCAGCATAGGGCATCTGCTTTAGGCCTGTGATTCTTTTAGTGAGGTATTTCTGCGGCCTTTCCAGTTGTTGCAGATGTCTTGAGAGGTACATACCAAATGGGGCGTTGTACTCTATAATGGGTCTAATGAGGGATGAGTACAGTGGGACAATGACCTCCTTTTTTCTGGATGAAAAGCCCTTAGTGATGAGGTGTGCCACATAGAAGGATTTCCTGAATGTTGTGACAATGTGGTAATCGAAGGTGAGACCACTGTCCACCTGTGTCCCTAAGTCCCTTATCGCACTTGTTACAGTGTTATATGTGTGATATTACACTCTTTGCTAAGTATTATACAATCTGTCTTATCCTTTTCCATTTTGCTTTTGTTACATTTCACTTGTTTATAATTGAATTTAGTTATTTATTGATTTACTGTCTGATTTGAGCAATTGCTTGATTATGCTGCATTCTGTGTCACTGTATATATTGAGATCTGCTGCAGACTACGCCAGTCATACCTATCCACTACATAAGTTTTCTGCCCACTGTTATATCATCAAAAGGCAGGACCAGATGATGATGAACATTGTCATTTGTGAGTTTAGGTTGAATTGTAAGTACAAAAATGTCACACTTGAATCATAGCAGGCCAAGATCAAATATGTAATGCACATCACCTAAGGATAGGCTAGGTGATAGTGTAAGTGATTTTGAAGAGGGGTTGTCATGAGAGCTGAATGGCAAATTGGTTGAATATTATGACCTACTTGCTGCAGGTGATTCTATAGACACTGATCTGACAGTGCTGCAGGACCAGGACCTCAAATGAGAAGTTTTGGTAGGTGTAGATGAAAGCTGGCATGACCTGCATGAAATCTGTTATGCTTTGTCACCTGACTAATTACTTGACTTTCTTGAGAAGTACATGTAATGTCTAATGACCTACCCCCACATGTCTCGACAGTACCCCATCCTTTTCCACTTCCAAGAATGATCCCTTCATGAGTCTGGTAAGTCCTAACTAATATACAAATGGAGGTTGCCACTGATGCTTGGTGTGCTATAATACTACACATCACTGTCATCATGGCATTATCCCTACACTGTTCCATTTCCATGCAGTGCTGGAAATCCTCATGTATGCCCTGGAGGACACTGACCATTTCTAGATGACTCTCTGTGACAGTGCTCTGAGCCCTAACAATGTCATAGCACATTTGCTGCAGTGTAGCCAATGCTTTAAGTATTTACTGAGGTAGCTGTAATAAATTCCTGCACCTGACTCTCTTTTATAAAGGCGAGTTACTAACATGTTGTGGGTTGAGAGATCCTGCCATTAAACTTGGGGAATGTATGCCACTTTCAACAGGCTGCCTCATAAACATAACTATCATCATCAACATTTTCTGCTGCTGATGTCCTCCAAATTTATTAGTGTAGTGGAAGTGTTTGTTCCTCTGCATACCCTGAAAAAATGATTTGAAAACATTGTCAATAAAGAGGTAGCATACAATGCTGAATGCTGAGAAAGAAGGTGTGGGGGGCATTCCCCATGCACACTGCCCCCATCATGCTGCAGAAAAAAAATGCTGGTAGAAATGCCACTGTAACAACACAACTTAATACAACATTTAGTGCTTTCATCTTCAGTAATGTAGGGACTTCATCAGAATAATCCATCAAATCATTAGTGCCCCTATATATTAGTCACATGATCCCCATTCACCAATTACTTACAAATACAAATAATCAAATTCCAAATGTCCTTTAAAATAATAAACCATAACAATATAAATTTGTTAAATACCAATGAATAATCTGTATATGTAATATATATATATATATATATATATATATATATATATATATATATATATATATATATATATATAATTTCAACTTTTTAAAATCATTCTCAATAAAATTATTGGTTGTAAAACATACTTCCAAATAAACAAACCAAAGATTCATGTCTTAATCAATATGACGCTGCAACTTTTTATAAACCAACCTTCCTGAGCAGACAGTTAATTCTGCTGCAGATGTTGGTAGAAGCCAGTGTCCACACCACCTCTGATTATTCCATTTCTATCATCTTCTGTGTCACAGTCAGACCCACCGATAGAGCGGAGGTATACATCATCTAGTGTTAAATGGATAAGTGCAGGAGGCTCCACCCCCTAGCCAGCACCACTACAGGCAACTGGTGTTTGCTTAGCCTTGGCTCTAGCATGTTCTACAGTATCATTTTCCATCTTCTTGCACTGTATTAATGTGTGGTTCCTTCCAATGACTGCATTAATGTCATTACAACATGATTCCAGACTTTTACCCTCTCAGCTTGTTTAGGCCACTCTTTACCAAACAGACGTTTGCCATATGTCATAAGGGCTGCCATGAAGCTATGGCTTTCTCACAGTTGAAGTTGTTCTTTCTCTGCCTTGACCTCTTGTTTTGCATCATTACTTCACCTAAAACAATATGCCAGAGTCATAAACAGACACACAAAAAACTTTTGATGTAATCGTCAGTCAAACAACAAAACTGTGAAAGCATACCTGCCATCCTAAGAATACAGAAACCCTATAACCCTATAATTATTTACACATGCAGAGTCTTAGTCCAGCTAAGTAAAGCTGTGCTAAAGTAATGTTTTCACTATCAAGAATACATTCACAATAGTAAGGAAAATAGTTTTAAACACATTTCTTTATTTATTTATTGCCATTTGAATATCGGGAAAATCCGACTGGGTAGGAGACCATTTTCACTGGAGGCCTGGGAAGAAAAGGTCCAAAGTATTACAAAACATTTTAAAAACAATAATTTTACAGACTTTAAAAAATAATACAAAAAACAAACAAACAAACAAATAGAGTTTAAATAATTAGACCAAATTAGGCATAATATGAAAACATTGGTTAAGAATAGATACAAGTTATATGACAATGATTTAATAGTTAGAGAAATTTTAGCCAGTTTATACAGAAATTAAAGGTAAGTTAGTATAATAAATTCCATCCATCCTTCCCAGCCCCTACTACTTTCTTGTAATTAATATTGTCATTTCTTATTCATCAGTGACACTTAGAAATCTCCCAATAAAACATATGTATGTTGAGCCAACAAAATATCCTTGTTACTTCAGTAGTTCCCAATTAAATGAGGTTTGGTAACAAACCAATTTGTCCAGGGACATCTTCAGAGGGGGGTTAGATAGATTAGTGGGAGTTAAAAGAGTAGAAGGGGAGGAAAGGGTTAAATGGGAATGAGGGATGGTTGGAAGGAAATGAGGTAAGAGTAGGGAGGGGCTTAAAGGGGTTTATGCAAATGTAACTGGGTAGTAAATCACATTTTAGTGTGAACTTGCTACCTGCCCTCCCTCCCCTTTTTGGTGGAATAGATGAGACTGTGGTTCTTTTATCAGTTCGGGTAGGGCAGAGAAGAGGGACAGGCTTGCCCTCGTCTGTTCCCCCTCTGTTGTTGGATGTTCATTTCAATGAGCTGGGAAAGGAAAGTTAGCAGTTGGAGGCTGCTTGATAAATAAAATAAGTGAGCGGCGGTAAGAACGCTGCTTATTGGTTGGATGTGTAATTCAATAAATGGTATATGATGTGAGTGGTGGGATGCTGCTTCATAAGTAAAGTAAGCGAGTGGAGGTATGGATGCTGTTTACTGGGTCAGAAGGAGTGAGGTCACACTGTCCTGATTAACATTACATGGATGTTTATGATGTGATTAAAATCAGCTATGCTATGTTTCAGTTCTAATTAATAAATATTGGATAATAAGGTTATGTTTATGGAAATTTAATAAAGGCCGTCAGACGTCATTCGGTGTGATGTGTGTATTAAAGGAGACTGGGGCAAATTAGTGCATTTCTATTGTGTATGAACAATCACTAAATGACTCCAAAGTACAAGATTTTCTCAGTGATCACTAATCATTTCCACTGCTGCTGTACTGATTTCCCATCCACTGACAGTTTTACAGTATTTAATAAAACCATTTTACTATGCCCATCACATGATGAAAACAAAACTTTTCTTGAAGTGAACTCAATAATCTTACATCTGCAATATTTCTATTATTTTTTTTTTTAGTTTAAAAAGTCCATGGTTTTCTAAGTCATTTGGCACCTAACTCAAATAATTGCAAGTTAAATATGGTGGTGTTAAACTGAAGTTTAGGGCCATTTACACATTCGGTATGCAAATTTGACTATGTTACATTTGCATCACTGTAATACACGAATGTGTATGCCAATTTATCCATGTAATTAGTTCTCAGTGATTCATGAATGCATCTTTGGGTTCATATGAATGGGCTGGAGATAGTGGCATAGTCTGCAGCAGTTCTCGACAGTCCAGCATGCTGTAGGAATGCGTGGCTAGTATCAGTTATGCTCAGAGCTGACTGTGTTTAGAAAAAGCAAAATGGAGTCCCATGCATGTGAGTTTGCACAAGCATGAAGTACAGTCCCTGCCCATCTTACATCATCTGGCACAATTTATCACGCAAATATAATCATCATTCACTAAGAGTTGTTACTAACACATACAGGAAACAAAAAGCACCCCCCCCCAAAAAAAAAATGCTGCTATACTACACAAGAAATGTATAAATGGCATTCAGGTGTCATACTCCAAAAAGGTAGCAAAGGCAATGCACAGCAGCAGTAGCAATCATAACTAATATAAAGTGATGATTTCATTAGTGACTTTTATCTAGCATATAAATGAAATGTGAATGTAATCCTTTAAAAAACATGTAGGTAACAAAGTATTTTTGGTCAAACCAAGCTTGCCAATAATAAGATCCCCTGCTGATGAAGTGGGTTTGGTAAGGGTACTAGCCTTGCTCATACTTTCTCCGGTGTGGTACTGGAACTTTGAAGGATGATAACACCCATTAAGGGACATGGACATACTCTGAGCTGGTCAGATAAGGAGACCAAAATAATGCTCTACATTCTGAGTGATTCATATCTGGATAAGATCCAGGTACGTGTAAGGGGTAGTGAGTGGAAAAAATAGACAGCAGGCAGGAGTTGGGTGAGCACCTAATTTCCCTGACAGAGATCAACCACTACAGTGCTGTTATAGTTACAATGACCTATAGAAGTGCTGGTCCGACCAGCTGGCCAAGTAGGTTGGCCAGGTAGTGGTGAAAAGACCAGAGTTCTTTACTAAATATTATTTTTTAAATTTTTTGGGGTCATTTAAACATAGGTTTATAAAATAAACTATAAGCAGGTTACATAATTGAAGGTATTTGCTAGAAGAAATATGTGTAACTGCAGATATGTATCTTTAATGTTCATAGGTTCATAGGTGAATACTAGGCCAACTCCCCTGAAGGGCTGTTTTAAGCATAGCCAATAACCTGAGGTGAGAATCAAACCCTGTACCTTGTGTCTATAAGCAAAAGACCTTTACCATTCTGCCAAACCCACCTCTATTGTTATTACAATAATGCAAAAGAAAACAAACATATTTGTACACATATAGCAAATATAGCAGTGCTCATCCATAGTACCTGAGCACATACAAAGACCTATGAATCGTATGACTTTGTCACAGGTCTTCATATATACTTAGTGCTTATCTACAGGTACTTTACACCTTTGCCATAAGTAGGCATGCTTTTTAAAATGCCTTCACATTTCTTTAGTCAGCACGGATATAACCTGTGTTAGGTTTATTTCCAAATACATATAGCAGTTCTCTTCACAGATAAGCTACTCATCTATGAAATCCTATACTTTGAATATCATCCTGAATCTAGACCCTTATCACAACTGAGAGTAGGACTTACCAGCAGTTCTTAGCTCCCAGGTAGTTTCACTTTTCTGACAAGAGAGTGTTACCTCCTCTGCAATGTAATTTACACAACGTCTGCATGATTTTATTTATTGATATGTATTTAAAATGTGTTAGTTGAGGCAATGCATTGCTTTGTGATAAACCTGAGTATTATAGATAAAATAAATACAACTCCAGACAAGCGCCAGATATTTTAATAAAACAACAAAGCTTTCAGATTACAAATCCTTCATCAGTGTTAGAATACCTATACTAAATTCTAAAACTTTAAATAGTCAATTAAACAGTCACATGATAACAGCCAGCCTATAAACATAAAAGTAATTACAATAGTCATTTAATTACTTTAAAACTGTTTCTATATATAAAAAATATATATTTAAAATATATAAGAATTCATAAAACCATTCCTCATCTTATTTCTTTCTGTTTTTTAACTAGTATTGGCTTAAACGTCAGTGCATTATTCAGTCCTGGTTTCATATCAGCTCTCAGCCTAATTATCCCAGGTATACTCTCTAGTCTCTAGAACATTCTTTAAGTCCCCACCTCTAATCTGCTTATGTACTATGTCTATTACTCTGAATTTAAAGCTATGGGCACTTCCATTTTCCATTGCATGCTTACTTAAAGCATTACTTTCCATTCTCCTATGTATATTTGACCTATGCTCTATAATGCGATCTTTAAGTTTCCTGCTACTTTTACCAACATAAAAACATGAGCACAGTGTACAGGTTGCCAAGAAAACAATATTTTCTGTATTACATGTTGCCATACATTTAAATACAAATTTTTCTTTAGTTATTGGATGAATAAATGAAGTAGTGTCATTTTAAAAATTATCATCACAACAAGTGCAATTTATAGATAAAAGACAGAATCTTATACTTTGGTTCAGATACATACGTCTAAGAGACTGACTTGCATGATTAAACTACAGTTATATATGAGACTCATAGGTTAAATAGCTTAAAAATAAAAGCTGGCTGATTTTTACACATATAACTTAGTATTTGCTTGTATTTTCGAAATACCTAAAGCAGATCACACTAACGAATAGAGGTTTGAATCATCTCAGATGAACAGATGGAAGTGTCCTAGATTTTTGGGGTGACAGTAGGGGACTGGATATTAAGTTTGTTTGGATGTTTTTATGAAAGAAACACAAAAAAGACTTATTGCGTTAAAGAGAATAGGAATGCTACAGGAAGAGGACAGGGGGATATGAGAGATGGCCATATGATCTCTTGTTGGTGAAAGCACTAAGATATATGAGTACATCTTGAAGGAATTTTAGTAATTCTGCCTCATACTGTTCGAAGTTCGTTATGACTCTAAGATTGAGAGATAGGATGAAAATTATGGGAATGCACTAAGATTGAGAACATGTTTTCATTTTGTAGAGTGTGTTGATGGTGGGTAATTATGACAGCATTATTGGCAAGAGAAAGAAGGTCATGCTGGGACGATATGTAAGTAAGTCTAAGCTACTCACCCGGAACATGAAGGATACAGAGTTGAGTAACTTGAATCATAACGTACCTAGGAGTATTTTATGCTCTTTGATAGAAATAGAAATTGTGTTTTTGAAGACTAAACCAACAATGCTAGTTTTGTGGCATTATTATCAAAAATGTACAGATTTGGTTAGTCATAGTTTGCACTGTAGTTATTTTTCATTTTTTGTTCTTTTCTTTTTTTGTGAGACCAGTGCAGTGTAGAATCACAGTAACCACCACCAAAAGTGTAAACCTGTTAGCTAGCAATATGAGATTAAACCAGTTATCTCCTTCTTTATGATGCCATCTAGTAAAAATGGTTCTAAGAAAATACTCTCCCAAAATAATTCCTAAGGAATCCCTGAGCTGAGATTCAAATTGGTCATTCAATCAGAGCTGTACCCTGGTTAAGAAATGTAGATAAATAGATAGCTGGATAGATAGATAGATAGATAGATAGATAGATAGATAGATAGATAGATAGATAGATAGATAAATGGGTAAATAACTGAATACTCAGACAAAATGAGCAGTACAGAAGGACCTTGAACTGAGCAGTAGTGAGGTGGAGATTGGTAACTGCTCACCACCATTGTATTTCTAGATCTGCTGTGCACAGACAATGACATCACAGCACTAAATATAGCACTGAATCTGTATTTTTCTACTATTTAAGGACATTGCTGATCCTGAAAGATTGCCAGGTGATCTTTGCACTGTGGATAAAGAGCTCAAACATGGCAAAGGGGAGCTCAGGCTTTCCATTCTGTATATCACTATATGGCCATTAGTAACATCATGCACCTCTGTGCTTGTTTCAGTTCATGGAGATCTTAACCTATGTGAAATCGTAACTGTACTTAACATAAGGTTTGGTATCTCATCAGAACTACCTAGGAGATATAAATTAAAAAATTCTTAAAAATGCAGAGATAAAATGACTTTTATGTCCATCACATGAATGGTTTCTATGCTTCTTCAATACATGCCTTATAGATGTCTCAACCATTATCACAAATATTTTATTGGTATGTATGATTTCTTTGACCCAGGAGTAATCTCAGACCACTTGATCCACTGAAGAAGACTTAGAATTTAACTGCATCCTATCTTCTTCTCCTCCTTAAAGAGACTGAGTAGTCAGTTTTGTCACAACACTGTTGTCTGTGTAGCTGGCAGTCCAGTGTTTCTTTTTTGGAGAGGGAAATTCTGTTATGTTTTCTAAGATAGCAATTTATAGTTATTAAACAATGAAATTCTATCTTCATTTATTTTTTATTTATTTTTATTTATTGACGTTTGTTAACCGGGTTGGTCCAGCTGGGCCAAAGGCCCATTTTCAGTGGAGACCCGAGGAGAAAAGCTCCAGTAACATACAATAAAGTTAACAGTAGATAGAAAATATACAGAGAAACAAAGTAAAAGCAATATATAATTTGCAAGTTTACAAAGATACTTAACTACAAATAATAAAAGATCATTAAAAGTATGTAATTACAGCAAGCATTCAGTTATATAGATTGGGTAGCTAGTAAACCAGAAATAGCTTACTAATTGCAAAGGGTGTGAAAGCAAAAACCCAAACTAGGTTGGGGGGTTAGGTTTGATTTAGGCAGAAACAGTTTTTTTTATTTAGTAGATGAAGTTTGAGCTCCTTTTTGAAGTGTGAAGGTTGTATAATGGAACGTATGCTTAAGGGAAGTTTGTTCCAGGCTAGGTCTCTAGAACATTCATAAAGAAGTTTGCCTACATTTTTCTTTGGTTGATTGACAGTCAAAAGTTGCTGGTTAGAGGTTTGGAGAGTCCTTGAAGGGGAATAGGTGGTGACCAGTGATGAGAGAGTTGGACAGGAAGATGGTCTGTAGAGCACAGAGTGTATAACTTGAAATTGTGATTGTAGCAGTAGTAGTGGGAATTCTAGCCATTGTAGTGAGTTAAGGGCATGGCAGTGATGAGAGTTATGTGGAGAGTTTGTTATGAATCTAGCAATTTTGTGATAGGTTTGCTCAAGCTTATTCAGTGTTGTGGACTGAATATTGGTTAGAATTGGGGCTGCATAGAGAAGAGTGAGAAAGAGGGAAGCTTGTGCCAGGGTGAGTCTTGCATTAGAAGGTAGACATTTTCTGTTACGATACAGCATGCTTAGTTTTTGGTGCATTTTCTTTTATACATTGGAGCAGATGTAGGTTGAATTTAAGTTTGTCATCAATGATGACGTCTGTCAGTTTTGTGTGGGGTTTGGGTCTAATGGCTGTATTGTTAGAGGATGAAATGTGAAAAGTAGATTTATGGTGGGAGAGAGATTGGGGAAAGAAAAGTAACAGTTTGGTCTTTTTGGGATTAAGAATCAGAAGATTATCAGACAACTACTTTTGGTGGCTAGGAAGGACTGTTGGGAAAGGGTCTGGAGTTCAGAGATATTGCTGCAGATGAAGATGACTGTTGAGTTGTCTGTGTACTGGATGAGAGAAGATTTTGTACAAGATGTAAACAGTTCATTTGTGAAGATGTTAAACAGTAGAGGACCAAAAATGGAGCCTTGTGGAACTCCAGTTGTGACTGAGATATAGGGAGAGCAGGAAGATTGCCACCTAACAGATTACTGCCTACTGGAGAGGTAGCTGGAGAACCAATCAAGAGAGGTAGTGGATATGTTGAGCTTAGCAAGTTTTGTAAGCAGAATGGAATGAGAGACAGTGTTGAAAGCTTTGGAAAGGTTGAGGAATATACAGGATATGAGTTGTTTGTTTTCTAGAGCTTCAGCTATGGTGTGTGTGAAAGACAGGAATGCTGTTGATGTACTGTGGTGAGGCCGGAAACCATGTTGTGAGGGAGTGAGAAGGTTATGCTGGAGGAGATAGTTTAGAAGCTGTGAGTGGATACATTTCTCCAGTATTTTAGGGATAGAATGACAATGGGATGATAGTTAGAAGGATTAGTTGAGTTGCCTCCTTTATGGAGGGGGATTGTGAAGAAAGATTTCCAAATGGTAGGGACTGTAGCTTCTTGGATAGATCTATTAATAAGAATAGATATGGGGTAGGCTATGGATTCAGCAGCAAGTTTGAGGAATGAAGGAGGGAGGTTGTCAGTAGAGGGAGAGCATGGTTTAAGTTTTAGCAGAAGTGACTTGATGTATGAAGTAGAGACAGGTTGAAAAGAGAAGAGGTTTTGTTTAGGAGTGTTGGGTGGGGCTGGTGAAGTAGCTATGCTGGAGTTGGAGGGGGTGAGGTTTTGGATTGTGTCTATAAAATGTTTGTTTAGGAGAGTAGCTGTTTCCAGTGGAGATTTACCAGGGTATGGTGAGGGGTTAGCAGGGCAGCCAGGGGATAGGATTTTGTTAAGGTTAGACCAAAATTTATGGGGACTGGATCTGTTAAGGAGTTGAGCAGAGTTATAATAGGATTTTTTGTCTTTATTGACATTTCATGCTCTGAAATAGTACAGAACACATAAAGCAAAGTGACAGTTTTACAATTAGTATTTATTTATTTATTTGACATTTGTTGACTGGGATAGTCCGACTGAGCAAAAGCCCTTTTTCAGTGGAGGTCCGGGGAGAAAAGCTCCACAGTAAAACATGGCAAGAAAAATAACATGAAAGCAGTAAAATACAAATTATAAGAAGAAACATCTTAAAATCACTTGTTTTATCAGTATTTAAGAAGCCCAGATTATGAAGTTTTATAATATTTTCCTGGAAAATATGAAAAAGTAGTTTCCCTGCACATTTTGCATGCACTACACAAATGTAACTCTGTCCTCTTTGAAAAGAATCATGAAACAGAGAGGACCACTGCTGTTAGACAGATAACCTCATTGCAAGTAACGTAACTTTCAGTTTAATAATTCCCAAATTAATTCTACATAATCAGAACTCAATTGCTAATGAAGTCCGCAGCACATGTGAGGGAGGCCAACGCAACTCTGAATAGAACGGTTTAAGCCTTATGCAAAGAAATTCTAGGAGAGGTCTGGCTGATGGAAAACAAATGGTTAAGTAGGTAGAGATCAACTGAAACAGCTGGGTAATAATAACAATAATAATAATGACACTATCAATTATAACTATTATTATTATTGTTATTGTTATTATATCTTTTTATGGGAGCCATGGTTCATTTGTTCATTACATAATCGAATAATGCACTCCAAGGTGTGCAGTGCTTCATCACAGGATATCAGCACTTCATAGGTGTTTGAGCTTCAGCTAATACCTCACAATACACCAGATGCATGTTGATATCTTGTGATACTAGCACACTGCATTAATGTCTTTCACAGTAACACTTCCTGAATAAAATATCTTTTCAAGAAAAAATGACAGTTATCTGCAGCCTCACTAAAAAATCGACACCATATTCTTTTCCTCAGTGAACTGCAGTGTATTATGTCTTAATCATGTATTGGATTTTTATCTCTGCTCTGCACTCAAACCACATTGCTATCAGAAGGCCCTATACAACAAACTGCTTTGTTCCAGCAAGCTTCTCATTCTCACATCTCCAGTTAGTATGTTCCCTCTGCTGCAAAGCTTTGGTGACATTCCACATATTCACAACGTTGGCAAAAATATAATTTCAAGCAGCATATGTCTGTAAGACAGAAACTACATAAATATCTATTAAATGCATTCTCTTCAACAACATTTGATATAAGCATCTGCTGCCAAAGACAAGAGGCCATACCTTTCACTACAGAGATAACCTCACTCGTCTTCCAGTTTTTAACACAAAATGTGGGTGCTATATGTACTTCTCAGCTTCTTTTCTCAAAAATTCTGGATATAGCCAAAAACAAGGGAGGAGGAAAGGTCCCAAATCAGGGACTTTGTTTTAAATATTACTCTAATTCAGTTAAAAATGTAATCGACCAACAGATTTTACATCAGCATGCATTGTATGAACAATTAGAAGTATGAAATTGTAATGACTAGTTTTATTAAGTGATCGTAATCCTCAGTGATATACTGGAAACTCATTTAATGAAGGTCAGAGCAAATGTGAAGAAAAATAAGGCATATTCTGTAAAATTAGGGACAACTGAATGGTATGGTGCTTTCCTTCCAAATCAGTGCTCCCAGAAACTATTCATTAACGTATGAGATAGGAAAGTAATGGGAGGAAGTGAGAAAAATATCAGTAACTAAGAAGTGGTTTGACTTTCTATGTATACAATGAAGTAAATGTTCCACGTGCTGCTGTGTATGTCTTCATTGCATCTGTAGAAATAAACAAAATACATCATAATATTAACGTGTGTGCAGGTTTACATGTGCATGTGGGTATATCTGTGTGCATTTGTTTATCTGAATGTGTAATCACGTCAATGGAAATAAAGGAAGGAAAAAATCATGAACAAAAACATTTTCAGAATGGCACACTACAGCCCAGGCTCATGCAGCTCCTCAAAAGAATAAACCTTTTTGCAGTTAAATAAAATGAAAGCAATGTACTGTAACCCAGGTGCAGCATCCAGCACTAATTATACAAAGCATTGGTTTTAGCACTGCAGAACCACTGCACCTATCCAGTACTCCAGCACTAATTATACAAAGCCATGGTTTTAGCTCTGCAGAACCACAACACATATCCAGTACTCCACCAGTAATTATACAAATCCATGGTTTTACCTGCAGAACCACTGCACCTATCCAGTACTCCAACATTGATTATACAAAGCCATGGTTTTAGCTCTGCAGAACCACAACACCTATCCAGGACCCCAGCACTAATTATACAAAGCCATGGTTTTAGCACTGCAGAGCCACTGCACCTAGCCAGTACTCCCACACTAATTACACAAAGCCATGGTTTTAGCACTGCAGAGCCACTGCACCTAGCCAGTACTCCCACACTAATTACACAAAGCCATGGTTTTAGCACTGCAGAACCACTGCACCTATCCAGTACAGTAATTATACAAAGCCATGGTTTTAGCACTGCAGAAACACTGCACCTATCCAGTACCCCAGCACTAATTACACAAAGCCATGGTTTTAGCACTGCAGAACCACAACACCTATCCAGTACAGTAATTATACAAAGCCATGGTTTTAGCACTGCAGAACCACTGCACCTATCCAGTACCCCAGCACTAATTATACAAAGCCATGGTTTTAGCACTGCAGAATCACTGCACCTATCCAGTACTCCACCAGTAATTATACAAAGCTATGGTTTTAGCTCTGCAGAACCACTGCACCTATCCAGTACTCTAGCACTAATTATACAAAGCCATAGTTTTAGCACTGCAGAAACACTGCACCTTTTTTTTGCAGCAGAAAGACACTATTGCAGACTACCGGTACTTATATCTCTGTACAAGGACATCATCAAGTTAGCAATTCATGACAGTGCCAATGGGAGTAAAATACTTAAAGATTCAATGTCAGGTGTCTCTGGAATATCATTTTCTATTTGGTGTTACTAAAATTTCATTATAAACCAAGTGCTACTTTTTCACCTGGCAGAAAACTAACTTTTTTCTTATTATTTAAAAATATAGACGCGTGTACCATTATTTTCTTTTGATAAATATTTCTGACATTGTATAGCACCAGTAATAAACATCTAGTTATAGGTTATACCAGTTTCACTGATGCCTGACTTTGTGTATTTGTTCACAAGAGCAAACCACCATGGGCCAAACACAGTTACTATACCTTATAGTTCATGGGACTGGATAATAGGAAGAGCAAATTCAAATGGCACTCATGGGGTTTTTAAATGCTGCATATAACAGATTAATAAATATGATTAGTGCTTTATTATGTTGGCTTTTGCTGATCAATTTTGATCTAGTAATTGTCTACAGAGTATACATAGAAGGAGATGTAACATTATATAGTGTAGCCAGCTGATTTAGAGGCTTCAATGCAGGATTTTCTTCCTGCTATTATGGTCATGGATACATTAATCCAGTCACTCAGAAGCCAGAGAGCTGTTGGATAAGTGAGTCTATTCAACAACAGTTCTAGTTTTATGGGCACTTCATGGTACATCCTGCCCTGTATTTAAATGTGGTTAAGAGTGTGCAGCACTGGATACATACCTTGTTGACCAAGTGTAAATCTGAAAACATCCTTATGTTCATGCAGTATAGAAAACATATACAAGCTCTAGTGGTTTGGGGTTTGGGGGGGGGGCAAAATAATTCTAGCCACAGAATGCTGGCGACTCCTCACAAACAGAGCACCACCTGCTTACCCGTGACATGCTGTGAAGTTATTGATCTGTATAGGATCTGATACCAGAGGAGGCTGACAGAACTGGCTGTGAAAAGAAGCGAGGGGATATGCATGCATATCAGACATAATTTGTTGTTTATATGTTTGCTCTTCTTGAGCACTGAAGATTTTGCTTTATGCAAGTACCTTAATGACTCACCTGTTAATCAAGTACATTAATATTCATGACAGCCAAAACCCCACTGCACTTATTTATAGACTAGTTATCAAAATTCCTGACTACTGTTCCCAGGGAAAACATCATTAATGGATTTTACGGAAATGTACACAAATAACGAACTACTAATAAAAACAAAAAAAGAGAGAGCCATACAGTCACAAGTAAACTACAACAGAAACTTTAACACAAAACGTCAATATGAAGCACTTTTCTTTAGCTAGATGGGCAAACTTCTTCAGATGTCAAAGACATGTGTTACTAATGTTTAAATATACAACATACATCATGTGACTACATAAGTTAGCAGTGCATAATAATTACCCGTTAATTAATTGTAAAATCATTGAATTTAAACATACAGTACATCTTAAAACCTAAAAGACCTGAAAGGTGCTTGACATATATTCTAAAAAATGACACCGTAAAACTCTTTTTACATTGAAGATGCTGGGATCCATTCTACAACATATATGTATCTTGGTAACAAAATAAGATTATATTACAAGATATATCTAATTATTGCTTTCAGTTTTAAAATACTTGTAATAGAGCAGAACTCATTCAGATCTGGATGCTGACAAGCATTTAATTTTAGTTGCCATAACAGTTCTGCTCTTTCAAGTAATAGGGGGAACAGGTCCACCCCTTATGTCTGTCTGAACTTGATCAATGACTTTAAACTTGAATTTTTGGACTGGAAATTCACTACAATGTTTGGCTAATGCATTGTCAAGTTTTTTCTTTCCTATGTTGTAAATATCTTCGTAAACCTTCTCTAAACTTACGGTCAGTTTTACCGACATAAAATGCTGGACAAAGTTGACATGATTCTAAATAAACAACAGATTTCGAATTACAGTTAAACCTTTGGTGTAGCCAATAGGTCTTGTCCCTCACTTTGAGCCTACATACTATTTCAACATGTTTACACTGGTTACATGCTTCACATCTCAGCATCCCTGGGTTTCTAGTGGGGGTTGGTCTAATTGATTCCAAAATGTTTATATGGTGCCTACCTTTTCTGAAATTCACCACTGGGTAGTCACCTAGTTTGCCCTGATATATTGTGCTGCTAATAGTAGGTCCCAGTTTTTCTTAATAATACTTTTAGTTCCCCTGAGTCCAAGCTATATGTTGTTATAAAACTCAGGGTATATGGTGCAACATGTCTGGTTAAACTTGTATTGCCTGCTAGCTGGGTACTCCTAAGGTACTCTGAAAAACTGTCTGTACCTGTCCCACTAGAGTTTGTTCAATCCAAAACTGGTTTATAGATACCTTGTTTCCTTTTATTGGAAACTTCTAAAATTAGTTGAGACAATAATTGGTTTGGGTACCCTCTATGTAGGAACATAGATCTAAGAGTTTCACACTCCTCTTCAAAGTGGATGTCCTCAGTGACCATCCTTGCTGCCCGGACTAGTTGTCCCTTCACTATTGATTTCTTTTGGTGTTGGGGGTGAGAACTAGTGTAATACAAGAAGGAGTTTGAATAAGTACTCTTTCTGTATATCCAGGCCCTATATCTCTGCTTTTGTAAATCTTTGGTTAGCCCAATATCAAGGTAGGATATGGTTGTCTCCCGAAATGTACTAGTGAATTTAAGAAAATATGTTGCGCTATTGAAGCAGTTAACTAAATTTGAAGCTGTGTATCTGTCACCTTTAATAACCATGCAAATGTCATCCAGGAAGTGCATATAAAAAATCAATAATGGGTTGACACAAGTGTTGTCCAAAATGTACTTATGTTCCCAATGGGCCACCACCATGCTGGCGAAACTCACCCCACATGGTGAGCCCATTGCTACCCCTGATTTTTGTAGGTAGTATTCATTGTCAAATGTGATGAAGTTGTGTGATAAGACTATTTCCAGCAGTTCTTCTATCAGTCTGATTTCTGATTCTGGTGCTTTTCTAGATCTCATTATTTCAAGTACCCACTCTATTCCTGTGTCATGGGGGATTGATGTGTATAGGTCGCACATGTCAATTGTGAGGAAATTACAGTCACCCCTAAAACTTAAATTGTTAATGTTTGATAGAAAAGACCATGAGTCTTTGCATATTTGTGGTTCCTGTTCTACATATCTTTTTGGTATTGAGTCAATTACTTTTGCACATGGGTATGTAATAGATTGCCTAGCATCCGCTAAGGCTCTCATTGGTGTATTTATTAGGCCTTTGTGGATCTTTGGTATACCAAATAGAAGAGGTAATCTAGGGTATGGCGTCGACATGTAGTTGTATGTATTGATGTTGATTAAGGCTTCAATAAACAGGCCGTTAATATATGACCTGATACGACTATGTGCTGTATTGACTTTATTTAAGCTCACTTTACTATACACATCACTGTCCAAGACTCTATACATTTTTTCTGTATAGTTCATTAGACTCATTAACACTATTCCTCTGCCTTTGTCAGGCTTCATTACTCAAACTGGTAATGTTTTTAAGGTTATGTAGAGCTTCTCTTTCTTCTTTAGACAGGTTGTCCTTACTTGTCTGTTTCAATGCTGAATTAAATTTTGCTCTAAAATCCAGTTCACATAACCATTTGAATTACATTAATGTTGGATGAACTGGTGGGTTGTATGTGCTGGTTACATGCAGTTGCTGTCTTTCTTGATGTTCGTTATTTCCTAATAGTAAATGTAAATTCAGTTTAAGTCAGTATAATTTGAAATCCAGCAGTAAACTTGAAAGTTTTGAAGCATGGGCTGGGACAAATGTTAAACTTTTAGCAAAGACGTCAGTCAGTATATTATCTACTTCAAAATCCGTATAATTAAAGATTTTGAAGTCCCCTGAGGCATTGGTAATGACTAAACAAAAATATCCACTTACCCCTTCTCTGGCCTGTCCTGTTACCTCTTCTGTTTGTTGGTTTTCCATGTATTGTGTGTTTGCTGCTTCCTGTGTCAAGTGGCGTTCGAAAGACATGCATGAATGGGCATGCCTTCATTGAAGGTTGGGTGTCAAGCTGGCACCTCGGCACCGTAAAAATCTACTGCCAATCATTAGCAGACCGGAGTTCCGCAAAGGCGACCCCTAACCAGGAAAAGCCGAAAGAAGAACAAATGAACTGCTGATTCCTGTTGGATTTTTGGCCTTGGGGGTTGTGAAAATTTTCATGATAGTTGTTTTCATTCCCCCCTTGGGCACAAGTGCCTGCACCTCCTGATTGTTGATTAATTTGTGTACTTGTACAGTTATTGTCCATATTTGGTGTTGAAATGTTGTTTTGTTGTTGGTTTCCACTGAAATCCGTTACTGTATGAGTTTCTAAATGCATTTCCTGGTTAACACTTTGTCTTTGGAGGTTTGGTTGGCTTCCTCAATAGGGTTCCAGATTTGCGATGGGGGCGGGTCTGGGTATGCCGTTCCCATCACATAATCTTCTCTATCCCTTTTGAGTTTTTTTAATTTTAATGTCCTTGTTCTTTTGCATCTGCTGATTAATACTTGGGAATATTCCACTGTAATCGTGTTGGTACCTACTGAAATTGGGTCTACTTCACGTTGTCGTAAGCTGAGAATATTGAATACGATATTGTTGGCACAACAATGTCGAAAGCTCAGAACATCGCGCAGGTAAACG
Source organism: Protopterus annectens (assembly GCF_019279795.1). NCBI lineage: Eukaryota > Metazoa > Chordata > Ceratodontiformes > Protopteridae > Protopterus > Protopterus annectens. The sequence continues at coordinate 341,203,161 of NC_056732.1, forward strand.
GAAATCTCCGTAATGGGGAGATTTCTCTCCGTAATGGGGAGATTTCCATTTACCTCAATGTAGTGCGGTCTTGGAGTTGGTATATTTATGTAGGGGGTGTGGGGGGTGCAGGGGGGCTTGCCCCCTGCCTACACCAGTTAGTTTTCTTTATTGATTTGTTTCTTTTTTTACATTATTCAATATTTTACTACTTCGATCAATAAAGCTCGTCCTTTATTGATTCGATGCAGTAAGATTTCGATAACGTGATATAAACGCCTGAAATCTATCTCCATTTTAATCAAGTTATCAAGCTCTGTAACCTCTTTTGATATTTGGTTTATAAAGAGTTGATAGTGTTTTGTCATTAACTCTAGTAGTTCTAGCCCGTGTCTATTGAATAACTGGGTACGTTCATGGTGAAACACTGAACCAGGCTGTAAGCCTGTCGGGTATTGCCATGGTTGTAGCCCCTTTGGGACTAAATTCTCTTTCATGCATTCATTGAAATAACAGATTTCCAACTGTAATTTTCATAGTTTTAGCAGTTTAAAGTCAATCATTTTCAAATTGTCCACTATGTTCTTACCTCCTCCAGCCGGTTGTCCCTGAATGGTGTTAGAATGTCCTAATAGTAATCCTGGTTGCTCACTTAACAAGGTGTTTAAATCAGGGACTCCAATAAGCCCTGAGGAGTTATTTGATTGTAAAACAGTTTTCTAGCCTCCAACCTCTGCTTCTGTTTACTGGACTGCTGTGGTTCGGAGGTATACTGTTGTTGATACCGAATGTTCCAGTTAGAGTCATAGTTCCTATAAGAGTTGTTGTAGTCAGAATAGGTCTGTCAAGCTCATTCCTAGGTCTCTGCACATTGTCCTGGATTAAAGACTCCACTCGTGCCATTAAATCCTCTAATTTCTGGTTCATAAGGTT
>NC_056732.1:341214072-341409779 GCF_019279795.1 Protopterus annectens
GGACTTCTCCTCAGAAGATTTCCTATGGTATTCTAATAAGTTGGATCTATCTTGATCCGAAGCTCAGTTGCACACTCTAATGATGTTGCCTGCTGGATAACTCCTGTCATGAAACCGAGAGATAAGATTCTGCTTATGTTGAATATAGATCTGGGTGTCAGAACAGATCCTTCAAACTCAGGGGAATTCAGATTTGGGAATATTACGAATTACATGTTGTGGATGAAAGCTGCTAGCATGAAGGAGGGAGTTATATTGGGGAAACTTCCTATATATTTGTGTGTCCAAAGAATTGTCAGAATTCCGACTGACAAGAACATCCAGAAAGGTGATCTGAGGTTTTTGTTGAAACTAAGCTTAAACTCAATGCCCCATTTATTTTCATTAAGGTAAGCTACAAACTCCTTCAAATAGGTAGCATCCGACTTCCATACAAGCCAACAATCATTGAGGTAATGTCGCCAAATGTCAATTTCATTAATATACAGATTGTGGCTAAAATTATAAATCAGTTCTTCCTCTAAATATGCCATAAAGAGATCTGCATATATGGGTGCAAAAGATACACACATAGCTGTTCCCTGCACTTGCCAAAAGCATTGGTCCTGGAAGTAGAACACGTTTTTCATCAACACATGTTCTGCCAGGCAAACCAAAAAGGTATTACAGCCTGGCCTGTATAATTCAGATACATCCAGCCAATGTTGTAAGGCCATCAACCCAGCACAATGTGGAATGTTTGTGTATAGGGATGTAACATCCAGGGTACATAAAAGCCAGTCAGATTCCAACTGTAAATCAGATATTATCCTCAAAAATTGTGTAGTGTCCTGAATGCGTGACCTAACATGGGCCAATAATGGTTTTAAATGATAAGTCAGATATTCTGAAAGGGGTTCTATACAATTATATTTTTGTATATGTGTATTTATACACATTAAACAGATGTATTTTTACCACATTTTGGTGCTGGCTCAATTTTTTGGATTGGTATTTTCACTGTTTAGAGCCTTTGCACCTGCCGTACTTGCGGGGTTTCATAGACTTGCAAACATTGAATCCCCAAATGATGTCAGTATACTCCAGGATGGTCTGACACAGATCACTGACTGGTGTATTAGTCATGGTCTCAAACTGAATGCAAAGAAATGGATCATCATTCCCTTCAGCACAAACAATGTCCCTTCACACTATCAAATCAATAAAAATACCCTAAGTAAACATGAAGTGGTAGGGGACCTGGGATCACAGGTTGACAGTGACCTTAACTTCAACCACTACGTGTCTACCTTTGCACAGAAAGTTGTCCACGTAGCTCACATGATTAGTAAAGGCATCACCTCAAGAGCAAAAGAAGTTATCACTCCCCTGTCCTCTGCCGTCACTTATCCAGCCCATAATTGAGTATAATGTCCCAGTTAGTATGTACCATACTAAGCACCTACAGCAATTAGAGAGACCTCAGAGGTTTCTAACAAGAAGATCAAGGGCTTTCAGCATGTGCCTTAAACAGACTGATTAAAGTCCCTGTCACTATACTCTGTATAATATAGACTTCTTAGGGGAGACTTATGCCTGGCCTACAGAGCAATCCAAGACCCAAACCTAATGAACTTACTGCATATTCATAAATCAAATGGGTCTAGGGTTACCCATTCCAGGGGCTAAATATGGCCAGTGACTTAAATAGGACATGCTGGAGGGACAGATTTATGTCTCAGCGACTGCCATGTTTTAGGAACAGGGTACTAATTCATGTGAAGCACAGCACCTCTATGACACTGTTCAAGAGGAACCTGGATGTGTGGATGGGGCACCATAAATTCTTACCAGGGATAGCACCCACAACCTTCTTGGACATGGGCAGTCATCACTAAATGCAGTCTTGGGTATTGACTAGTACCTCAACGGTATTACACTGGGTTGAAACAGCTAGGCTTAAAATGACCTCCAGGTCAATAGCCTAGTAATCTCCTATGATCCTATGATCCTATGACTGCCAGTTCTGTAATTGCTGATTGTGTGAATCATAACTGCTGAAAACTGCTTTCAATGATCACTGAGTTTGCAGCACTTAACCTCTGGTATAGTGTGACTGTGGAGTTAGTGCATAGAAGTTGGTGGGTGGCAGGGAGTCAGATCTCCTGTGGAAAGAACTTTCATGTGACTTGCTAAAAGTGTCTCACAGCAATGTTTTTTATTATTGACACTCACAGTAAGTACCATCAGTTACTCAGCATGGATCCAGTCTCACCATTGTTATACATTATCTTATTGTGTCTCTCACCCCCCCCAGTCAAAAATACGTATGAACAAAAAACCAACATGACAAAAAATTAACCTGTAAGTACTCTTTGTAGGAAGGCAAGCCCAATAAACCACCAAATGTATAGATACTAACTCCATGACTGCACAAACATGAAGCAGGGAGATCATTCCCAAACTGAAGTAAAGGAATTGTTACCATTACCCATAGAAACCACACTGGCAGTGATTTCCTGTTGAAAATAATTACTGGTATTTTGTACATTAAGGATGCTCAAGGACATGAATCTCAGGGAATTTGGTTACAGGAAAGTGCAGATATACCTACAAACCTTCTTTAGAGGTACATTGCAGTCAGGATGGCAAAACATCAGCTTCATTTTACAATGACTGTATCTAAGTGCCATGAGGACAGTGTTTTTAGCTCAGAAACTCTTGCCAACACCATTCAAAAAATCACTCTCACCACACAGCTTTTAAAAATGAGATATTAGGTGTTATTATTTTTTTTTTGAAGCAGTCCTCCAGTTCCACAGTCTGTGCTGCCATGTGTGTCATATGGTGACTCAATCACCCACCCCTTATGTGTATCTCTGGCTGTACAGTTATCAGCTATGCTGTATATTAACACTGTGGGCTTAAATGCTGTGCTGTAGTATTAGTGGGATCAGATATTTGGCATGTGACTGGACCTCATACAACTGAGGCAGGTATATGTACTGATTAATCTTTATTACTCAATTTGAATACATTTTTATTATTATTGTTTATTTAAAGTACTGTTTATTGATATTGCTTTTCCCTCCAAGTGTCTGCTATAAAGGAGCAATGCCAAAACAAATGATTAAATACATAAATACTCTGTCATTTAATTTTGTTTGTAAACAAAGAAAAGAATGTAACATTTGTCATGATTATATTCTTATTGTTTTCAGCCCTTCCCTGAACACCTTTAATGTTAATAATTGTTTGTGCACATATTAATACTATCAGTTTTTGATATATAAATCTTCCTTAATTAGGGTAGGGCACATGCACCCATTTCTGGCTCTGCAAGGGAGCACACTCTGGTTAAGTGGCTTACTGAGGATCACACAATGAAGGCTGAGGGAATCAAACCCAGGGCTGCTGAAGATTATAATATATCAGAAATACTTTTCTACCACTGTGCTAAATTTTCAGATATTTTGACATGATGTGTTGCAAGGATATTAAACAATGACCTTAGACTAATTGATAGCCCATTTGTTAAAAAAAATTGATGAGGCACACAAACAGACCTGTCTACTCTCCAACATCCAGATATTGAAAGTACATATACATATATGTGCACACACACAAACACACACACACACACACACACACACACACACACACACACACACACACACACACACACACACACACACACACACACATTACTCATACAAATGCATGCAAAACCCCACCATTATTTTTTTTACATTTTTTTACTTAGTTAACTGTGCTGAGGTTGGCCTACTTTCAGAAAGGACACAGAGGATAGCTTGTTAAGAACATATCACAAATATTATTGCAGTTACAACATAGTGCTACAAACTTAATTTTCATAGTGTTGACAAGATCAGCCATGAAAGATAGTAAAATGCAGTCTAAATATTTTAGGTAAAGAGTTTGGTGTACATTAGTATACAAACAAGTTATTGCGGACATAAATAATTTTGGACACTTAGCAAACACTATGAGGTCATATGTTAGAGCAGGGAGGAGCATTTAGCTGGTAAGAGCAAAGCAAGCACTAATAGTGCAGAATGCCTATAATTGTCATGTTGTCTCAGCTTTGCATTTGGGACCTGTCCAGACAGCAGTAGCACATTTAATTCTAGTGCTGTATTAGACAACCCAGGGTATTCTTTATAGCACTTGTTATTCCTTGAGGATGTAACTGTTTTGGGTTGGTGCAGATTTTCATTTTTGTCATAGTGCTAAAATGCATAGATATTGTCAGTGAGTGGTTCACTATGAATTTACTGTGTGTTGTCCAGTCACAGATGCTGTTGTGGTGTGACACATCTGTACTTCACGAAGGCCTTTTACACTATGCTTCATTATGAGACTCAGTGTAATCCCCAAGCTGTCTAATGGATGGCTCTTTCTTCTTTAATTTCTCTCTGTGCTGACACCATAAATTATGTTTCACAAGTGTTAGATGTGAGGATTTATTTACTTTTACATAACAGTTAGGATAGCTTGATATAGTGCTATATTTCTTGTTTAAAGACAAAAATTATAATAATATGGAATGATCCAAACTTTCACAGCATACAATCACTTGACTTTTTTGTCAGCACTTCTGTTTATAGGCTTGTAGTATATATACTTTATTTGAAGGCATTTTCTGAATGTTGACTAACATAGCCATGTATAACTACTTGTATAGCAACAGTGTTTAAACTTCATGTATTCCATTTGAAAGAACGCCTATAATACTAATTGATTTAGTGTTTTACCATATTCTGTTTGTATCTCTTATTGTGAATTTTTACTTATTTGTTTAGTGTCCCTTTGGCCCAGACCATGACTGAAATTAGTGCTCCTGGGGTTAGTTCACAGACCTCGTTAACAAACACAAACTAAATAAATAAAATACTACACAGGAGGCTGATGGATGTGGACATTGAGTACTTTGATGAGATCAAAATTATGAAGTAAGTGTGAAATATCTAACTAACCCCGTCTGTTGAAGAGAGAAGTTGCATGAAGAAGATGAAAGAGATTTTAAACTGAATTACCTAACAATTCCTGGTGCATGTGAAACTCAGCAGCAGATGAGGTGGATCCACAGGCTGACCTGCACGGCCTCAGATTCGTTCACATGCAGAAGGATTTTAACAGCAAATTGTCTTGCATATGTTACGTACATGCTAAAAACATGTAGAATAGTGGTCCCCTCTGCTGCCTTAGTCATGGACCAATTTCTGGCACAGGATTGGTGAATACTAGCCAGAACGGGAGAGGAGTCTAGTCTAATCTCTTTGCATTTTGTACCAGTTTGTTACTGAGCAACCTTACAATAAAATACCGAAATTAATTATAAACATATTTTTACAGATCAGAAGCATGTATTTCTTCATATTTATTTGATACTGTTATAGGAGTTAAGTTCCATAAGGAAACCCATGGGAAAAAAACATGCTATGTCTTAATCTGGAGTGCAAGCAATAAAAATATAATATTAAATATACAGTAACAAAAGAAAAAAAGAGTATTGCACCATGTTCTATTCCATACTTACTTCTTTAGAATTTTAAAAATGTTAGTGGCAATGAAACAAGATTATTCAAGCCTGTCACAATGTAATTATCTCTTATCTTTCTCTCTGTATAAATAGGGTCTATATTACGTTGTCAAAAGGGCTATTCATCGAATGCACTTTCATCGACATATAAACACCAAACTACCAAAACTTTGAACAGCCACATAAGCAAATTTTTTCGCAGGGGAAAAAATTGTTTAGTTAACAACAAAGAAAAGAAACTGTCAAACCCTACGAAGTGGGGGGCTGTGCTTTCCACACCCCCCCTAACTAAATATACCAACTCCAAGATTGCACTACAGTGGAGGAAAGGGCAAATTCCTGACGATGGTGAAGCAATTTTTTTTCCCTGGGAAAAAAATCGCTTATGTCGTTGTTCGAAGTTTTGGTAATTTGGTGTTTACGTGTCGATGAAAGTGCATTTGATGAACAGCCTTTTCAATAACATAAATGGAACCCATATAAGTGTGTGTGTGTGTGTGTGTGTGTGTGTGTGTGTGTGTGTGTGTGTGTGTGTGTGTGTGTGTGTGTGTGTGTGTGTGTGTGTGTGTGTGTGTGTGTGTGTTTGTATGTGTATTCATAAATGTTTATGTATGAAGTCTGTGTATATGTAAATTTGTCGAAGGAAAAAGTCTTACGAGAAATGTTAAATCAATAAATGTTAATATAAGATGAGAAAGGATCAGGTAAGTCAAAATGTGATGAAAGTTTTGCCTAGGTGCAATAGCACTAAATAAGGAATGAGACTCATTTCTGTTACACCTTTTCACATCTATCATCATCTTTTGACTTTTAGATTTGCTCTTATCTTTTCATTTGTCACATCTTTGAAATTTCCCCACTCCATTTTGCAAACATATGCATTTCTTCTTTTTCTGGTCTACAGTCCCCCCCCCTTTCCTTGGAGATGATTTCAGGGTAAATTTGATTTTTATTTCTAGTTTCTTATTATATTGTTGTTTATTTTTGTACAGTGTGATTCACTTACTTAGTGCCATCTGCTATGAATATAATAATAATAATAATAAAAATAATAATAAAATCACTCTTTAAAACATTGGACAGCAGATCATCGTAACAAAAGAAACACCAACAATTAGAGTACTACCAAAGACCTATACACAATGGCCCTAACCAGCTTATATTTTGTTGTTCTTCTTTCGGCTTTTCCCAGTTAGGGATCGCCACAGCGGAGCTCCAGTCCACTAATGATTGGCAGTAGATTTTTACGATGCCAAGTTGCTAGCTTGACGCCCAACCTTTAACAAAGGCACGCCCATTCACGCATGTCTTTTGAACGCCACTCGACCGCGGGGAGGACATGCAAACTCCACACAGAAGATGTTCCAACCGAGAATCGAATGGGAGAACCTCTTGCTGTAAGCCAACAATGCTACCTCTGCACCACCGTGGCTTCCCTAACCAGCTTATATAAATATGACTATTTCCTTTGTGTTTTTGTTCTGATGAAGTCCTAACTAAATACAGATGATAGCACTCAATGATTATTAAATTGTTTATTATTTAATTGTTGAGGTTATTATGTTAAATGATCGATACAAAAAAAAAAATCAAGCAAAACATACTGACCATTCAATAAAATACCTGACACCTGTTCTACTGAAAAAAAAATTTCCTTTTCCAATGAACTAATTATAATCTAATCAAAATTCAGCTCAGATTTGTTTGAACAGTGGTAGTGTTATGGAAATTTTTTTCCAAAGGTAAGGTACTTGGTTAGGTCTAGGACAGGGGTAAAATTAGGGTTAGCACATGTTACTGAAGTGGATAAACTGTACAATAAGTTTCTAATGTATTTTAACACAAGCACCATTAATTCATGTCACTCATACAAAAGGTGGGAGAAATGTTATGTACTTGTTTGTGTACTTCAAGTAGTTATTAACACAGCTTGGTTGAGGTGTGCCATGCCTTATTTTATTTATTGTTAAATTGTTCTGCATTCTTCACCACCAGCTTTTTCTGTAAGCATCTTGTATCCTCATAATTTGTTTCTAGCATGACTGCCTGCAGCTTTGTAGCTCATCCTATCCCATCTGGATAACAGACCTTTTCCTTTGGTTAGTCTTTTTCTTGCCTATGCTTTCTTACTATGCTCTGCTACCATGTAATGTCAATTTAACAGACTGTCCTAATCTTTTAGCATTGTTTGAGTTCACATTTTCAGTTTGTGTGGTTCCCCTTACTTATGTAATGCACTCCCACCTTCTGTTTCCATCCTGATATGTTCTACCCTGCTTTCCACTACTGGGCATTCAATGCATTTTCTTTGAATAACCTCTCATCAGCATCTGTCCTTCTCTGCATTCTTTTGTGACAGAGGATACAATATTAATTTCTTGGCATCATTCCACCTCACTTGTTCCTACCTCCAGCAGAACTCTTAAGAGCCTATAAGTTGCCACTTTGGATATACACGGCCTCCCTTACAGTCTCTAGGAACAAAAAAACTGTACCTCCAGCAGAACTCTTAAGAGCCTATAAGTTGCCACTTTGGATATACACGGCCTCCCTTACAGTCTCTAGGAACAAAAAAACTGTGTGACATCACAATGACCCAGACATCCAGTACATTACTGAAAGTTGCCGAAACCCTTCATTCCATCTTCCCTTTGTACTCACAAGCTGTTACTTAAAACAATATGAGCGAGTCTCATTTAAATATGACAAAGGTATTACTCTGTACCTCAAGTCACATATGTGCATATCTATGTTTTGAATACTGCACCAGCCAGTTTGATATGATCTCCATTTTGTTCCGGTGCAGGTGGAGAGTCAGACAACAATTTGCTAAACCCTGCACATTCGCAGTCTTGGATCTCCATATTTTCTCAGCACCAATGATCTGCCTGGTCTCCTTTATTTGAAACTACTAAAGCAAGACTACCTTTTGGTTACTTTCAGGTACTGCAGTTTTCTAGAACAAATGTTACCTTTGTGTCCATAATGATGGCATTAGATTGCTCACCACTCACTTCCTAGATTGTCTTAATGAGAGGGTGTAGCCTGGACAGAATCTGAATGTACCAAACTAAAGAACTATCTCAGATTCTGACACTGGAACTGCAGATCTTTTTTTTTACCTCAAATGATTTTTATTTTGATGAAATAACACAATAATTTAATACAGTCATAACATTCAATAACTATTTACAGTATTTACATTCAGCCTGACAAAAAGGATTCAGATAAAAACACTTGTAGTTAAATAATAAGTTAATATATAAACTATGATAGTTAGGAAGAGTTTGGTTCCATCTGTAGGGTATCAATCAAATTCAAAACTTTCCTTGGAACTGCAGATCTTGGCTTATACTACGTCATCCTGAAATGGCCTCACTGACTGGTTTTGTGCTTCTGTGTTCTGGAATCTGCAGAACTATGTTCAGTGGTTTTCCTTTTACGTTTGAACTTCCATTTGATCTCAGGGTTAGGGCTAGAACACTATCTATGCTGGAGACCTTTGAGTAATAAAACATTGACTATGGCCAAGGTTATCTGAGTTCAGTTATCAGCTTGGGTTCTTAATGCTGCAGGATAGGTGGATAGGTGGATGGGCCTACCTATTCTGGGGTAGAGAGGGAGATAGAGAGAGAGAGAGAGAGAGTGTGTCTGTGCACATGGTCTGATTTCCTCTGGTGAAAATTGGTGAAGCAACTATACTGTGCTTCCTGTGGGTGAGCAGGGCCATCCTGCTGAAATCAGCTTCTTCATCAGTGATGCCCATCCCACACACTACACCCACAGGCTGTCAGTGGGTTGGCAAAGGGCAGTATATCTTAACAGATATCTTAATGATGGCCCCTTGTGGTTAACCCTCAACCCTGGTGAAGGGGAACAGCAATTTGACTAACAATGGAGACAAAGAGGTAAAAAAAAAGACTGGGGGTTGGACCCTAAACCCAAATAAAAATAAATACTCATTATGCTTTTCTCCCTTTTTTCTCCCATTTCTTTTTTTCAGAATGGTGAGACTAATGGATATCACAAGCTGAACTCCACTGATAACAGTGAGAAAAAGCTGGAACCATTATTGCCCATAGCCTAAATACAAAAAAATCTAAGCGGCCTACAGTTTTAAAGATTTGTCCTGCTTTCCAGAATTGCCTGGTTACTGCTCTTTTGACACAGTTTAGCCCGTTGAGCAAGGAGATGATGCTTTTCAAAAGCAGTATTTATTGAAACAAATTGTGGCCATTACATTCTCTAAACCCATAATACAAATTACACTTTTGTTATATGGTATCAGACCTCCTGTGTGTCACCTCAAGTATATGACCACGTCCTTAATAAACTTATTACTCTTCTGACAGGAACATACTTTTCTGCTTGGTGACATTTTTCTACTAGGTGACGTAAATTATCATACCACTGACTGTGAAAAAAAGTATGCTGTAGTTAATAATCAGGCATAAAAAAATGATAGACTTTGTAAACATTGACAATTATGAACAGATGGTAAAAAATTCAGATATAAATATATTGGATATCATCTGTAGAAACATCCATGTGCATTCAGCTACAGTAAATGTCACCCAACCTCCATTTCACATTGAACACAGTGCCATGATATTCTTCACATACACCAAACAAAACCTAATTAAAATGATACAGTCTTTAAGGGTTTTTCAAATGGCAGATATGGTTTCCTAAAGATTCACTTTTTGTCAAAAAACTGGGACCATATTGTAGGCCCCCTTGCAGCCTGTTAGTTAATTATTCACAGCTCCCCACAGTACTTTAAACAACTGCATCAACAAATGTATGCTGGTGAAACTTAAATAGTGAACGATTCTGCAATAAACCTAAATAGTTGCTTTATAAAAGTAACAGATTATCAAACCAAAAGAAAATAGCTTGTAAAGCCTTTAAACTACCCAGCCTAACCATTAACAAGGCTAACACAAACTCCATCCAAAAAATTGCAGTAAGGCAATCAAAAGATTGAAATTTTCATTGGAGAGAAAGCCTACAAACAAGATGGGTGACATCAGTAAGGCCTAGAACCACGCCAGGAAATGAAGGGAAGAAATAAGAATATTGTGTGTTCGAACAAAATGATACCACTGTAACAGAGCCAGCAGATATAGGTAACGCACTGGCATACAGATTTGGAGCAAATTTCAGTGCTTAAAGGGGAACCACATAATTTTTCCTCCGTGCAACATAATCCCAATCAATATTACTTCTAAAATGGTAAAGGATGCTAGGAAAAACAAGGAGCTGTGTCTTCTGACCACTTAGGCCTTGCCTGTACAAACTCTTTGTCCATACCACTAGGCATGTCAGGTCAGAGGTAAATTTATGAACACCCATCCAATCATCAAAGTCCCATTTGAAGGAAGATAATGTATCACACTACTTAATTTAAACTGGGAGTCTGTTCCAGAGGTGAGGAAAGCACTGCACACTGAATCTATCTCTCACCATATTATGTATTTCCTCAGTAAGGTCAGAAATGCCAGTTTCATAAGATGAGATAACATACCAAGAATCCTAATTTGATCATCAAAATGGTGTAGTAGACCCCCTTATGCACATTTTAACAGAATATTAAATACTAGCTATGTTGCTGATATATGGAAGCGTGCTTTTGCAGTTCCAATTCACTACAGAGGCCCTTTTATTGACCCCAGTAATTACAGATCACTCAATCTGACAAGCATATTTGTCAAGGTAATGGAGACAATCATCATGCAACTTATACAGACAGGCACAGGAAATCGTTGTTCCTTGACGTTAAGTTATGTCTAAGGTAGATCTTGAATGCTTTACCCTGTACATTTCTTTGAGAGTGTGACTGCTGACCCAGATGAACGTTTACCTGTTTATACAGCTTACCTCAGTCTGACTAAAGTGTTTGGCACTACATCTTATGGCAGGTTAATATATAATGTCAGGGATCGAAAGATAAAAGAAGCTATAATAACATCAGTCCACAGCTGACCACATGACTGTACAACACTCGTAACAATAGCAGGGTGTCTGTTTTCACCATCTGATGTCTAGAGGGGAGTCGCTCAAGGCTCTGAATGGGGTCGTCTGCTTTATGGTATCTTCTTCTCAAGTGTCAGGACTGACCTGTGTGTAACCAGAACACTGTTGAGTTGGGACCTTTGTTCTTAAAACCACTGAAACTACCTCCTTTCAAATGGCATTTAACATTAGAAATCACTAGTGAAGTAGAATCGACATTATCTTCATTGTCAATAAATGCAGAATTCTGCCATATGGCAACCCTCTCCATAAGCATCAGAGACTATCCATGTGCAACTAACAGTGGGTAAAACTGCCTTCCAGTTTATAGCCTGCTACAGACCACCCTCCCAAACCCAGGAACCCCACTCAGCCTTCCTGAGAACACTGGAAAATATGAAGGTCTCTCCAAACACCATTATATGGCTCTGGCACCAGTTGTCTGTTTCTATGAGGCCCTTTTGGAGGATGCTGTGTCGGCTGTAGAGTCAATTATGGCCCCAGTTTGTAGTCATCTGTGAACTTGGTCAGCCGCAGTCCTTCCATGTTGGCCTGTACCTCCGAGAAATATATACCGAACAAGAGAGGTCCCAGGACTGAGCCTTGTGGAACACCACTTGTAACTGGTTTGGAGTCTGACATGGCTCCAGCAATTCTAACCCTATGGGTTCTGTCCTTGAGCCAGTTTGCAACCCATCTAGTGATATAGGGGTTTATATTTAAGCTGGTGAGCTTATCTATAATGCCCGAGTGGGGTATTGTATCGAAGGCTTTTGCAAGGTCCAGGTAGGCTGTGTGGACCACCTTCCCCTCGTCAATGGCCTTGGTGACTGTTTCAAAGAAATCAACCAGGTTTAAGAGGCAGGATCTGCCCTTAACAAAGCCGAACTGGGTAGGATCCAGTGTCTGTAGGTCCCCAATATCTTTATTTATGAGGTCCATGATGATCCTTTCCATAGCTTTGCAGACCAAGCTAGTCAGGCTTATGGGGTGATAGTTTCCAGGATCTGTTGAGGCACCACCTTTGTGGAGAGGGACCACTGTTGCTGTATGCCACTCTTTGGGTACATATCCTGTAGTAAGGCTGAGATTGAACAGTAGTTTTATGTTTGGGTTTAGCTCTTCTTGGAGTTCATGTAGGACGCAGCCTGGGACATGGTCTGGTTCCATTGATGCTGTGTTTTTTGCTTTGGAGAGGGTGGCTCTTACCTGAGCATCTGAGATGTCAGGGGGGCAGCACACTGCTGGGATAGATATTTGCCCTTTTGGTGGGGAGGGGGGAGAAGTTTGCACTGAACCTGTCAGCTAGGATGCTGGCAATGTCTGTGGGTTTGGTGTATTTTTTGTCATTTTGGACTAATTCTGAGCATATCTGGGAATTCCCACCCAGGTTCCTGACATAACCAAAGAAAGCCTTGTGATTATCCTTAGTGTCCTGTGCAATTTTTCTCTCTAAGCTGGCCTTAGACGATTTTATGAGTGCCTGTAGTTTTTTGCTAATACTGATCAGAGATGCCTTCCCTTTTTGGGATTTTGCTCTATCATGTAGTAGCTTCCTCCTTCTATTGTATAGTTTGTTTATGGCTGGGGTCCACCAGACAGGACGTCTGCCTTTGGAGGATTGGGTCTTGGTTTTATTTGGGATTGCATGATCCATGCATTCCTGAAGGTGTTCATAGAATGCGTTTATAAAGGATTCTGCGGTCTGGGCCATACTTTCCACAGGCCTAGGGGCTTTGAAGGATTCCACCTCAGTTTTGAGGAGTGTGAAATTTGCTTTAGAGAAGTTTTTCACTGTAGTTTTCTGGGCAGGGGGTGGGGTCGGGATGTGAATATCCAGTGAGATTAGTTTATGGTCTGATCTTACCAGTGAGGGATGCACTTCTGGTCTGGAGCACAGAGTCCCCATGTTGGTGATGATCAGGTCCAGTATGTTTTCCTCTCTTGTGGGAGTGGTAACAAGTTGTTCCATAGCATTTGAGTTTATAAATTCTAGGAACCTTTGGGCTAGGGTGTTGTAGCTAGAGTAATGCTCCCAGTCTATGTTTGGGTAGTTGAAGTTGCCCAATATAATGGTGTTTGGAGAGACCTTCATATTTTCCAGTGTTCTCAGGAAGGCTGAGTGGGGTTCCTGGGTTTGGGAGGGTGGTCTGTAGCAGGCTATAAACTGGAAGGCAGTTTTACCCACTGTTAGTTGCACATGGATAGTCTCTGATGCTTCGTGCTGTGCCACCAACCTGGAGGTGTGGGTATCTTTGACGAATATTGATACTCCCCCTCCTTTTGTGGTTCGGTCCAAGTTTTGGGGCCGAAAAACATGGTATGAGGTATAATCTGGTAGTGCTGGGGTGCTCTCGGGAGCCTTGAACTAGGTTTCTGTTACTGCACAGATATCGATGTCCTACATGCTAAGGAGAGTTTCGAGTGCATGCATCTTGAGGTTTAGACTTCTGGTGATGAGTAGCATTACTCTTAGTTTCTTATCCCTTGTGATACCTATGGAGGTGGGTTTGTCTTTTGAGCCTTGCCTAAAAAAGGCACTATGGGGGTGGCAAGAGCCTTTGCCAATATCCGAAAGCCCAGGGGTGACAGGTGCAAGCCATCCCTAGCGAAGCATCGTGGCTTGTCGAGCATGTCATCCCAGGCTGACAGGCATTGGATCCCCTTTGAATGACACCAATACTTAAGCCAATTGTTGAAATTGATCATCTTATCTTCATATTGTGACATCATTCTTGGTGAGGGTAAGATGCTACTCAAGGTCAGGGTCATACCGGCCTGGGCTACTTGCTCAGAGAGCTCCTCTATGTCTCTTTTCATGTAGTCCAGGGAGGTACGTCTCAGGTCATTCACACCAGCATGGACAATGACTGAGTCATATTTGTACTTGCCTTGGAGTGACCTGAGTGCTTGTGTTATGTGGCGGATCCTAGCGCCCGACAGGCAGCTCACTGTGACCTTCTCCTTGTTCAGCCTGGTGAGCGGGACGTCAGTGTGCCTGACGATAGAGTCACCTATAACAAGTGTATCAGGTGTGTTGTTTAGCCTTAAGAGCTGCGACTGTTCGGCACACTGGCTATGTGAGCTATGTGTTGCACGTGTTTTGTTTTTGGGTAGCGGTTGCTTGGGTGTCTGCTTTGGAGGTCTCTGCTGCTTAGGCAGATTTTTATTTAGAGCCTCCGAGTATGTTTTTGTGTGTTTATGTGTTTGGCTTGCTGTCGTGGTAGGTCTATGTGAAACTGGAATTGTAGTGAGTGTGGTTTCCTTCTCCTCCTGACTGGTTACGCCAGTACTGAGTTGAGAGAGCTTAGCCTCCAGTTTGGCTGTATGGTTGCATCTCTCACATGTGTTGGAATTTGTTGGGAGGAGGAGAGGGTTGTTTGTGTACATGAGGCAGTTGTAACATTGCCTCAAGATTCCCAGATTCACCAGCTGGACCGGAGAGGAGATTGACAACTGACCTTTGGACATGCTAGAATAGTATTGTGAATTCCTTTATAATTGAAAAAAAGGGCCAATGGGGAACAAGGTACTCAAGGGGAGTTTGTGAGGGTGTAGTGCTTTTAATTTTTTAGTGCTGACTTATATAATTGCTTTAGTGAGCAAGTGCCAGGCTTTAGAGTAGGAATAGGGTGTTTATTATGAGATCTAGATCAGTTCTAAGGGAAAAAGTGAAGAGCAGACTTTATGGAGCCGAGAATGTTTTAAACCCAATTAAGCGGCGCTGCCCGATGCTGCGCTATGCGCAAAATCGCGCAAAGCCACGCTAAAGCGGGTTTTATACATCTGTTGTAAATGGAGAATATGCAAAGCTTCCTCACAAAGATAATCAAAGTTCTTCAAGGTTTGTCTAATACCCAAATACAACAGCAACACACTCTCTCTCTCCTTCATAACTCATCACTTCCTTTGTGAAAGCCTATGCTGTATATACAGAGCACCAAAGGACCCCTTCCTGTTTGAAACCTTTTGTTTAGAATGCTCCCTGGTGATCTGAATGAAAGAGGACAATGTGTAACTTGATCTGTAATAGGCTGTCACTCCTATGGAATAAACTCCCCATATCAATTAAATGCAGTTATCAAACCAGAACTCCAAGAAGGAAATATATGACTACATGGGCACCCATAAATTCCAGCATGGGATTCAAGGCATCAAGCTCCTTGATGGCCAACAGGTCTTGTTCTTTTTCATAAAATGTGGGGATTTTTGTTGTAAAATAAAACTGTGGATTACATAACATATTTTATGGAGCTCCTGAGCTCTTCTTAGAGTATTGAACCATGTCTCAGAAGTAAATGGAAAACTAATATGGCTGTCATAGGCTTGAGGTATAATGTCAAACAGCAGGTGATGAAAGTTTTCACATCTTACAAGATAAATAGAGCAGTGCAGCAGGCCCATTACAACTAAACAGGAGACTAAGGCATGATTATGCTGTACCAGTATTTCATGGTAGAATGTATCATGTGACAGTGGGAAAAGCCCTGGAGTGCGTGAGAAAATGTCTGCAAGCATGTGTTACATATCAGCTGAAGGAACTAAAGGGAACCAACTGAATGGCTGTTCATAACATGACAAATGGGCTGCAGATGGACTTTATTCTGTACCCCTGATTTGGTTGCTTCAGTCTCTAAGTGTCAGCTGTATGACTGAGCACGTGCTGGTGCTGTCCACCCTTAAAAACAGGCAGTTGTGTCTAGTGGGATTTCATGGGTAATAAATGATTAAACAAAATGTTATTCTAGGAAATAGAGGAAGCAGTTGTGTATAGTGTGTGTGTGTGTGTGTGTGTGTGTGTGTGTGTGTGTGTGTGTGTGTGTGTGTGTGTGTGAGTGTGTGTTTATGTCTCTATGTATATGATAATCCCCTCCTAGACACTGTCTACAGGATGCAGGGCTATCCAGCTAAGAGATATGTGAGTGAACTTATTTAAATTTTTCCATTTTAGTTAGTCGTTCAAGTGCAGTCTATACATGCATACATGCATACATACATATATAAAAATATTTCAGGCATGGACAATAATGTCCTTCAAGCCTGCCAATATACCAAAATAATCCCTCCCATAATGTGTCCAAGTTGTTCTTAAGAATATCTAAACTAGTGATTCCTTTAATATAATTTGGTAGTCTATTCCATGCGTCATCTACTTTCTCAGGGAACCAATTAGTACATCACTCATTCCAATACAATATCTAATCCAGGTTGCCTGATGATTCTTCACCATTATTTGATAACCTCAGACAGTCCCAGAAGTAGTTGCCTCTATATGCCTTATATAATTAGGCTGCTCCAGTAGTGTAGAGGGATAAAGCCCTGACTATTGCCCAGATGACTTGGGTTAGATTAGTAGCTCAGCTGATTGATGGATCATCAGGGATGGATAAGTATTTCCATTCTTGGGTGGAAGAGTTTTCCTCTGGGTGTATCTTATGATACAGAAGCTGTGTTTATTGTATTGGCATGGTCCAATTGGGGGAAAAGGATGGAGACATGACTGAGCTGCTGTGGAGGGGGGACAATATGCCACATGTCTCCATTGCATGCCTGTTACTCTGACATAACCACTGTGTCCACAAGGGAGAGAGGAGCAGGCTAGGTCAAAATATTTAAAATTCCCCTGAATTGAAGGGCAGTAAAGACACCCAGGACATTCTC
Source organism: Protopterus annectens (assembly GCF_019279795.1). Taxonomy (NCBI): domain Eukaryota; kingdom Metazoa; phylum Chordata; order Ceratodontiformes; family Protopteridae; genus Protopterus; species Protopterus annectens. The sequence continues at coordinate 341,231,291 of NC_056732.1, forward strand.
AAGAGCCCAGATAGCCCAGCGCAAATTCAGGTATTGAACAAGGGGTAGGTTGGAGTGCCAGCAGCCCAGAGAAGGACATAGGGCTGTGACATTTGTCAGAATGACGGGTAAAAAATAATTAAAAAATGCCCTATATATACATGAATAGGGTCTCCTCTTAAATATCTGTATGAAGCACTGTACAAATTCAGATACTTTAGTCTTTCATAATAACTGAAATTTTCACATCCATGGATGCCCTTTGTGTATTTCTACTGTACTCTTTCTAATTTGTTTGTGCTAGTTTTCTTAAGCTTTCCATATTATTCCATATTCTGGTTTATCTCTAATGCAATTTTAAAAGAATGGTTTCATTATTTCTGATTTCCTAGATTTTGTAAATCTTCAAAAGTTTTAAAAGTGCAGTGCAACTCAGTGTTGTCTCTTCTATGAAACCCGGAGTTTCTGTCTCTCTGTCAGATGTATGAAACCTACTTTTTAGAGTGCCAGAATTTCAAAAAAAGAATTGGGATTCAGACAGATAATAGATTCCCAAATATGCTATGTTGCTTTTAAAGATATGTTTCCAAAAGGTTTCACCCCTGCTCCCCACTAACACGGGAGGAGGCTATGTCCTCCACTCCTTTGCCACTTATATAAATATAAATTAACTTTGAAATAACTATACAGTGAAGCAGGGGAGAATACTCCAAGCTACCACAACCATTCAGACAGCATATATTATCCCTATTCACCCTTTTAGTTCCACTATGCTGATGTTTGACAATTATTGTTGCTGGAGTTTGAAAGGGCACCTCCCCTCACAACTGAGAACATTAGATATCCATAACATATAATGGCAGTTTATGTTGGTGAAATGAGGTCTGGTAGCCGTAAGGATTTAATTTACGGAAAACTGGAATAGTATGCAAAATTCCAAGGAAGATGTGCAGCCAGCATAATCTAAATGTATGGTATGTTCTTTCAGATATTGTCAGGGTCCTGCGCAAAGAGCTGCGCATCTTCAGGTTTAGAGGTGAAGAGACTCAGAAAGGAGATTGTTTAGGTGACGTGTCCTGTGTTGATGCAGGAGCATTTAGCTTAGATGAAGAAGTACCTTTTGAGTTGCATTCTGAATTGGGAATAAGTGTTAAGGTGATACTATATATTTTAAAACCAACACCAAATTACATAATATATAGTATGACAGTTATTGTCAAAACAGGCACAAATATGGCTGCTAATGTCACTTGATGAATTTTGTCACAAGAATAAACAACTCTGGCAATCAGATAACTGATTTAATTCTGTGGTCAGCTGGTGAAGTGCCAGTTTCTATCCCTCTGTCATAGCTTCAAACACATAAGCCTAAAGACAGACATAGTTTACATTTCCTACAGTGGAAAAATATTGTTGTGGGCACAACAAACCTAAGTGTGAAAAAAAAACTGATTGGGATTTTGTTCTAAAATAAGCTAGCTATAGAGTAGAGCAGAGCAGAGTGAACTGAAAAAAAATACTTCTCAGAAAGCATTATCATCTTCCACATTCACAAGATGTAGGATAACTAAGGCAGGTGGAACATCTAACTTCTATTTTTGGAATACAAGGTGTGCAGTTAGCACCTCTGGAATGTCAGCATGGAACAAATATTGCTTTCATACAAAAAGCAAACATCTACAGCAGACGTCAACAAATTCTTCTGCATGCAATATGACATTTCATGTCATTTCTTGCTGAAACACACAAGCAGCATATTGGTTTAGTCCCCATTTATTTTATATATAAAAGAAGACTGACTCTTCCACAGAAACTCCCATTTTCAGATACAACTTAGAATGAACAAAAGGCAATAATACCAATATGCATACAATATACAGCAAATGAGTGCAGTAGGGAAAATGAACACAGATGGTACAAATTCACAGATGTGTTCATATTCACAGTCATGTTCACTATCCTGATTAGGGAGCAGGTAGATCACATAGCACATTTACAATGAAAGTTCTTGCTTAGTGTTGCATGAAACTACAGTGACATTGTCACCAGTGCATTCCAGAATGACAGTGCAACTGGTGCACAGGTCACATGGTCCTCACCTTCACCTGGCAGTATAAGTTAGTCTGTCACCTCCTTATCATGTGTGGCTAAGACATGCAGCTTTCACTAGTAGGACACCTCATGACCAGGCTCTATTCGCGTCACAGGTTTGCAATTACACAACATTACTGGGGGGTGGAGGGACACCAAGTCCTACAGCAACAAGATAGGAGAGTGGCCACAGGACAAAGTCATGTAGTGATACTCCAAGTCCATCTCTGGAGGAAATTATTTTGACATGGAGTAGCTGTCAACTCAAGGCCTTCAATTCCAACTCAGTGTGATATGCCTCACCCAGTACATTTAGAGAGAATTGTCTTTGTGTCACTAGCCACATGTCGGTATAATGATGACTATGAGCAACTCCATTCTCCATGCTGTGTGATATATGTGGGAATGCCTGATGGCTGCATGGCTCAACTACGCACTATCCAGTGTAGCCTGATCCAGTCCTAATGGAAATTCAACACATTCGTAAATCAAAGTACATGAGCGTGCCTTGCTCCAGGGATCTTAGCCTCTGACATGAACAGATCATGCTGGAGAGATAACATATCCAAGAGACTGCTACTCCTCTGGAACAAGCTTCCAGTTCATGTGAAATAGAAACCCTCCCTGACCCTCTTCAAACGCAACCTACATCAATGGATGGGTGACCACAAATTCACTCCTGGGGTGGTGCCCATTTTCCTGAACAGAAGAAGTTGGTATTAACTACCATAGACCCTTACCTCTGCGAACTTCACTCACCTAACCTGCGACAATTGGGGAAATTTGTGATAAATATGGCTAGGCTTGTAAGGGCTCCAGGGCCGTGGCCTAGTAACCGTCTATAAAAATATGAACCTATGAACATATGATATTAACATTGAATGTGCCATGGTTATTCTGTGTGACACTGCACTACCACTGTGTCCTTGTCAGGACTCACAGGTCTGGTTTAGGTCTTACTGTTTCAAATGTACTACCCCATGTGCTGCACCTGCTGTTATCTGGAGGTGTTTGTGCAACATCTGGGTGCTACTGCTTTATTTCACTCTTATTTGATGATGGTGTTGATGTGCTTTCCCTGTTGACCATGTGTGTTGTATGTGTGAATAGTGACCATACCAGTATTCTGAGGGCTTCCAGTCTGTCCTCACAAGCCTATTATGTAAAATGCATAAACTATAATTATAATAATAATGCATAATAAGAACATCCTACAGACTGAAGCAGAGACATATAAGTATGCTTCTCTAGAGATCTCGAGGCATCTGAAGTGGGTTTTGTGCAGGCTGAACATGCACTCTGTGATTTTGTGAGTTTGTGCATGTGTGATATTATATATAATTTTGGTCATATTGTGGACGTCCTGCATAGGGATAATAAGGCAGGGCTTCAGGGGGATATCTGGCATATCCAAGAACAGATTACCCATAAGGGGGTGGTATATATTTGGACATATTATAAATGCAGCAGTACACCTTAAAATTAACCACAGGGCCTGCTCTTACCAACTAGATGGCTCTGTAGAATGTCACTATGTATGAAGTGACAATATATATGTGTGTGCCATGTAGGTGAATGATGTCAACTGCCTGGTTGTTATTGATTACAATCCTAGGTGCATCGCACAGTAACTGGCAGTTTAAGAAATGGTAGCCCTTCCTCTTTAACTTTTGTATTTGCAGGCCATATGGGGTCTTGGGTGCTACAGGTGTCTAATCTATGGCACCCCACATGTCAGGAAGGTGGGTAATGTTGTACACGTCACATATGGTGCTAGCTCTCATCTATCCTGGTTTGCTAGGATTAGGAGACCATATATGCTGTTCACATATAGAAGCATTATGATGAGGAACTTGTGATGATGATGATAACTCTCACCCCAGTGATGGGGAACAAATAGGTAGTTGTAGTGGTTGTAGTGGTGGTCCTATGGTCAGCAGGCATGACAACCCCAGATTCCCTTCATATGGACAAAATCAGCTACTAACTAACATAACAGGTGAAGTGCTGTGCCATTGCTTCTCCAATGTCAGATTTTGTTCGACCTTCTCCACATTTCCTTTGCATCACCTTCTGACTTAAGGTTACAAGAAGTTAAGATGGGGTACATAAAGTTTTGCTGCACACTCTCTAATATCCTAATTTCCATGCTGTTAATGCTATGATATAAATATTTTCTGGTACATTAATAAAGTATCTAAAAATAGCAAATTTTGATCTAAATTTTGGTGTAATAAAAGTTTAGCAGTTATTTCCAAAGTTGCTAATAACAAAGCATACATCTAATAAATTCAATTCATTAAAAAAAGAGTTAAAAAAGTACAAGCTAAGATTTTCAAATGGCTGCTTAGTTGAACTTGTATACATATAAATTTGCATATGTGCATGTCTAAGAATTCATTGACTTACAGGAATGTTGGCATGTAAATGAATCATTGGCCACAAAAGGCCTAAGCAAAAAAAAACATCAAAAACAGAGGATCAGAAATAAAAACAAAAATAAACCGGTGGTTTTGCTTGCAGGGAGAGCAAATCCCCTACCCCTTACACCTCTTACAAATAATATATACCAACTCCAAGATCAATCTATAGTGAGATAAAGGAAAAATCCTTGATCCCCACTGTACCACAATCTCAGTGCGAAACAACTGATAAGGTTCAACAAGCTGAGTTTTGATCAGCTGTACTGTCTTTTTCACTCTTTGACAAAAGGACAACGTTGATGGAAAGCTATGCATCCTTTTGCTTGTGTACTTGCATGCGCGCTCAAACACATCTGTATGTATATGTATATTTTGTACTTGCATGCGTGCTCAAACACATCTGTATGTATATGTTTATTTTGTACTTGCATGCATGCTCAAACACATCTGTATGTATATGTATATTTTGTACTTGCATGCGTGCTCAAACACATCTGTATGTATATGTATATTTTGTACTTGCATGCGCGCTCAAACACATCTGTATGTATATGTATATTTTGTACTTGCATGCATGCTCAAACACATCTGTATGTATATGTATATTTTGTACTTGCATGCATGCTCAAACACATCTGTATGTATATGTATATTTTGTACTTGCATGCGTGCTCAAACACATCTGTATGTATATGTATATTTTGTACTTGCATGCGTGCTCAAACACATCTATATGTATATGTATATTTTGTCTATACTCTGCTGATCAAAGTTTGCTTTTTGCCTTGTGTGTTAATCCAGAAGGACAAATATTAAAATGTGGGCTTTAAGAAAACTGAGAGTCTGACAGGTACATCTTGAGGAAGGTAATCATTTGCATTTCCTATTGTACTATATATGCATACTATTAACAATTTCTTACTCAGCTTTCTATTGGAAAATATCAGAAAAAAAATAATATAAAGAAAGTTAGCAAGAAAACTGCTTAAAATTAAAAGGTATAAAACTCAAGTATATCTGTACCTAAAATATTTTCAAATACAATCTCCTCCTAAATAACTGCAGAAAATTGTTAAGCTGAGGTCATGTTTATCAGTTACGGAAAACAGAGTTTGAGAAAAGTAGTGCCCAAATTAATAAAATTTGTAGGCAAACTGGCTTTTTAATCTATCCCTGTTACAATATTATTATACGCCAGTGCTGAATGCCGATCTAAAGAGCCACCAATGGCTGCTGTGTGCGTTACAAAGGCTACATAATATTGTCAGGAGATAAATGTCTGACTTAATATATTCATAGGACTGTTAAATGCATTGGTCTTTTTATATTTCTATATACATTTGTTAATGCATTTAATATCTTCTGCCCATAAATTTGTTTTGTCATCTATGGGACCACCTCATAAATAGAACACTCATTTCTCTAATGAAGCATGTCACATTCTTGTGTAAGTAACTGCCATTTACCAGTACTACTGGGTTAAAGCTACTCTACAAGCATTTTCCTTTTGGCAGGTTTTCAGTCATTTTCTCCACCATTAAAGTATGACTGACTAGTGTAAAATCTTAAGCACTCTCTCTGCTGCCACTTCTATATAAATGAATCACATCACATAAAAGCTGTTTTTCTGACCTGGAAGCCTGCCAAGCTGCAGTGTGCTAGCAATTAAAGCCATCAGTTGGGCAGTCAGCTATTCCTTCAAGGTATATTAATACCCCTGGCAGGGTTCTGACTAATGCAATGGCGGTATCTACATTTAGCTGTGCTGACTGCGATTTCTCTCAGTATCTCTTGTTAAATTGACCTGAATTCAACAATTTCACTTTGCTTTGCTACTCCTTCATTGTCTGCTTCCAATCTGTTCAGTGGGTGCATTAACAAAAATAACAGTTCATGATGTCTCATCTTACCAGGTCCCCTCACGCCTCTCTGTCTCACCACATTTCTCCTATTTTTTCCTCTACTTGTTTACCTGCAGAAAATAAAAAACTTTACCCTCACTGAACAACACTTTTCTTATCCTAGTTTCTTTAAATGTCTAAACAAATATTTATTTTTCTGGTAATCAAACATGTATTCACATTCACTGGCTATTTATTCCTCATGTGTGGACATCCTGGATTCCTTACCAGGGGAGAGAGAGAGAGAGAGAGAGAAAGAAACAGACATGCCAATTGTTATTTTTTTATTTAATGTTCTATATGTCTGGTTTCCCACTTGTCCATATGTGCGCCTTTGCTCATGAATCAGGGAATGCACAATACATATGGTGGTAGAATTATGCAGCATACATTTAGTGTAGTCAGCTGTTAACTAATTTAGTATGCCCAGAAGACAAATGTTTGTCATACACAGAATTTTTGAATTTTGACACAAGACAGTGAATGATTTAAATGCTCCTGCCAGATCCACTGTTCATAGTCATAACAAAATGTTTATAGTATGTTCTTTAAAGAAGAAATATATATTTTGAAAGACCTTTTTGTATCTGATATCCAAGCAATGCATTTTTCAAGCAAGATCTTAGACAAACAGGTAGTGATCAGCAGTGTGAAGAAATTCATATCTTTATAAACCGAGAATGCAATTTTCTCGCTTGAAAGGAATTTGGGGCCCAGAGTTCCATGGTTTGACAACTACTAAAATCCTAACTTTCATGGTTGCCACAATGCAGCATGCCAAAATACCCCTAGTGGCAAAACAGGGAGCACACTCCTCTTTGGTACAGGAGGCTGTGGGTTCTATTCCCACACAACATAGATGCATTGCTGACACCACAAAAGGGGGAAGCTGTACTCCTGAGTGTCTTGTCCTTCAAATGAGATGTTAAACCAAGATTGCATCTGCGAGTTGTTGGTAGCTCAGGTAGATGTAAATGATCCTGTAGCACCTATTGAAAAAGAGTAGGGGGAAGTTTCCCGATGCCCTGGCCAAATTTACCCTAGCAGTATAAATACCACCTCAGGTCTCCCCTGAAAAGAGGCTACTGTCTTAGTGGGACCCGGTCAACAAAAGATAAATAATATAAAATATTAAAGTTTTACCAAATATTCCTTGCAGTTGTGCTTGCAGGGTAAAAAAATCAAGCACATTATTTTATAACTTGTTCCTTAATGTACCAAACCTTGAGCCACTCAGAACCTGTTTGCTTCCCTAGTTCCACTACAGGAGTCAAATCCAAAATGTTTAATACAAAAGGATCAATAACACCGTCAAATCTACCTACTGAAAAACACAACTAGTATTTTTTTGCAGAGGCTAAATCTCCTGTACCCCCACCCACAGACCCTCTTACTTAAATAGAATAACTCCATGGTGACACAACTGTGGTACATAGCTCTCAACCAATCAAAAACAAATACAACAGAATCAGGGACAAATCCAGAGAAAATCAAGGACAATCAAGGGCACTTTTAAAACATTAGTACTATTAACTTGAGACACTGACAGAATAAGAGAAAGTGAATTAATTTGCATCTTTTAAACTTAAAGAAGCCTACAGCCCTTAATTATTGTCGCTATTTCCTAAGTGTAATTCACCACGTTTCCTCCAAAAGTCATCCATTTTAGGAGGGATTGAAAGGGAGAGAGCCAAACTTTGAGTGAAAATCAGGGATGTCAATGAAAATCAGGGAGAGTTGAGAGGTATGCAAGTGTGGTATAAAGATAAATAACTCACTAGGGTGAAGACATTCACTGCATAAATTACAGTCTTACAGTTAACTTGTATAATAGAAAATATAGAAATAAAATAGGTAACGTCAGAGAAACTGGATCGAGGAAATAATGGTTAACCAGCGAGTTATGAATCACATGCAAGACAGTCTTGTTATCACAATGCTCTGTTTCCCACCACAGTGATATATGTTCATTTATTTAAATTTCTTGTAGATGTTGCTAGCTTACCTCAGTTTTACAGGTCATTCTCCTGCAACCACTGCTGCCGTAACATGCTTGTTGTAAGGGTGGGATTGGCTTAGGGTTTTTTATTCAGTACTGCAGTGACAATAAGGACTGCGGTGGTGGTGCTGCGGTAGCGTTGTCGCCTCACAGTTAGACGTTGCCCATTCGATTCTTAGTTAGAGCGTCTTCTGTGTGGTGACATGTGTGAATGGGCATTCCTTCATTGTAGGTTGTGTGTTAGGCCCGGCAAGCCAGCACGTAAAACTCTACTGCCAATCATTAGCGGACCGGAGTTCCGCTGTGGCGACCCCTAACCAGGAAAAACCAAAAGACACAAACAAACTGCAGTGACAATAAGACACGATGGCTACCTGGCCAGCCAGACAAGCCCATTTTTACATCTTTCTGGAAGTTCACAGATATTATTGAAAAGGTGGGAGTACATTATATGCTGAACCTCTTACCTCTTTTCAGTAATTTGTTAGAAACTGAGCAATTTTGTTGCTATCCCTTCAGGATTGAAATGCAGAAGTTGAGCCATTAATTGGGACGGTGGCTGTAATGGTACTAGTTGTTAGTGCTTTTCTCTCTGTAAATACTATTATTTCCCTTCCTGGAAACAGTAGCAGCCCTAAATTATGCGACCATAAACCAAATGATCTAACCGCCTATCGATGGGCTGATTCTGCAGTTATGTCGTAGCTCAGACACTGTAAAAGATGGAAAACATTTCAATAATATTTCCTCTAACTGGAAGGCAGGCTTGAACAATCTATTATGACTTATTTTACTAGGCATCAGAACTTCTTTCACAGCTATTTACATGTTATGGTATTAGTCTGAAGCACATACATGTGTGTTGCAAGGGAAAAATTCTGAAACGGTTTATAGGTGAGATTTCTCTTTTTATGTTTGTTTTTACTTATAATTTCCTGATCTACCATACAAAAATGAGAAATAAAGTAGGATGTGTTGCAAAAGCAATGATCAGGAAAATACAGCTATGTGAGGATCCTAGTTGGATGCAACTGCATTATTTTAACTAATTCTTGTAGTGGGTATAGCTATTTGTATTACAAGGGAAAGTTGTACAGATGTTAAACCTGTAGAATCTGAGATATAAAAAGGCATTTTGCAAAGATTTGTAAAAGCAAAAACAATGTCTTACAAAGAATTTACACATTTCTGAACAAAACTGTAAAAATAAACAGTTGATATTCCAAAAGTGAAATAAGTATGACACAGTGAAGCTTTTAAATGAATTTGAAGCAAAGAAAAAAAGAGTACAATACAAGCCAGATTGTTGAAGATAATATTTTATTTTATATATTTTCTAGCCATGTGAATTCACTGAGCACAAACTTAATTCACTGAGCACAAACTTCATTTTGGGGGCAACCAGGAACTCTGTCTAGTTAAATGACTTACACAAAGTCTCACATTAGTTAAATGAAAACTGAGAGAATTAAACCATGGACTTCAGGATGAAGCTTGTTACCAACTCATAGCCTTAATCTTCTGCACTAAACTGTACAGAATGATGGGAATTAATGGACAGAAGACTATAATTAATATATATATATATATATATATATATATATATATATATATATATATATACATACATACATATATAAATAGAGTGCAGAATCTTGTCTAAAATACCTTTAAAGGACAGGAATTAATAAATAGTCAAGAAGGAGCTGTGTGCACTGTTAATTTCTTCTGGCAATGAGATGACACAATTAGATCACAAACAGCTGAAATGTAAGTACAAATATAAAAATAATCAGTCTTCTTTATCAAACAGTAGTAACTCTTCAGACTGTGCTCCTATTTGGGATAGTATTTAAAATACCACTGCATGCTTTAAGAAGGCATGCTATAGCAAAGGCTTGGAGTCTGTCTGTCTGTCGAGGGAAGGTAGGATTGTGCAGCTGAAGCTATACACCTCTTCCATCTGCATGAGTGTACAAGACTGCCTGCTGTGTGAACCTATGGTGAAGTCTAGAAACTAGTTTAAGGTGGGATAAACCTAGAGGGAAGGTCACACACTTGGACTTAATTGGAGTGCGAGAGCACATTAATTTTAAGTTTTGTACTAGTGGCTTGGTCAGTTTACGCAACACCATACAATAACAAGGGCTCTGCTCTATATTATGGCAGTCTTTACTGTGAAGCCACTGATTTTTGGCCCATATGGTCCTCCATAATTTGACTCATTTGACATAAGCCCAAACTGGAAAAACAGCCTCCCTCTTATGAGATAATAAGGGGGAAAAGGGATTAGTAATTGAGGAAATAAATAAGCTATTGATGAAATCTGATGTCAGCAGGGGCATTTAAAGACTTAAAAAAAAAAGATATGATACTCCACCCAATTCAGTATGCTCTTATAAATCAAGCATTCTGTCTAGTAGAAACCATTAAACAAAACAAAACAAAACAAAGCAAACAAACAAATGAAAAAATGAAATTCCATGAAAAGGAGTAACAGTATAACAGAAATAAACCTCAGTATGTTTCTTTATGTGGTGACTGCCTAATGGCTTGGAAGGTGGCTAGAAAATGCAAAGTTTGTTTTATTTGTTTTAGCAAATGTAAAATGTGCAAGCGCAGTTCAGCGAAACTAACTTCAACAAAAGTGGAGTTTGCCTTTTTCTCCACTGTTGTGTGACCTCACATTTGGTATATATAAGTATGGGTGGGGTGAGGGGGAATATCCCAAAATACAGAGACTGAATGGCTGAAAAACGGTCATACGTATACCAAGTCTGAGCTGTCATTTCTTGGAATCTTTCCTTTTCTCTGAGGTATAGCAATCTTGGAGTTAGTATATATAAGTTTGGGGATGGGGTGGGGGCTTACCTCTCACATGGGGGTGCAGAGGAGGCTTGCCCTTCCTTACAAAAAGAAGTTTAAAGGAGAAGAGAGATTTTCAGTCTTTTTTTTTTCAGCTTGTCAGTGTTTAGAAATTCAAGTGCTGACATTTCAATAGGGAGCTTTCAGAAGGGGACTGCGGCGCTGCTCAACAACCTGGTTAAGAAATTAAATAAATAAATAATCAACACCTTTGTACATCAGGTGCACAGTCCCTTTAAGGAACTGATGAAGGATTATTATGCATTTGACAATGATCTAAAAAAGAACCATTCCATACTATGATTACTAACATGGACCATGTGATGAATGCTCATTCAATATACTAATAGCTTTAGTATATTGCTTAGCTTCTTCTTAATAGTGATAGCATACTGCTTACCTTCCTGTTAACAGCTGTAGTACATCTCCACTTGTAAGATTGTTTCTGATTTCAGTGTGTGAGATAGAACAGTCAACAGGGCATATACAATTGTATTAAAACACTCTTCCTAAGAAGTTTTAACATCTTCCTAACATGTTAGCCATTAATCTGACACCAGGCATATATTTCTTGCCAGCTTTTTGCTCCTGCTACTGGCCAATTATCAACCCTCATCTGGCCAATAGACCCATTCAGGCCTTATCACTAGGTTCAGAGTTGGATGGGAGGAATCATAATTTAGACAGCCATCAGGGGTGGTTCAGCTTTTCTGCTTGCATTCTATCCTGCATGCACACCTTCACACCTGCACACCTGGGAAAGTGCTGTGGAGAGAGGCATTATGTGCTGAATATGGAGGCTATCCTTTCACTTTCACAAGGAGTGTTCCTTCCAGGAAGCCCTGCCCCAACCCAGGAAGTAGTATGGACAATGATTTCAAGGACTCCAACAGGGGAAGAGCATCAACTCTGTGTTTCCTTGAGTGTGGACACACCCTCCCAGCCCCTCACAAGAATTGATCAGGCCATGCCTCTTCACTCCCCTCCTCATTTCCTGATTTCTACATTGCCAGGATCACAAGTCTCTGCTTTGGATCCAGGCCGATACAAGCCCTTTTGCTATGGTGAAATATTTTGAAGTAATATTTTTGCCTTATATAACCGCAGGCTTAATAACCAAAAAAAAAAAATATATATATATATATATATGGTTTACTATTAGATTTTCGAAGCGAACTCCATCGACTGTACTGTTGTCGAACACGGAAGTTCAAAAACGGTAATATCGAAGACCAAAAGCCAACCTAGGAATGGTTTTAACATGGGTCGAGATAGGTGTTCAGTGTTATTGCCAAACTACACATCTCTTCCCTATCTCGACCCATGTTAAAACCCATTCCTAGGTTGGCTTTTGGTCTTCGATATTACTGTTTTCGAACTTCTGTGTTCGACAAATGTACAGTCGACCGAGTTCGCTTTGAAAATCTAATAGTAAACCTATATAGCTATATATATATATATATATATATATATATATATATATATATATACATATATCTTTATTTTTTGTGCACTGCTTCACTGATATGCAGAATTGAGAGACCAAGTGGATAAGAGGAATGAAAGAAAGACATCATCAGTAAATCTTACCGACCTCTAAACTCCCTTGTCGAGTTTGAACCTGTTTTGTATTGGCATAGGTTCATAGCTAGGTGAAAGTTTCTGCATATTTGGTGTCACATGGTGCTTTTAAGGCACAAGTATTCTTTCAATGTGATTGTGTCAAATCGGCAAGGTTATTTTTAGAGAATGTAAAATATGTGAGCGCTGTTCAACAAAAAATAACTTTGCCAACAGTGGAGTTTGCCTTTTTCTCTACTGTTGTGCAACCTTATAGTTGGCATTTATAGGTTTGGGGTTGGGTACACTGACATAGGGGGTACAGGAGGCTTGCTCCCTCCTGCAGAAAATCTGTTTTCTTATGTTTGCCAAAAGTAGTTTCAGCTGTAGGTTTTCAAACTTTTTACCTTTGCCAAAAGTATTTTCAGTGAATCAACATCATTTGCTTTCAGTGCATGAACTTGGAGGTATAGAACAGTCAGTTGTTTAGTAAAAAGGTACTTGTGTTTGAAATTGTAATTTTTATGAACACAAGGTTAAGTTATAAGTTAAGTTATATATAAGATTACAGATAATGGAAGTAAGTGCTGTAGAAAAGACCATAAACTGTAAGTATACAGCACAGACAGCCCAACGAATTACAGCACACTGGTTTAGTCAGAGAAAGCACTCTACAAAGTAAAACTTAAACGCTTAGATCCACATGTACGTTTTCATCTATACAGACTTCCTCAGATGCATAGATGAATGTATCTCACAAGCAGCAGTTTAAATATTTCTAAATAAATAAATAAATGATGCCCCTCCAATCACAGTGCAACTAATTAAAATGTCAAATTGTGACAAAACAGAATGCGACAGAATAAAATGTATCACATAAAAATCATGTAATATATAAATAAATACACATTTAAAACATTTAAAACACAACATTTTGTACTTAAAACAGTGGGTAAAATTTAGTGACTGTTTTTATTCCATTTTTATATACACAAAGAAGGCATCATTTATTTATTTAGAAGTATTTAAACTGCTGCTTGTGAGATACAATCATCTATGCATCTGAGGAAGTCTGTATAGATGAAAACGTACTTGTGGATATAAGCGTTTATGTTTTACTTTGCGGAGTGCTGTCTCTGTATATATTCTTACAGTTTATATATATATATATATATATATATATATATATATATATATATATATATATAAGTTACAGAGCTGACAATTAGATGTATGAGCATCTTCTACTGAAGTCATGTTATCAACTATCGTACTTTAAAAGAAGCACTACCAATAACCCTCAGACATAAAGTGCAGACAGTGGGAGATCTCTACTCATTCTCCACAGAATTCCTGTACCAAAAGCAGTGCAATTGCTGGTGTTTTGGCTTTTACCTGAAATGAAATGATTTCTGTATTTTTTGGGGAGAAATCATGTGTCACACCTACTAGCTGTTTATGTGTGGGATGCTGCTTACTGTATGACATTTGTAAGAAAAGTCACATTTCATAAATTTGTCACAGTAAAACCCCTACAGAACTAATTCTTAGTAGCCCACATTAGAAATGATAGTTTTCCTTAAAGATTAGTTTTCCTGTTTTGCACTTTATTTACTTTTTTTGCTCCAATAAATATTACCTTCTTTTGAAATCTTGTATGACACATTTTAATTATCCTAAATGTGATAAGTTTTGTCAATAATTTCATTAGGCATTACTCAGATAATTTAGGGAATTGTAAGCTAAGTTGTGTTTTTATTGTTCTGAAGAAGTTTTGTAATAAACGGGATGAAAGCACTCAACTTATTCTGGCTCCAGTGTGTGTTTTTTGTTTTAAAAGCTGAAGTGAAGAATTTTGTAAGTTGTGTATCTACTAGGCTATTTACTATAATGCCCCACCTCGAGATGAAATCTAAAATTGCGGAAGTGGTTGTGCTAGTAAAGGTACTAGAAAAGGATTATTTTACCCTAAGGTTTGAAAATCATAACTGACTAAAGCCAAAAAGTGTTACGTGAGTAACTTTTCTATTCTTTTCTTTTCTTAGTATCTTGTTCTTTGAGGTGGAAAGGCGAAAACATTGAGAGTTATAGCCTGAGTGTTCACCATTTTATGTATAGAGCAAGAACAGGTAAACTGGACAACACAGAGCTAGAAGAAAGAAATGTGTTATCCACTGGTACCTATGGCACTATGCAGGACCTATATCAATCAATGCAAGTGAGGTAAAATACCATACAATTATGACTCAAAGACAGGCCCACTGCCTCATGGCATGTTTATAGAAACACTGGCTCTGAGGTCACTTTTGCTTCTATCTAACTAGTTATGCACACTTAATAGCCGACATGGATTCCAGATCAGGCTAGGTAGGGCTTTTGTTTTAATGTTTTTAATTTCATTTTCCAAAATACATTAAAAGGTGATGATGGCTCCATCTAAACAATAGCGTTTCTGAATACTGGTTTCTATCATCCTCTGATAGCAATACCAGCTATTAGTCAGCTTAAAGCTCAACAGCAGCTGCAGTGAACTGAGAGACGGATGAATATAATCCAGGGCAGTTAAAGCTTTTTTATGTTATTAATGGGGAAAACCCACTAGGTACAAATCTGTTTTGAAGACCTTGGAGCACTCTCTGGTTAACTGGATTACTCAGAGTTATGGAGCAGGCAGATGGAGGCTGACGGACTCTAACCTTTGACTACATAATGGAAGTCATTAGAAGCTCATAATCTTAATCCTCCTCCCTAACTGCCAGACATGCTTTTCTCTGAGCCAGGCATAGAATCTCATACAGCAGCTTAACTTAGTGACTTTAACTCACCCATTAACATTATTTTATTTGTTAATTGGATGAGTGTCACGGTCTGAGGACCCTTTTCAGACGTCACCCAAGACACTTTGGAAGTCAGGATGGTCAACACATCTACTCTGCCTAATGTTTATTTCCACATTGTGGGATTTTCGAAGGATACAGCTAGAATAAAGGTAGAGTGTTGCAATACCATGATACAAAAGTAATGGCATTTGACCCTGTTATAAAAATTGCATTCTAGTGGCAGGCCTATGCATCTTCCAGATGGCAGTCCCTAATTTTATGGTTCTAGCAAAGATTGTAATTAAAACTGTCTGTTATACATCTAGCTATGGCTCTGCAAGTCATTTGGATTGACTTACTAATTTTTTTTCAGGAAGCACATTATGGCATTACCATGTTATAAATGTTAAGTCCAATATGATTTCATGTTCTTTATAACATGTCATTTTCCTAAGATGCCATATTTATAGTCATAAACTGAAGTAGTCTATAATGCTTTATGTAGATTTTTCCAGCACAATGTTCTTTTGGGGTCTTTTGTCTAATTGGCAAAATACGGCTATTTTTCAATACCTTTACTTCAAAGTTTCTGAAGTGCATCTATAGGGCCATATGTCATTTTATGTATGGTTGTTCTTGAGCAGTTATATCCAGTAGGATAACTTTATAATCTTTGTCTAATGTCACATTCTGGGAAGGGTATGGATATTTTAGGTAAACTATTTTATGAGCTATGGTTAGAAGACATGTACATTGAAACCTGTAATCAATCTGCAAGTGGACTCTTGTACCTTGTACAGTATATATATATATATATATATATACACACACACACACACACACACACACACACACACACACACACAGGTACATAAACGCACACACACATACACACACACACACACACACACACACACACACACACACACACACACACACACACACACACACACACACACACACATATAAAGATAGATAGATAATAATACCAGCTATTATTCAGCTTTAAATCTGAATTGGGGCTTGAATAGAGAGATGAAAAGTCAGCAAGCAAAGGTGAGTAGTAGTGCTGAAATTGAATTCATCCTCAAGTCTTGATGAGTACCTTCACAAGGTGGACCCTGTTTTTCACAAAATCTCACCAAGACGACACTGATATATAAACTGTATTAATATAGCATATATTATGGACAGGGGAAGATATGACAGTGTAGAATCTTCAAAATATGGAAACATCCCTACAATGGGGCCAGGACATGCTGTAAAAATCACAATGAAGAGCCATAAAGATGATAAAGTGGATTATTGAGGATAAGAAAGAAATTATGCATTGTTACTATTATGCAAAAGTCCAGAATTTCCATATATAAGATATACAAAAAGATTAAGAGAGAAATTAGAGGAAAGAAAAACACTTCCACAAGAAAAACTGTCAGAAGCTTAAAATAAAAAAATGCAGTCATTAATACAACAGATTTAAACTTTGATCTGTTTGGAAAAAGAAGCATCTGAGGAAGTGTGAAAATAAAAACAACAAAACCTAGATATTTTGAAAAGTATAAAAAAGAAATATGGGCATGGGAAAAACAAAGAGATTTGATATGATGCAATGTTCATGCAAAGATGAAAGCCACATTAATCAACATAAAGAAGGCAGCCCCAAAGATATTTGAAGAGAAATACAAATAATGACATCCAGACATGGAAAATTTCACAATAAAAAATATAATATCACAAAGAGGGAAGAAGATTAGTAAAGCAGAAGTTAAAAAAAATAGAAAATTAAGTTATGGAGTGCCTGTGAAGTGAAAGATTTGGTGTAGAAGGTCTAACACAGGTTACATCACAGCATGATGGAAGATCAGGAGACATCTGAATAAGACATATGGACATGGGAAAGTAAATAGAGATTTAATAAGGTGTAATATCTAAGCAAAGTAGAAAGCAAAACTAATCAATACAAAAAGAGGGGTCTATATTATCATGTCGAACTCACAGGAGTTTGAACATTGTAATATCGAACCATACAGTTCGAAACCCAATAATAGCGAAAACACAGAACAGCGATCTTTTTCCCAGAGAAACAAATCGCTGTTCTGTGACAAAAAAAACCCAAAAAACTTACACTTTAAACTTAAACTAAAGTGGGGACCCCCTACTTAAATATACCAACTCCAAGATTGCACCACAGTGGAGGAAACAGCAAAGCCCCAAAAATGGCCCACCGTTTTATTCCCTGGGGAAAAAATTGATGTGCCGTGGCTTCATTATTTTTATATTTCCAACTTTTGGGTTCGATATTACAAAGTTCAAACTTCTACCAGTTCGATGTTGTAATATAGATTCCAAAAAGAGCAGCACCAAAGATAGTAAAAAAGAAATACAGGCAAAGGAATCCAGACATAGAAAACTTTACAATACAAAAACTAAGAAGACAAAGAGAAAAAGTATAAAAGGAGATTAGTAGTAGAAAAGTTAAAGAAATAGAAACTGAGGTTATGGAGTACGTCTGAAGTGAAGGATTCAGTGTAGAAAATCTAATTCAGAAAGCACCACAACAGGATAGAGCAGTGGACCTCCAAATTAAGGAGAAACCAGTGGAATGGGAAGCAATTGGTCAGGTGCCATACAAAGATATTCTGGAATCTTCCACAGGAAACCAGTATAAACATTCACTTGAAGCTGGTTAGCAAGGGAAGGAACAGGAAACTGTGGAAACTCTGACAAAATCAATGTTGAGGAGTGATAGGCCATTAAGTTCACCTATGACAGAGCAATGGAAGGCACAGGATGAAATCAAAGAGAATGTGCCACAAGAAGCTGCAATAGAACATTCTATGAAATGCCCACAGGAAATGGAAAACAAAAAATGTGCCCTCAGTCTAGAAGAAAACAGCAAAGAGAAGACGTGCTTGATAGACAGACATATTGAGATCAATGAAAGAAATAGACTGCAGAAGGTGAGTAAAAAACAAAAAGTTAGAAGTCTGATAAAACAAATGAAGACAGTAATTAGGACTATCCATAGAGCTCTATGCAATATAACCAAAGTAAACAGGATATATTACTGTGCAGCTAAATTAATAACTGATAAGGTTCTACCAGAAGAACACAGGGTAGTGAGGTGAGGGAAAGGAAGGGGAGAAATCGAATACCATCATGGGAGTATCGAACAGAGAAAACTATAAAGCAATTAAGACAAGAAGTGTCACTGTTAGAAGAGTATAGAAGAGGGAACAGATCAACAAAAGTACTTAGAAAGATAGACATGATAAAAGCAATGCGCATTATTAGAACAGATCAGAATCTATCATGCGCTATCACAAATAAACTAAAAATCCCAGCACAGGCAGAAAAACTTAGAAGATACACAGATAAATATAAAGGAAAAGTACAAAATAAGCAATTTATTGATGACCCCAACATTTTTATAGAGAATTGGGAAACAAGGTAATAGGAATTGGAAGACCACCAAAAAAGAAGAAATAGATACATTTTGGAAAAGTATCTATGAAGATCCTGTGGAACATAACAAAGATGCTAAATGGATAGAGTAAGTAAAAGAAAAAAATAAGAAATTTAAAGGTACAGGATATGAAATGGGATGAAGTAACAACCAGAGAGATTGAAACAAAGCTAAGAAAAGCCTCTAATTGGGAAACCCCAGGTCCAGATGCAGTACCTAACTTCTGGTTAAAAATATTAACATCTTTGCACGAAGATTTAGCCATGAGTAAGAACTATTTATATGAGAACCCCAAGCAGACACCAACCTGGCTAACAACAGGATAAACAATATTCCTACTTAAGAGTGAACCTGCAAGCTACCTTAAAAATTATAGACCAATAACTTGGCTTCCATCGATGTATAAATTATACACTGCAACTGATGCAGACAAAGTTTATAGTCATTTAGAAGAAAACTCAATTATGGCAATAGAACAAAAGGGCAATAAAAGAAAGTCATATCGTACAAAGGATTATTTGTTGTTAAATAAAGTCATAGTGGAGAACTGTAAAAAGGGGAAGAATTTAAGTATGGCATGGCTTGACTACAAAAAAGCATTTGATAGTATCCAGCATTCATGGATAAAAGAGTATTTAAAAATATATAAGATATACTCTACACTGATTGGCTATATTACAGTGACCATGAAACAGTGGCAGACCACTTTGCAATTAAGCCATGATAAAGGACAAATTATTATTCCAGGGATAAAAATTCAAAGGGGGATATTCCGGGGTGACTCTCTGTCACCACTGCTATTCTGCCTTGCCCTTAACCCATTAAGCTGTCTACTTAACAGCTTGGGTCATGGCTATAATTTGGATCCTAGAAAGCAACAAAGTGTAAAGACTTCTCATCTTATCTTTGTCAATGATTTAAAATTGTAAAGCTCATTGGATGATTGTAAAGCTCATTGGATGAGGAACTGAAAGCACAATTGCAAGTTGTCAAAACTTTTTCAGATGATATAAGAATGTCATATGGTCTTGATAAATGTGCAACAGCAACTTTTAAAGCATGAAAACTGCAGCACCAAGAAAACATCAGTTTGGGACAAGAATGTGATATAAAAGAACTTGAGCAAGGCGGAGTGTATAAATATTTGGGAATTAATGAAGGATCAACAGTAAAACAAGAACAAATGCAAATAAAACTTAGTAAGGAATACTTTAGAAGACTTAAATTAATCCTGAAAACAGCATTGACATCTAGGAACAAGATCCAAGTTATAAACCAATCTGATCTTCCTGTCTTAGCTTACAGTTTTGGTGTGACTGACTGGCCCGAAAAAGTGTTGGCTAGATTACATAGGAAAACAAGAAAGATGCTTCATGCTCGCCAAATGATTTATAAAAATCA
Organism: Protopterus annectens; assembly: GCF_019279795.1. Lineage (NCBI taxonomy): Eukaryota > Metazoa > Chordata > Ceratodontiformes > Protopteridae > Protopterus > Protopterus annectens. The sequence goes on from NC_056732.1 coordinate 341,251,795, forward strand.
GCATATACCAAGATTATATATTCCCTGTTCTGAAGGAGGGATGGGCCTCCTTGAAATTGATTACACATATCGAGCTGCAATCATGGGACTCCACACATATCTGCTGACCTAACAAGATCCAAATGTAGTGAAAGTTTTGAAACATGAGGAGAATAAATCTATGATGACTTCCCTGCTTAGTCTAGCAAAATCATATTGGCATCATGCAGGAATAGATTTCAAACCACAAGTAGATAAAAATCAGGCAGCAACTGAATGTGCCAAAAAACAAAAGAAAGAATATAAGGTGAAGGACCAGTTGAGAAGACAAGAAATGTGGAAAATGCACAAATATAGTTGAAAGCAAAGAAAACTTCTGAAAGAACCTCATGTTGATCAGGAATGAATGCAGGAATGGTTAAGGAGAGGTAAATTCAAACCAAGAGATGAAAAGTTAATACTGGCGGCACAAGACAATGGGCTACATACACATTGGTTTACAAAGTGCATTGAACATGTGGGAGAAGCAGACAAATGTAGGTTATGTAAAACAGAATTGGAAACAGTTGCACATCTCATTGCTGGTTGTGACATACTAATGGCAGAAAGACTGTATACTGAGAGGCATAATAATGTGGCAAGACTGTTGCCCGGAGAATTGGGAAAACGTTATGGTATTGAAGTGACTGAAAAACACTGGAAACATGAGCCACAAAGCATCATAGAAAATGAAGTCTACATCACATTGGATCATCCATTATCAACAGTTCAAAAGAACAAAAGTAGCATTGATCATTGAAATTGCCACACCCAGTGACTACAGTGTCATACATACAGAGAAATACAAAGTCATAAAATATCAGGATTTGCAGGCAGAAATGAGAGCAATGTGGAAGAAAGATACCCAGACAGTTCCAATTGTAGTAGGAGCAACGGGTCTTATAAAAAAAAGAATCTACAGTCGTATTTAGATATGTTACCGGTACATGTAACTCCATACGAATTGCAGGACTCATTACTGGGCACATTGCAGGTGCTGCAAAGAACACTTCTGGCTGATATCAAAGACCGAAACAATACTAATTTCATGAACTTTAATTGTACTTTAACCTAGGAATGGGGTCCATTCCCGTCATGGTATTTGAAACCCAAAAGATTTGGGGAAATTAAAAAAAATAGAGATATAGCTACAGATGCATATGTAGATGTATAGGTACTACATGCCCTCTAACAAAAATTTCCTTTTGAGATAAGCATTAATGTTTTTGTATAATAATTCATAAATAATTATAACAGCAGTATACTGAAAATCTGTAACAAAGTACAAACCCTCACTTATATTAAAAGGCTGTATTTATTTTGGCAAATGTAGTTTTGTGACATATTTTTTTTAGCATTTTGATTCCAAACGTATAGCTGTTTGTTTAGAACATAACACCATCAAACTACATGGATCTTTTTGCATTCAGGCATCAAATTTCATATTAGTATTGCTACAGTTTTGCAAACAAAACATTTGTTATCGAAACATTTATACTATGTTTTGCAGCAACATAAGTTGTGTATACTAATACAAAGTTTCTTTGAAATGTAGCTGTTTCCCTGTGAAAGTTTTGTGTAGTAACCCTGAGGTTTGTTGAACTGCAATTTGATATTCCCAGAACTAAGTAATGGTGTTATATTCTTCCTATAAAAGAGGCTAGCAAGACCAAACACCTGTTTATCTTGTTTTACTCTGTGCTCTTGCCGTCACAACAAGATTAAGAGAGCTATGATCTGTAAAGTAGTGTCTTGTCAACTATTGGGCACTGATTACATTTCATTTAGTTTATAATACTGTGTCACTCCAATAGAACCATAGTTAAAGCTTTAACTTGATTCAATAGTGTTAAGAATTAAAAATGCATACAGCAGCTTATTAACTTCATCAAATACTTTGTTTAAAAGTTTGGAAATCACCCCTAGGTACACTACTAGTTTTGTTTATCTATCTATGATCTGATTTCCTCACTGAGGCTATCTCTTACATGTGGTAAGACACAAGGATCACTTTACTCAGTGTAAACTGCTACATCTGTTCTGTGAAAGATGTTTTAATCAGCTTGTTTTCTACCTAAATGCATTCAGCTGTAATGGTCAGCCTACCTATAAATCCCTCTGTATGTCCCCATATACAGGTTAGGGTTTGGGCAGTAGAAAGGCTGTGGAGGTGGGTTTATTTTTGTTACATTCCCCCTCTAAAGTCCCTTACACAGTGCTGCATCATAGTCAGCAACCACATAGCTGGCTCTGCAGAGATTATTTTTTAATTGGGCAAGTAGGCCTAACCTACAAGAGCCCTGTTCCTCCTGCAGTTGACCTTGCCAGGTTTCCAGGATCTTTTAGTAGTTTGGGTTACTATCTTATGACTTTCCCATCCACACCATTCACACAAAAAAGGCAGAGGCAGGCCAGTGACCATTTAATCTCACCCAACCTTCCAGCATATTTCTTTGACACCTGTTTGCTGTTTAAAATCCAGGTCACCAGCTTTATAGTTAAGGTTCCAGCCTCAATGGGTCCATTACGTAATTTTGAAATATCACAATCTCGAGATTCAAAAATTTGAGGCCAGTATCTTGATATTGTTAAATCGCGAAATTAAGTAGTGAAAAAAAAAAAAACCCCATATAAAACCATGATTTTTTATCCCACCCCCCTTGCAACTTTAATATACTAATGCTGAGATTGCACTACAGTGAAGAGAAGGGTAATGTTCCCACTCTGCACTTTATACCGATCTGTATTACCATTCTCTTCACTGTAGCGCAATCCAGGAGTAAGTATATTTAAGTTGCAAGAGGTGTGGGGGGGTGCAGGGGGGCTTGCCTCCCTGCAAAAACATGGTTTCACGTTATCTTTTTTTTTTTTTCTTAATTTATTTCTTAGTTATAAGATTTCACAACCTCGAGATTGTGGACTCGATCTAATGGAACTCGAGATTGTGGCATTTCGAAATTAAGAAGTGGACCCACCTAATACCAATGGGGCCTACTGCTCAAAGAAAAGGAATACATTTGTACAAGAATCGAGCGTAAGGGTACATCCTTGAGTGAAAGAGACGTTTCAGGCTGTACTTGATTTTCCTTTCTTTTCTTATTTCTCACAGATTCGGTTTTCTACTTTACTAGTCCCAGAATCTCTATTAGTAGTTCTTTTATTAACTACATTATTACAGCTGACAGATAAAAAATGTAATTGTGTTGCTGTCCGACTTTATATTATAAATCATTTTCAGTATCTAATGTCAGCCCTGTCTTTCAACTATCTGTGGAATTTTCTGTAGGTGCATACAGTCTGTTTAAACTTGCTAGAGTCACTTGATTCTAGATCATAGTTCTGTCTCTCTTCTCTCTCTCTCTCTCTCTCTCGCTCTGCCCTACTCTCATCTGTCTTTTAGACCTGCACTCAGTATGGATCCTTAATTGTGCATAATTGTGTCTTTTCTAGGTTTCTGTTTGTACATCACACATATTCGCCCAGGAATTTGTCTTAGAAAAGGAAGAAGGGAAGTATAAAATATGCGCAATGCTGGTAATCATGGGTAAATACACACCTTGGAAACTGCAGACTTAGTACAAGTGTTTCTCCTTTTCCTCTTTTTAACTTATCATAAAACAGCATCCACATGCCTTCCCCATGCATTATCTGTGAATTATGTTTTTGGGTTTTTTTTATTACCACATCAGGAAGACTTTTCAATGCAGCTATGTTTCTTTGTTTGAAATAATGTTTCTTTACCTCTGTCACAACTATGCACATTGGTACATTTGTCTTCTCTCTGTAGTCTTTTGGACTATATATAGGTTCATAGTTTCATAGGTAGGTATTAGGCTATTGGTCCTAGGGCATAATTAAGCCTAGCCAAACTGTTTTGGCTTGCACCTCCCAATTGGTTTAGTTACCTGCGCCTCTGTTGAGCAAGGCCACAGAAGTGATTCCTGGGGTGAATTTCCTCTTCCCCATCCATTCATCAAGATTCTTCTTGAAGAGCACTAATGAGGAGCTCTGCCTCACATATATGGGGGACTTTATTCCAGAGCAAGGGGAGTCTCTGGGACATGAATCTATCCCTCCAACAAGTCCTGTTCATATTTGAGGTCAAGTTTAGGTCCCTAGAGCGTGTAGCTCGGGTAGATTGGGTTTTCCTTAGGTGGAGCATTTCCAGCAATTCGGTGTTAGACATAGTCTTGTATGTTAGGCAGTCTGAGCAGCTGGTATGCAACTGAGTACAGTTGAAGATTTTTTAGCCTGGTGGTATAGGGCATATGTTTTAGGCCTGTTATCCTCTTGGTGAGGTACTTTTGAGGCTTCTCCAGTTGTTGCAGGTGTCTAGTAAGGTACATCCTGAATGGGGCATTGTACTCAATAATGGGTCTAATAAATGATGAGTAGAGGGGGGCAATAACTTCCCTTTTTCTAGATGCAAACCCCTTCGTGATAAGGTGGGCCATGTAGAAGGATTTTCTAACCACTTTAGTGATGTGGTTATCGAAGGAGAGGTTACTATCCACCTGGGTCCCTAGGTCTCTTATCACACTCTCTAAGGGAGCTACCACCTATGTGGTAATTCGTAGGTACTTGGTTTTTCCCGAAGGGGATGACAATATACTTTTTGGCATTTAGCTTGAGGCCAAGATTTTGGCACCATGTATCTGTTTCAGTGAGCCCCTTTTGAAGGATATCTACATCAGCAGGAGTCACAATTATGGCACCCAGTTTGCAGTCATCTGTGAACTTTGTTAGCCATAGTCCCTCTGTGTTTGCTTGTACCTCAGAGAACTAAATACCGAGCAGGAGAGATCCCGAGACTGAGCCCTGGGGTACTCCACTTGTCACAGGTTTGGAGTCGGACCTAGCGTTTCCTATTTTCATTGTATGGGTTCTGTCTGTGAGCCAGTTAGCAACCCAACTTGTGATGTAGGGGTTTATATTTAGGTTAGCGAGTTTATCTAAAATTCCCGAGTGGGGAATAGTATCAAAGGCTTTTGCAAGGTCAAGGTATGCTGTGTGGACCACCTTTCCCTCATCGATTGCTTTGGTGACCGTCTCGAAGAAGTCAACCAGGTTTAGGAGACATGACCTGCCCTTTACAAAATCAAACTGGGTAGGATCTAGGGTTTATAGGTTCCCAATGTTGTTGTTTATGAGTTCCATGATGATGCGCTCCATGGCCTTACAGACAAGGCTCTTAAGGCTTATGGGGCAATAGTTGCCGGGGTCGGTGGTGGCTCCTCCTTTGTGAAGTGGGACAACTGTTGCTGTGTACCACTCAGTGGGCATATAGCCTGAGGAGAGGCTGTGGTTGAACATGGTATTCAGGTGAGGGATTAGTTTGTTTTGGAGTTTATGTATCACGCAGCGTGGGATGCTGTCTGGTCCCGTGGATGCTGTGTTCTTTGCTTTAGAAAGTGCCGTTTTCACCTGGGTGCCCATGATTATGGGGGCAGTGCAATCTTCTAGTATAGATATGGGCTGTTTAGGGGGTATGGGTGGGGTAAAGTTTGCACTGAACCCATCTGCCAGTATATTGGTGATATCAGTTGGCTCCGTGAATTTTGAACCATTATGTTGTAGCTCAGAGCAGGTCTGATAGTTGCCATTTAGGTTCTTGACATAGCCAAAAAATGCTTTGTGGTTGTCTTTGGTGTCCGTTGAGATTTTTCTTTCAAAGCTCGCCTTTGAGGATTTTATAAGGGATCTTAGCTTTTTGCTAAGGTTGGTCAGGGTGCTCCTCCATTCATGGGTTTTTACTCTTTTATTTCTTCCTTCTATTATAGAGCTTGTTTATGGCCGGGGTCCACCAGGCTGGTGTCCTTTTTTGGAGGAATTGGTCTTGGTTTTGTTTGGAATAGCATGGTCCATGCACTCATGTAAGTGTTTGTAGAGTGCTTTTGTGTAGGCTACAGCAGATTCAACCAAGTTGTCATTCTGCATGGGGGTGATGAAGTTTGCCACCTCCGTTTTAAGCAGCATAAAGTTTGCTTTGGAAAAAGTTTTCACTGTGGTTTCCTTGTGGGAGGAGAGGGTGGTATGTGTATATTGAGGGTGATTAGTTTATGGTCTGATTTAACCAACGAGGGATTTACCTTGGGTGTGGAGCACTTTTCCCCCATGTTGGTGATGACCAGGTCCAGTATATTGTTGCCCCTTGTAGGGGTGTTGATAAGCTGTTCCAGGGCATTTGAGTTAATATATTCTAGGAAGCATTGAGCAAAGATATTAGTGCTTGAGTAGTTTTCCCAGTTGATGTTTGGGTAATTGAAATCACCCAGTATCAGGGTGTTTGGTTGGACCCTCATGTTTTTCAGTACCTTGAGGAACAAGGAGTGGGGGTCTTGGGGCAGGGATGGTGATCTGTAGCAAGCTACAATCTGGATTGCAGTTTTGCCCATTGTCAGTTGTACTTGGATGATCTCTGAGGCATCATACTTTGCAACTAGTCTGGAGGTGTGGTTATCCTTGATGAATATGGATATGTCTCCTCCCTTGATGTTTCGGTCCAGGTTTTGTGGCCAAAATGTGTGGTATGAGTTGTAGCCTGGAATCACTGGGGTGCTCCCTTGAGCCTTGAACCAGGTTTCAGTTACTGCACAAATATCAATGTTCTCCATTTTTAGAAGGACCTTGAGTGAGTGCATTTTTAGGTTTAAATACCTGGCATTGAGCAGCATTACCCTCAGTTTTTTGTCATTGGTACTTATTACCATGGTGGGTTTATCTTTTGATACTTGCCTAAAAAAGGCACTATGGGGGTGGCAAGATCCTTGGCCAGTATCCTGAATCCCTGGGGTGACAGATGCAAGCCATCTCTGGCGAAGCATCGTGACTTGTCAAGCATGTCATCCCAGGCAGACAGATACTGGAGCCCCTTTGAATGACACCAGAAGCTTAGCCAATTGTTGAAATTTATCATTTTTTCCTTGTAATGAGGCATCATTCTTGGTGAAGGTAAGATGGTACTCAGGGCTAGGGTCATACCTGCCTTGGTTACATGATCAGAGAGCTCTTCTATGTCTCTTTTGATGTAGTCCAGGGAGGTACATTTCAGGTCATTCACATCAACATGGAGAATGACAGAGTCATATCTGTACTTGTTATGGAGTGACCTGAGTGCCTATGTGATGTGGCAAATTCGGGCGCCTGACAAGCAGCTGACAGTAGCCTTCTCTTTGTCCAACCTGGTGAATGGGACATCAGTGTGCCTGACTATGGAGTCCCCTATTACACGTGTGTTAGGTATGATGTTATGCTTTATGGGCTGTGGTTGTGTGGCACACAGGTTTTGGAGGTTATGTGTTAGTCGCGGTGTGTTTGTGGGTGGAGGTTGCTTGCGTGTCTGCTTTGGAGGTCTGTGTTGTTTCCACAGTTTTTTTTTTGGAGCCTCAGAGTATGTCTTTGTGTATCTATGTGGAATTTGCAGTTGCAGGTGTGGTGGGTCTATGTGTGTTAAGTGAGATGTTGCAGGTTGTTACCTTCTCTTCTTGACTGTCTATTCAAGTCATGGCTGGAGAGAGCTTTGCCTCAAGTTTGGCTGTGTAGGTGCATCTTTCGCAGATTTTGGTGTCATGTGGTAAAAGTCAATTCTTCTCTCTCTCTCTCTGTCTGTCACTCCGTGTGTGTGTGTGTGTCTGTGTGTGTGTGTGTGTGTGTCTGTGTGTGTGTATGTGTGTGTGGATGCGCGCACGCATGCATGTACCTGCATGACTTCTGGTGCAGTCCATACTCTGTTTTTGCTGTTTACTTTTGAACTGCCTCGAGGCCGGCCACGGTGGTGCAGTGGTTAGCATTGCCACCTCACAGCAAGAGGTTCTCTGGTTTGATTCTCGGCTGGGGTGCCTTCTGTGCGGAGTCTGCATGTCCTCCCCGTGGTCGCATGGGTTTCCTCCGGGTGCTCAGGTTTCCTCCCACATCCCAAAGACATGTAGTAGGTGGATTGGACATTCTAAATTGACCCTAGGTGTGAGTGTGCGCGTGCATGTGCCTTCTGTGGAAGGTTGGGCGCCGGACTGGCAACTCGACACTGTAAAACTCTATTGCCAATCATGAGCAGACAGATGATCTGCTGTGGCGACCCCTAACCGGGAAAAGCTGAAAGAAGAAGAAGACTTTTGAACTGCCTCAGCCATGTATTTGCCCTTATTATGTTGAGTCATTAAAAGCACACACACAGGCATAAATGTAGGATCTTACCAGCTGCCGGTATAGGAGAAGAATAACTTCTTGTTTTCTACTGATGATACTTTCTTCTCATGCATTATACTCTTTTGCCAGCCTTTTTTGCTGCTGTTTAATACTGTTTGCAAACCTTTAGGTAATCAGATGTGACTACCTCCAGGTACATTTCCTCGTTTATCATTGTTACTGCATTCACCTTCTTTTGCAATGTCTTTTCTTAAGGATTTGCTTCCAATATGCATTATTTTGTGTCATTTTGCACAGAGTTTAAGATGCTAAGTCTGACAGCCCTCCTTTACCTGTACAAAATCCTTCTAATCCATACTATGCCTGTTTGTGATTCATCAATGTTACATAATGCAGAGACGCTGATAGAAGTTTTCTTCCAGACATACTGTATTGCTGCTTAGAAAGATACAGTAGAAGACCATCCCCAGTGAAAGTCCACTGGTACCCCACTTGTCACCATTCATTCATTTGTGTAGACTTCAAACCAACCAGTTAAAGAATGACTGAATGAATGAATGAATGAATGAATGAATGAATGAATGAATGAATGAATGAATAATTCAGTCAAATGACATTGCAATGAATCAAGAATTACTGAAGTGTTTAAACCTAAGCTCAGCACTTACAGATCTTCAATCAAACAAACTGATAAGTATGTTAAATGCAGAAACATAAATAAATGCAGTAAGAAACTGTATTGGAAAGAGAAGCAAAGTATAACCTTACAAGTTAAATATACCCATGCATAAAAACACAGGAAAAGTTACAAAGTTATCAATTACAAGCATATAAATATGTAACTGTAAGTTAACCCGCAAAGTCAAATAACTTACTGTACTGTACATATTCATTTCTTAGAGCTCCCATATCTTGTTTTTGAAATACTCTGTTTCCATTCTGTTGATTAACAATGTATTCTTTCAAATTCCTTGCTTAAACTCAGTAGGGCATGTATGTAGTCCCTTTCTGATCTAATGCCTTGCTTTTCTAAGAGAATTCGATTTGATTCATCTGACATGAGCTTCTGTTCGTCACTCCCTTAAATACATATGACATGACATAGCGAATGGGCAGCCTTGGTGAGTTGGATCTGCACTCCTTCCATTAGTCAAATATTCTAAACATATTTTTGTTTAGCAGTGATTTCACGAGTCTCTGTACTGCTAAGGTCATGTTGACAGACAAGTACTTTATCGCATGTCTGTCTTTCTGCCATTGTAATAAATGGTGATTACATCTACAATTTTCTTGTCTTTAGAAAGATTGTGTCTCCATTATTACTTACATAATTTAATTAATTCTTTCCTATCAGTTCTCAAATAATTCAAGAATGATTTACCTTATTCAAAACACCTTTAGGTTTTAGGAGTTGTTTCAAGACCATTCTTATGTGAACAGATTGAAATTACCTCCTTCTGGGTGTCTTTTTTAAAATCATATTTCTTTTCTTTCATAAATGCTGAAATGTGTTCATTTAACATTTCTGCTGTTTCCATCATCTGATTTAACACTCCACGTTATTTAATTCTATTTTTAACAATCCCATTTTCCCTTTCTTTATTTACTTATGTAGCTTTAAACATTTTTAGCTTCTTCTTTGAAATTGTCTGCCTTTTTTTCAAAAGGAGTACTTGCTTTCCTGAGTTCTTTCATTCTTTATTTTCCTTTAATTGGTATTTTTTCATGCCTACTCAATCTCTGCATTATATTACACTTTCTAAACAACATATTCTCCGCAACATTGTATGTCTGACCTTTTCCTTTTTGATTTATATGTTTGTGTCATAAAGCTTGTTGTTTCTGTAACAGTGGACTTGATATTTCAGAACAAAAAGGCAGATCCAGTATGAAAAACCTATACCAGATACACAAAAAAGGCACTATAAACCAATACATTTTGCATGAGGAAACCGAAGTGACGTTTATTTGATAAAACAATCAAACAAGCTTTTATGCAAAAAAAAAAAAAATATATATATATATATATATATATATATATATATATATATCCACAAATAATTCAATCAAGATGAAGGCTTTTTCCAGCTAATAATCCAAACGTCAATGCTGAGTTAGAACTTCTTTATTTCAAAGAACAAAATGTGGCTTTTTTGAGATACTCTCTGCTTCTTCAGACATTACAAAATCAAGCAGTCATCATCAGTTATATAGCAAACATCAATCAAGCAATGATTCAATTAACCAAATTAGCTACAATCTTAAAATTACTACTTGGTAGTACTGTTGAAACAACCTGCTTCTATAAAAACCTAAAGAACACATTAGATACCAAAGTATCCGATATAACACTTAGCAAAAAGTGCACCAACTAAAACAAAAACATAAACTTTACAATGATACATAACTTTAAAATAAATATGTATAAAACCTTTAAAATATGAATCTCGAGCCCATCTACCAGAGGGCTCTGGCTTTAAGAACAAGCTTAATAGTAACACTTTCATTTAGACCCCTCCCCCTGTGTGCTGCCAGTCTAAAGATCCATTTTAACTCAGCCTGTTCTGTTAGATTAACAATATCACCCAGCCTAATGTTAGGATATTGTACATGCAATACTTGATAATAAAATACATGGTCAGATCCTTCTAAAAGTGTATGCTTAGCTAGCGCACTACAATCTTGCTTCCTTTCCAAACAATATACATGGTCTCTAATCCTGTCTCTTAATGATCTGTTGGTCTTACCAACATAGTATTTAAAACATTTGCCATAGTGTGCAACATACACAATATTTGTTGCAAGTACTGTGATTCCTCAATTCCCATAGATATCCTGTATCCGGGTTCTTAAAGGATTCATCTATAAATATACATTGACAACTACCACATTTCCTTGTGCCAAATGGCACAAAATTTTCAATGACGATGGACAAGCCTATATTCCTATAGCAAATATGTTGCTTTAAACATTTCATATTTTTATAAGTAAACAATGATTTGTCTCCCACTAGGTTTCTTCATCAACCAATAAAATATTCCAGCTAGCCACTATTGCTTGTTTAATCTTATCTGTGTTGGCACAGTATGGTAGCAACACTGATAAAGATCTGTTAGAGCCAGCGGCTGGAACAGTTTATTTTTCTCTGAGAAATAAAGTTTGGCTCTATTGCCCCTCATCCCCGATACTTCAGCGCATCTCTCAACTATAAGTTTTTCCTCATAGCCTCTGGACAAAAAATCTGATTTTAGCCTATCCAACTCATCTTGTAACCTCACTTCCTCACAGCACAATCGTGATGCTCTGATTGCCTGCCCTTTCACAATATTCCCAAATATGGATGGATTGTGCATGCTATTCCTATGCAAAAAAGAAGACAAGCCTTCCTATAAACAGTGGTTTTAAACTCAGAACCCTCTTTATACACAGATACATCCAAAAATCAATGCTTTTCCAAGATTGTGTTACAGTAAATCTAAGAAATGAACTACTGCTATTCAAGTTCATATGAAAGGACATGAGACTATCCACAGTGCCATGCCAAATGAAAAAAAGGTCATCCACAAAACGCCTATAAAACAGAATTTGGCCATTGCCTAGCAAATGGTTCCTTTCCCATGCCACCATGACCAAATTGTTGGCACAGCTAGTGCCCATCACTATCCCTTTCTTCTGTAAATAGCAACGTTCATCAAAGAAAAACACATTGTTCTCCAAAACTGTTTCAAGTAATAGAGTAATAAAGTCTGCTTTAACAACGTCAACTAAACCACTATCCAATAACAATTCCCTAACCATCTTAACTCCATTTTCATTAGGAATGCAAGTAAACAATGATTCTACATCCTTTCTGACTAATAATAGATCTTGTGTTGAGTCAACATTCCTAGCAAAATCATATAGATCTGATAAAAACTGTTCAGTGTCCCTTAATACATAGGTATACCTCTGAAGTACTTGTTTTAATTCAAAATCTAAATAAATAGACATTGGCTCAGTGAGCCAACCTGCTCCAGCTACAATGGGCCTAAAAGCAGGTTGCAAAGGATTCTTATGTATTTTGGGAAGCCCGTACATTCTAGGTATTACTGGATGCTCAACCAAGAAATAATTACATAACTCGTCATTCAACAGACCCAAACCTTTACATTCATGAAACATTCTATGCAGACTTATATGAATATCTTGCACTAAGTCAGGAGAGACCCTGTTATAAGCATCAGTGTTCAACATTTTTGTCATGGTGTCTTTATAATACACACTATCCATGACAACAATCGGGCCTCCTTTGTCAGCAGGTCGTATAGCAATGTTCATATTCTGTTTCAAATCATGCAGTGCTGACTTTTCTTCCGTTGTTAGATTACTGACATTAGTTCTTTGGAAGGTCTCAAAGCCTCCATATAAGTCATTTTCCACTGCTTTGACAAATAAATCAACATTTGCTGGAAGATGAGGCATAAAAGTACTTCTTCGTTTAAACGAATGAAATTCATTTGAGGAAACATGCCCAAACATTAACTTCAATGCCAGGTTTCGAGCAAAGACCTTAACAGCTAAAATTGCATCACTTATATCAATATTAGCTGAAGGAATAAAACTAGTCCCTTTGTTCAACAAGTTAATCTCATGTCTTGATAACCTATGCTTAGAAATATTCCATACTAGGTTGCCTGATTCCAGAGTTTTGTTAATGTACATACCTGCTGAACATGTGACGGCTCCCGCCGTTTCTGCACTCTCGGCTCGTCCATATCGAGCGACCTCTTCCTCCCTGTTCTTATCGGGAGGGGGACAGATGGAAAATTTACAATAGGCGCCTTTTCCACTGGTATTTTATGCCTAACATCTAAATTAGGATGAAGCGTGCCTTCAGCTGCCTCTTGTTGTTTAAGACCTGTCATGGATTCTACTGGTGTAGAATATACAGAAAGTGGTAGCGTTGGAGAACAAGGGTTGTCTTGAACATTCAAACCGTTCTCTGATGTTATTTCCTCAACCACTACTTGCCTTTGCCCCGCCTCTTCAGACCTAGGACTCGTGCGCTGTTCCTGTTCCACTCTCCTGTTTTCATTGGTTAAGGCAGATGTCGATCCTCTTTGCCAACGTCTCGAACCTCTCAGGGACTCTGAATGACTTCCATGGGCTTGTGCATTGGATACACTAGTTACGTTGTTGTTTTTTGGCCAAACAAATACATTATTTCTACTAAAATCTTGTAGATCTCTTATTACCTTCTTTTTCTTGACTTCTAAAAGATTCTTTTCATATCTCTGTATTTTATCGACCATTTCATGTAAAAACAATTCTGTCAAGTCATGTCCATAAGCACCTTTCAGTTCATTCTGCTGTTTTATTATTGTGTCACATATATTGAATTCTTGTGGTTGAAAAAAATCTAAAAGTAGTTGAATATAGGCCCTGCTGGCCCCTAAATTAATCTGCTGCCATTTGGTCAAAAGTTCGGGATACAAATTGCCGTAAGTCGGCATATTCAATATTCTTAGACCTCTTGGAATGACATCATGCTCAAGGCACGCCTCTAAGTGGTATCTCTGACACTGAAGGCGTTTAAATTTATAAACATTGTTCTCTATGTCCCTTTTAGGTGTCTTTATTAAACGATCATTACCATTGTTGCTATCATTACTATTGATGTTATTGCTGGAGTCATTCATATCTACTTGTAACAAAGGATTCGGAATATTTGTCAGAAAATTTCGCAGCCTACCATTGGATCCAGATTCACTGGTAGTGTTCATATGTTCATTAGATGCTCCTTCCATGGCCCAGGACCCCTGTAGATATATCCACAAAAAACTATAAAATCCCACAGAAAATATAAAATAACCACCAAAAGGAAGCAGCAATTCAATCAAGATGAAGGCTTTTTCCAGCTAATAATCCAAATGTCAATGCTGATTTAGAACTTATGTATTTCAAAGAACAAAATGTGATACTCTCTGCTTCTTCAGACATTACAAAATCAAGCAGTCATCATCAGTTATATAGCAAACATCAATCAAGCAATGATTCAATTAACCAAATTAGCTACAATCTTAAAATTACTACTTGGTAGTACTGTTGAAACAACCTGCTTCTATAAAAACCTAAAGAACACATTAGATACCAAAGTATCCGATATAACACTTATCAAAAAGTGCACCAACTAAAACACAAAAACATAAACTTTACAATGATACATAACTTTAAAATAAATATGTATAAAACCTTTAAAATATGAATCTCGAGCCCATCTACCGGAGGGCTCTGGCTTTAAGAACAGGCTTAATAGTAACACTTTCATTTAGACCCCTCCCCCTGTGTGCTGCCAGTCTAAAGATCCATTTTAACTCAGCCTGTTCTGTTAGATTAACAATATCACCCAGCCTAATGTTAGGATATTGTACATGCAATACTTGATAATAAAATACATGGTCAGATCCTCCTAAAAAGTGTATGCTTAGCTAGCGTACTACAATCTTGCTTCCTTTCCAAACAATATATATGGTCTCTAATCCTCTCTCTTAATGATCTGTTGGTCTTACCAACATAGTATTTAAAACATTTGCCACAGTGTGCAACATACACAATATTGCACGTGTTGCAAGTACTGTGATTCCTCAATTCCCATAGATATCCTGTATCCGGGTTCTTAAAGAAATGGGATTCATCTATAAATATACATTGTGGACAACTACCAATTTTCCAATGACGATGGACAAGCGCCTATATTCCTATAGCAAAGATGTTGCTTTAAACATTTCATGTTTTTATAAGTAAACAATGGTTTGTCTCCCACTAGGTTTCTTGTTTTTTCATCAACCAATAAAATATTCCAGCTAGCCACTATTGCTTGTTTAATCTTATCTGTGTTGCCACCGAATGGTAGCAACACTGATAAAGATCTATTAGAGCCAGCAGCTGGAACAGTTTTTATCTTTTTCTCTGAGATATAAGGTTTGGCTCTTGTGCCCCTCATCCCCGATACTTCAGCGTATCTCTCAACTATAAGTTTTTCCTCATAGCCTCTGAACAAAAAATCTGATTTTAGCCTATCCAACTCATCTTGTAACCTCACTTCCTCACAGCACAATCGTGATGCTCTGATTGCCTGCCCTTTCACAATATTCCCAAACATGGATGGATTGTGCATGCTATTCCTATGCAAAAAAGAAGCTCTATAACAAGCCTTCCTATAAACAGTGGTTTTAAACTCAGAACACTCTTTATACACAGATACATCCAAAAAAATCAATGCTTTTCCAGGAATGTGTTACAGTAAATCTAAGAAATGAACTACTGCTATTCAAGTTCATATGAAAGGACATGAGACTATCCACAGTGCCATGCCAAATGAAAGAAAGGTCATCCACAAAACGCCTATAAAACAGAATTTGGCCATTGCCTAGCAAATGGTTCCTTTCCCATGCCACCATGACCAGCACAGCTAGTGCCCATCGCTATCCCTTTCTTCTGTAAATAGCAACCTTCATCAAAGACTTAGTGCAAGATATTCATATAAGTCTGCATAGAATGTTTCATGAATGTAAAGGTTTGGGTCTGTTGAATGACGAGTTATGTAATTATTTCTTGGTTGAGCATCCAGTAATACCTAGAATGTACGGGCTTCCCAAAATACATAAGAATCCTTTGCAACCTGCTTTTAGGCCCATTGTAGCTGGAGCAGGTTGGCTCACTGAGCCAATGTCTATTTATTTAGATTTTGAATTAAAACAAGTACTTCAGAGGTATACCTATGTATTAAGGGACACTGAACAGTTTTTATCAGATCTATATGATTTTGCTAGGAATGTTGACTCAACACAAGATCTATTATTAGTCACAAAGGATGTAGAATCATTGTTTACTTGCATTCCTAATGAAAATGGAGTTAAGATAGTTAGGGAATTGTTATTGGATAGTGGTTTAATTGACATTGTTAAAGCAGACTTTATTACTCTATTACTTGAAACAGTTTTGGAGAACAATGTGTTTTTCTTTGATGAAGGTTGCTATTTACAGAAGAAAGGGATAGCGATGGGCACTAGTGCCAACGTCTGTGCGAATTTGGTCATGGTGGCATGGGAAAGGAACCATTTGCTAGGCAATGGCCAAATTCTGTTTTATAGGCGTTTTGTGGATGACCTTTTTTTCATTTGGCATGGCACTGTGGATAGTCTCATGTCCTTTCATATGAACTTGAATAGCAGTAGTTCATTTCTTAGATTTACTGTAACACAATCTTGGAAAAGCATTGATTTTTTGGATGTATCTGTGTATAAAGAGGGTTCTGAGTTTAAAACCACTGTTTATAGGAAGGCTTGTCTTCTTTTTTGCATAGGAATAGCATGCACAATCCATCCATATTTGGGAATATTGTGAAAGGGCAGGCAATCAGAGCATCACGATTGTGCTGTGAGGAAGTGAGGTTACAAGATGAGTTGGATAGGCTAAAATCAGATTTTTTGTCCAGAGGCTATGAGAAAAAACTTATAGTTGAGAGATACGCTGAAGTATCGGGGATGAGGGGCACTAGAGCCAAACCTTATTTCTCAGAGACAAAGATAGAAACTGTACCAGCCGCTGGCTCTAATAGATCTTTATCAGTGTTGCTACCATTCGGTGGCAACACAGATAAGATTAAACAAGCAATAGTGGCTAGCTGAAATATTTTATTGGTTGATGAAAAAACACGAAACCTAGTGGGAGACAAACCATTGTTTACTTATAAAAACATGAAATGTTTAAAGCAACATCTTTGCTATAGGAATATAGGCGCTTGTCCATCGTCATTGGAAAATTTTGTGCCATTTGGCACAAGGAAATGTGGTAGTTGTCCGCAATGTATATTTATAGATGAATCCCGTTTCTTTAAGAACCCGGATACAGGATATCTATGGGAATTGAGGAATCACAGTACTTGCAACACGCGCAATATTGTGTATGTTGCACACTATGGCAAATGTTTTAAATACTATGTTGGTAAGACCAACAGATCATTAAGAGACAGGATTAGAGACCATGTATATTGTTTGGAAAGGAAGCAAGATTGTAGCTAAGCATACACTTTTAGAAGGATCTGACCATGTATTTTATTATCAGGTATTGCATGTACAATATCCTAACATTAGGCTGGGTGATATTGTTAATCTAACAGAACAGGCTGAGTTAAAATGGATCTTTAGACTGGCAGCACACAGGGGGAGGGGTCTAAATGAAAGTGTTACTATTAAGCTTGTTCTTAAAGCCAGAGCCCTCTGGTAGATGGGCTCGAGATTCATATTTTAAAGGTTTTATACATATTTATTTTAAAGTTATGTATCATTGTAAAGTTTATGTTTTTGTTTTAGTTGGTGCACTTTTTGATAAGTGTTATATCGGATACTTTGGTATCTAATGTGTTCTTTAGGTTTTTATAGAAGCAGGTTGTTTCAACAGTACTACCAAGTAGTAATTTTAAGATTGTAGCTAATTTGGTTAATTGAATCATTGCTTGATTGATGTTTGCTATATAACTGATGATGACTGCTTGATTTTGTAATGTCTGAAGAAGCAGTGAGTATATTTTGTTCTTTGAAATAAAGAAGTTCTAACTCAGCATTGACGTTTGGATTATTAGCTGGAAAAAGCCTTCATCTTGATTGAATTGCTGCTTCCTTTTGGTGGTTATTTTATATTTTCTGTAGGATTTTATCGTTTTTTGTGGATATATATATATATATATTTAAAATCAGCACCTCGTAACGTTGTATCAATGTTCAACTGATGTGTTCATTCTTTTCTCCCCAAGCCTCCGCCGAAAATGGGACTTAACACATTTGGAAACCAGATTATCAAAACTTAAATAAATCAAAAGAAGACAAACTAAAACTTAAAAAGCTTTTGCCTCAGAGCTCAATAGTCTCGGGTTTATTTCTGACCACTGTTAACTATGTGGATTATGTATGTTCTTTCCATGTCTGCATAGCTTTTTTCCCTGGGTACTTGAGTTTACTTGTACTTCCCAAATTTGGTGGTGGATTCAGTACTTTTAATTATCTCTGTCCAGTTTAGTTACCCTTGCCTTTGTGGCCTATGGCATGATTTAAAGGGACCCATGAAGGAACCCACTAATTGGTGACAATGCAGTGAGATCTGGTGGGAGTCACCCTATAATTCTTAAAGAATTATTAATGTCTCTAACTAACATTTCTAACAAATCATGGGGAGGCATGTCTTTTAAAGACTAGAAGAGGACAATAATGATTCTTTTCTTCAAACAAACGGAAGAAATACAGAATCTGAAAAGTACTGACCTGCCAGTTTGACTTCAGTTGTAGGGAAATCATGGAATCAGTGATACAGAAGAAAATGTTTCTGTATATAGAAGCCACTGCATTAGCCCGAGGCAGCCTCGATTCCAATCGGGAAGGTTGTTGCAGATAACTTTAAGAGTTGTTTGAATGAGTATTCTATGCAGTAAACTAGAAAGAGTCTATATGTATTGCTTATTTAGATTTAGGCAAGGCATCTGACATGGCAAAATGCCAGTAAAAACAGTCTTGCAGAGATACAGCGGGTGACAGGATGCATGAAACATGTATGGATTCTGTCTGTCAGTTTAATGCAGAAGATTAATGCAGACAATTAAAACTATGAGCTACTAACAAGCTTTGTTCTGCAGATTTGAGTTTGATTCAAAGTCTCCATGGTTATTGTGTGAATTTGGACATGCCACTTAATCAGTCAGTGCTTTTCAGTCATTCTTGAAAAGGGGGACTTCTACCTGGTGAGTTTACAAAGTTAACAAATAAATAAAAATTGCATAATAAAAGGATTACCTAGATAAAAGGACACAAAAAAATCATAGTAAATGCTATCTTCTCTGATGAATGGATGTTTACTAATGGCAATACCTCAATGGTTAATACTGAGATTTTGATGTTCTTTTTAGGGTTTGTAGGTGACAATGTAAATAGTCCAGAAGAAAAAAAAAGTATTAAATTTTACTGATGATGTAAAGGTATGGTACAGAGGTGGCTAGTGCAATGGTGAAGAGTGATAAAGCCCTAACTATGGACCAGGCCACTTGGGTTCAATTAGTAGTCAGGGCATCTGAGGCACTGCCAGAGAGGGATGGATGTGCCCATCCTGGTGGGGAGGCATTCATCTGTGCATTACCTGTGGGGAGGTATGGTCTATAGAGGGAAGTAGCCTTGGGATGTAAGAAGTGAATGCAGGGGAGGGGGGATATCAAGGGGAAGTTGTAAATGAAAAAAAATCCCCTAGTGAAAGAAATGACTTTCACAATCCCCCCATGGTGTCCTTAGGTTGTGTGCCAGCCCAGCCTTATGACAGAGAGAGAGACCAAGGTGAGTAGCGGAAGCTGTCGACCTGGTGATGAATGGGGGCACTGTGAAAGACACAAAAATAAAGCAGAAGCTGTACAGCAGAGCTGAAATGGAACCTGCTCCAAAACATGACAACTTCATATCAATGCAAATAATGCAAAACATGTCTGCAAAACAATCTGAGAAAATATTATACAAATGGAGAGAAACAGAAGCATCAACAAAAGCAGGAAAAAGAAGATTGTAGACACTTACATCACATCCTTCAAAGGTAAGCAGGCAACATGACCAAGACACAAAGAAGACAGGTGGAATACTGACATGAATGGGAACAAGCCACGGAATTATTATCCAGTAGTGTACACAACGCTTAAGAGCTTATCTTGATTACTTATGTATTTCTGCGGACCTCATTTTTGCAAGGACACAGTCATGAGAGATGCAGTACAGCGGACAGCAAGAGAAATGTTGCACGGTCTTCACCAAAAAACTTAGAAAGAAAGAATACACAAGCTTAATATCCACACGCTTGAAAAAAAAAACAGGCAGATGAGGAATATAACTGAAACTTTTAAGTCCTTCAAGGAAGCTATACAGTCAGAGTGGGTAATAGGTATGCAAGAACAAGACATCATTTAAAGATACAAAGTGAAAAGTTCAAGGGAGATAAAGGAAGAGTTTTTTTCATGGAAAGGGAGATCAAATATTGAAACTACCTTCCTTAAGAGGTGGTAGCATCAACAATCATGATGGAATTCACTAATGTGCAGGGCATACCTAATGTAATTACCCCCTCCCATCCTTCTTACTCATGCATGCTAACCCTAAACCTGCCCCTATCCATAACCCTTCACATTAATTTACAAAAACTCCTTTCCATATCATTATTCAGATAAACTTGGTCTGAGGTGATTGTTAAGATTAAGTGACTGGAAAAGGTGAGTGGTTTCCTTTCTTGATAGACAGGTGTTTGATCCTGTTTTTCTTTTGGTTAATAATTTTTCTTTTTTTGAAGTGTTGGCATTGATGTTTTGTGCATCAATGCTTGAGCAATTTAATGTTGTATTTTATAATAATAATAACTATATAACTATATGTGTGTGTGTGTGGGCCAAAATGTATGTTATTTATAGCGATGGCCATGTGTGTGTGTGTGTGTGTGTGTGTGTGTGTGTGTGTGTGTGTGTGTGTGTGTGTGTGTGTGTATGTAGTGTATATGCGAAAATATATGTTATTTACAGCAATGGCCACAAATTATACTTAACAATTATGGGTATAATTCTCAGGAATTTATCTCATAAAAATGGAATTTAATTCTTTTAATAATTGTAAATCACTGTGCCTGCTTGTGTAGGTACAGTACCATGAACATACATAAGTTTTGTAGTAATTTCCTTGTAAATGTATTTGCCCTGGCATATCTTATAGGCCTACACTGTCTGTGTAATAACACCACAAGTTTACAGTCAATTACACAAGAAAGTGTCTCCTAATTTTAACATACTGAATTTATGACTACCCATCTTCAGATTGTGCTTTTTTGTTATTGGATGATGTCAGATTAATCATTTCTGTGTCAGCTGAGCCTTATATTTTTGGTAAAATATTGCTCACTAAATCACTGGAGTTTTCTCTGGGCCTCCAGAGATGGGAGATGTCTAGCAACAGGCTGCTTTACATTTTCAGTGTTTTCTTACTCATTTGTCTTATCATGTGTAAGCTTGTTTGTTTCTTTGTTCATGTATTTATCCCTCAGTGCAGGCATGTCTTCCACACTAGACCTTCGGCACCGAGGCCTTCGATAGCCTTAATATTGAGCTCTCTCTTGTCTCCATTCTTCCCACTCTATATCATTTACTTTTCCTCCAGTGACCCAGATCTAGAACATCATAATCCTGTAACTAACACACCAAATTGCTAGGAGTGGAAATAGACAATAAACTAAAATTTGACATTCACATATCCATGACCATAAAAAAAGTCCACAAAAAACTAGGAGCGCTATACATAAATAAGCAACTTCTCAGCAAAGCAGCAAAGATTTCAATAGCAAATTCCCACCTTATCTCCACCCTACTTTATGCCTGTCCAATATATACCAACCTAAGGCAATGCGATCTAAACAAGCTAGAGACCTGCTACAACAAAATCACCAAATTCGCCACAGGGGCATCCTACCGCAGTCACCACTATCTCTCACTTGCTGAACTGGGCTGGCTTGAACTCCCTCACCTCCTTCAATGGTATCAACTCTCACTCGCCCACAAACTAGTAAATCATCCACTAAATGTCCCATCCCTCCAGAATCTACTCCAACCCTATCGCACCACCAGACCACTAAGATCCAGCAACAAAAATCACTTGCAGATCACTAAAGCCAATAACTCTGCTGGTGAAGCACTATTCTCTTGCACCATAGCCAAATTATGGAACTCCCTCCCACCCACAATTACCTCCATACCATCATGCACTCACTTCAAAACTTTACTAAAAGTGCACCTAAAAACATGCTGGCTATGCCCTTGCAACTCCCACTCTAATATCACCCTCCCCATCCAACCACTACCTTTCTTTCCACTCCACTTACTACCTTGATTATAGCAAGCTCAGATGCTCATAAGCCAGTACTTATTATACAGCAGGAACTTCTTCTTGCAACATTTGTTAGTGTCTGTTATGTACTTCACAGATAAAGATTCTAGTTGTCTACTGATGTACTATGTTCTTCATCTGTAAATATGTTGTAAGTAATTGCTATGTAAATTGTTAATCACTATGTAATCCAATGTAACTACTGTCTGTTTATTTTAAATGTGGAGCTTTTCTCCCCGGGCCTCCGCTGAAAATGGACCTACGTCAAGTCGGACACTCCCGGTCAACAAATATAAATAAATAAATAAATAAAATAATAAATAAATAACTAGTGAGTGTCCTGCCGAGATTTTAACTTGTGTGCAACCTGGTATGCTTACTAAGGAGGTGTGGGGGACATTTACGATCCACACTGTGCCTTCATTGTCATTGTGCAGATGCTGAAGTTTCACCTATTAATTGTAATTGTCATGCATTTAAAGTAATCCTTCCATGTCAGCATTCATTTCCCTATATAAATATATGTTACTGTTTTTAAACCAACATTCCTGAGTAGATGAGTGTTGCTGATGAAGATGATGGTAATAGCCAGTGTCCATACGATCTTTAATTATTCCAGTGAGATCGTCTTCTGTGTCACAGTCATCACCATGGCTGGAGAGGAGGTGTTCCTCATCTGGTGTTAATGGGATAATTGTTGGAGGTCCCACCTAGTACTGGTACAAGCAATTGCATTCTGCCCTGCCTTTATTCTGGTGTGCCCTATCATATAATTTGACCTTTGCTTGCATTGCATTAACCTGCAATTTCTGCAGCTCACTGCATTAGTGTCCATGACAACTTGATTTCCGGCCTTTGTCCTCCCATCTTTTCTGGTGCTGTCCTTCCCAAACAGACATTTCCCACATGTCCTAAGGGCTGCCTCGAGTATGTGATTTTCCTCATGGATGAAGTTTTCATTTTTCTACTTTGATTCCTTGTTTTGTATTTTTACTGCACATGAAAAAAGGCCACAGTCATACACAAAAAGATTGTGATGCAGTCATCAGTTAAACGACATTGACCTTCTATCCTATTATATACACATGCAAAATCTCAGTCCAGCAAAATAAAGTTGTATTATACTGTCTGCAGCTTTATAAGTACATTCACAGTGGTAATGCAATCACTTTTTACAGATCCATTCTACCCCTAGTCTCTACCTTTTTCATGTATTCATAATACTGTCACTTTTCACTCTTCAGTGACACTCAGAAATCTTCAAGTAAGGACACATGCATATTCAGCCAACAGCACATCCTTACTACTTCAGTACATTTCACAATTAAAACATATATGTAAACGCAATCACAATACGACACCAAAGTAAATGATTTTATCAGTTATCACTAGTCATTTCACACTGCTGGTGTAATTTTTCCCCTTACAAATGACAGCTTTACAGTATTCAGTAAAGCCATGATAATATGCTTATCACATCAGTAAAATAAACATCTATTCAATGTAACTCACCAATTTTACATAATGTTGTAATGTTTTATATTACATTTTGCTGCCTCACAGAGAGATTTAGACAATAGAAATGCCTTAAAGTAAGAAACTGAATGCTAGTATAAAATGATGCGTAAATTTATTATGTGTATTTTTTCTGCCCCTTTTTTCTGTTTATTTGTTATTTTAATAATGCATTACATTTTTCTTTATTATCTTCTTTCTATTCAATTTATTTAAATTTTTTTTACAGATTCAAATTCTGCTAGAGCAGCCTGAACACATACCTCAAAGGTAGGGGAGAATTCACCCTCTGCCTCTTTGGGGACATTCTCACAGTGTTGGGGTGGGAGCAGCTGTCCTGCAGACACCCCAGCACATGGCAGCCTGGCACGCCTCACTGAACAGGGGCTTCAGGACTTAGTTGAGGTTGTGGTGGAGCAGGTAGTGGACCCATGCATTTAGCCTACTAAAGCCTCACTTCAAGGTGTTCAAGACATGCTGTTCCAGCTGGTGTTGACCACCACACCACCAAAGGCCCCTACCCCCTTAACATCAGGGTCTTCCACTGTACCACTATCTGGCATTGGAAATATCTGAGGCTCTGTGGGCTGGGACTCCTGCTGGCTCTTCTTCTTCCCTTTTTTCCTTATCCTTTCACCTATATCCTCTTACCTATCTTCCACTCAAACTACACTATTATATAAAAAAATAAAAATAGGGGATCTGTTCCCTGCCAAAACATAGTGCCCCTCCCCTTCTGCCTTCTCCAGCACAACTCTCTTGACATTTTCCTTCTGTGTTCCCCACTTTGTTGCACCTCCCCTTTTTCAGTTTTTCCTAATTCCCCCTTTCCATTCATTAATTAAAACATCAGGGAGTCCATAAAAGCATGCCCCTATATTAAACACTTTATACCCTTTTAGTTTTTAAAATATTAGTAATAAAAGCTGCATATTCTGCCACTTGCTTTATGTTTATAAAATGTGATGGTGCATAGCCACATCTGTCTGCAATATCTGAAAACATATGAAGTAATAACAAGCCTAAGGCTTTTACACAGTACTTCCTACACACTTAACATTTAATTTAAGGTACATTATGCTTTTGCCCTTAGTGGGCGCGTTTTTCAAACCCCCTGCTATTTTCCTTATTCAGTGCTAAAACTCTACTCTTAGCTTGTTTGCATATATGTGTTGTGTCTCTGTTCGCAAATAATCCCTATGTAAATGTGATTTCGGGATAATGGATACCACCCATAATGTTATATGTGTATGCATTTGGCAGTAGTTTAAACATACCCAATAACATCAGCTTTGCATGTTTCAGATGATTTAAAAAGTTTGTTTTCACAAAAATAAAATATTTGCAACTGCATTTGCAGTACACTACTACTTTTTTCTTTTATGAAAGGTGGTGGTATCCTTATATGATTAAGAAACGAAAAAGAAAAAAAATGTTCAATGAAAATAATCTTGTCTTGAATAAAAAGGAATGTTAATTAAATTGTTTTCATGACTGTCCTATCCACAGCACATATAATTATAGTGGGAAAAGAGCATTCTGACAAGTAGTATATTTTCATGTGTAACTATTCCTTGAAGCACGTTTGATATCTTTGTTTAGTTCAATAAATTTTTTGAAATGCCTTAAAATATGAGCTTATGTGGGGAGACTTTTATTCCACATTAATAAAGATTTTATAAAAAGCTGCACATAAATGAAGTAAACAAATATATATATGCAATATGTATTATATATATATATGGATCTGTTAGAGCACATTGAACGTTTATAACATCATCAGTAATGTCAAAATATAGATTGTTGACACGCAGTACATATTCTCTGAAGATTACTCTGGAGCAACCCCCCCATACCCCATGCTAAAAATATATATTAACTCCAGATTGCATAATCCCCAGCGAAAGGGAGTATTCCCTTACTCAGGTATTGTTAATTTTGTGCACATGTCAAGCATCTGTTTTTGTTGACTGAACAGATGTTGACCTAGTACCTACTTAACATTGGGTAATAATATAGCCACACACACACACACACACACACACACACACACACACACACACACACACACACACACACACACACCACACACACACACACACACATATATATATATATATATATATTTGATTTTACAAATACTGGTTAATTTGAACAGAACTTATCTGATCTAAACCACAAAACATTGAAACTAATTTCAATGAAAATTTGACATATACTATACTAATCTCCACTGCACCTAGGTTCATAGGTAAGTACTAGGCTGTCTGCCCGAGGGCATATGTAAGCCAAGCCAGAATGTGTTGGCTTTCTTAAATACTTAAATACACTAACTCCACAGTTGCACAACCTCAGAAAAAAGAGAATACTCTGACACACTGAATCACTGCTGGCATGCCTGCACAAACGTCTAGACATTGAGGTATAAGTTAAAAGTGGGCATTATCCAGGAACTAATAATGGTTAACACTAATTTGTTTTATAATTTTTATCCTCAAAATCAAACTAACAGTCATTTTCTCAAGCTAACGTATTTTTGTTCAGATGGGATTCATGTGTCATTTGTGGTCTAGATGAAATGATTTTTATATAAACAAATCACTGTTTTTCATTTTAGATAAAATTAACTTTAGAACAAATGAACCATAACCACATATCTTTATCTACATCTACATCTATATCTATATCTAAATTGGCCTGAATGTATTTGTGATGACCCACCACTTGACCAGCAATCAAGGAGCCTCAATCCTCACCACTGGCATAAGTGGGTGATGTACACTGGGAGGATGACAGGTACGCACACAGTATTTCTAGATGCAGCTCTCTGCATCAAGTGTAATTCCCTTAAGAGCACACAAAGACCACAGTCAGTCCTGGGGTGGTTTCTCCCTCTTTCTCCAGATCCTCAATAAGACTCCCCACTGGCACAGCTATAGAGTTGAGATCTCAGTTGAATGACCAAGCTAAGACCCACCAGCACTCTCTCTGTCCAACCAGTGCTTTGTGTCCCTGCCCAAGTAGCTGACATGCACACTCTTTGAGGTTTGATTTACACACTCCCTCAACCCCCCCCCCACACACTCACCTGGGAGAGGCTGGCACAAGTTTACTAGCTATGCCCCCTTCCACCCAGACTATAAGGTAGTTTCCACTGCCAGCAGTCAACTCCTTATCAGCTACTTTAAGACCCTTAACAAAGGGTGTCCAATCTTACTGTGTAATATTAATATTAATACAAATGGTAGTTTGACCAAGAGCAAGGCTATTAGGAGTAGCCCACACAGTTTCACCAAATAAATATGCAAGTACTCTCAAAACTTAAATATCTCTACACAGATCAGCCACAATCTTCTTCTTTTCTTTTGGCTGTTCCCGTTAGGGGTCACCACAGTGGATCATCTGTTTCCATTTCTTCCTGTCCTCTGCATCTTTCTCTGTCACACCAACCACCTGCATGTCCTCTCTCACCACATTCATAAAACTTAACTGAGGCCTTTCTCTTTTCCTCTTACCTGGCAGCTTCATCCTTTGCATCCTTTTTCCAATATACCGAGCATCCCTCCTCAGCACATGTCCAAACCAACATAATCTTGCCTCTCTGGCTTTGTCTCCAAACCATCCAACCTGGGCTGACCCTTTAATATACTTATTCCTAATCCTGTTCACCCTCGTCACACCCATTGCAAATATTAACATCTTTAACTCTACCACGTCCAGCTCTGACTTCTGCCTTTTTGTCAATGCCACTGTCTCCAACCCATATAACATAGCTGGTCTCACTACCCTCTTGTAGACATTCCATTTCACTCTTACTGGTACTCGTCTGTCATAAATCCCTCCTCACACTCTTCTCCACCCACTCGATCCTGCCTATACTCTCTTCTTAACCTCTCTTCCACACTCGCCATTACGCTGAAGTGTTGATCCCAAGTATTTAAACTCATCCAAAAGTTCAAATATATTTAATAATAAATAATAAAAGAATAAGAATAAACTCAGTATATATTCATAGTGACATCAGGGTTCAATGCCACAGGAAATATTTAAAATAAAACTGAAGGACAGGCTCAAATAAATAAAGAAAAATATCTAAACTAAGCTTCACTATATTCCTAACTGCATCTAAGGGAGTTACTATATCCTAGAAACTTACTAATAGAGCAAGGCAGATGTGGTAAGTGGATCTTGTTGTTGTCAGGTCCAAGACATAATGCAGAATGCTCTGTCTCACTCTAAGAGACTTCTCAAATTAATGTCTCACATTTTACTGCTGGGATAGCTTGCATAATGACATAATTTCTTGTCATCTAACTCTAGTTCCCAGGTGAATCAGCCCCTGCTAAATGCTGGCACTTTTTAGCATCTACCTATGACTATACATAGACCTAAGATCTTTGGCAGATGTTGGAAGTCATAAAATAATTACATTCCTTCATTCTTTTCAGAGGCAATAATTAGTTCACTCTAAAGACAATACAGAAAGCTTCTCAGCAGAGACTCTGTATCTCTAGCTGCACTGAAAACTGAAAGATACCATCTTTTATAGCTTAGCCATAATGTAATTTAAGTTCAGTTATTTTTCTGAAGTTAACCTCCTGTATTCCAGTTTCCATTGTTAAAATATATACATGTAAACAGTTACAATAGTGCATGTGCATTTCTGTTCTCTTCCAGTAGGGCCCCACTGTGGTTACATTTCAAACAGCACTTTCAAAAACCTTTTCAACACACACACATCTGTATCAGCAATTTGGTATATACATAGGTTCATAGGTTCATAGGTAAGTACTAGGCTGTCTGCCCGAGGGCATATGTAAGCCTAGCCAGAATGTGTCGGCTTTCGCCGCCCCCTTACATTAGTTCCCTGTGCCTCTGTCCAGCAGAGCCACTGCAGTGATCCCCGGAGTAAATTTTCTGTTTCCCATCCACTCATCAAGGTTTCTGTTGAAGAGTGTTAGTGAGGGGCTCTGGCTAATGTAGATTGGAGTCCTGTTCCAAAGCATGGGGAGTCTCTGGGACAGGAATCTATCCC
This sequence comes from Protopterus annectens, assembly GCF_019279795.1. Classification (NCBI taxonomy): domain Eukaryota; kingdom Metazoa; phylum Chordata; order Ceratodontiformes; family Protopteridae; genus Protopterus; species Protopterus annectens. The sequence continues at coordinate 341,280,433 of NC_056732.1, forward strand.
TCCAGCAAGTCCTATTTATCGTTATGGTGAGGTTTAGATCCCTAGATGGATCCCTAGATGGCATACAGTTCTAATACATTTGTAACACACGCATTTTATATAAATCATGTTGATATTCACAAATGATATATAATTATTTACAAAATTCCTAAAAAGCTGTGCTGGCAGTATCTCCTTTCATCACAGTTCTTCCCCCCATCAAAGACTCAAGCTAGTTTTTCATGTGACCCTTGATAAACATTGCTTGAGAGGAATGAGCCTATCTGGGAATACATTACCCCATTCCCTGTCTTGTGATCCCAGCTGCCTTTATATTGCTGACCCCAGTACAGTGCTGTACTGTCATATCATATGCCTGCAATCCTAGGCTCCACAATAGTAATTTGGGATTTTGCTGGCTGGCATCCTGTAACCATAGAGCCCCCTCAGACTCCTCCTGCCTTCTACTGCAAATACTTAGCACCTGGGCCTCCCTATCATGGTAAGGTTTCATCATGTAAACATTGTACAATTTGTGCCCCTGCCTCCTGCCTAGCAGTTCTACCATGTTGTTAACAACACTGATCTTCCTTACTACTTTGAAGGGTCCCTCCCAAGCTGCCTTCAGTATGTTTTGTCTGACAGGAATGAAAACCATAAACTGCTACCCTACAGCATACTCTCTAGTGTGAGCATTCCTGTCATACCAGACTTTGTTCTGCTGTTGGGCTTCTGCCAGGTTCTCTTGGGCTAATACCATGAGTTCCCTGAGCCTTGTCCTGAGGTTTAGGACATATGTCACAACAGACTCCTTGTGGAATTCACACTCACCCTCCCACTCATCACAAATCAAATCTAGAGGTCCCCTCACCCTATGCCCATACAGCAACTCAAAAGGTGAGAAACCTGTGGATTCCTGGGACACTTATCTAAAAGCAAACACAAATGATGCAAATATTTGTCCCACTCCATTTTAAACTGGCCTGCAAATCCACTTAGCATATTCTTTAGGGGAGAGTTTAACCTCTTCACCAGACCATTAGTCTGGAGATGGTAGGGGGTAGTCTTTAGGTGCTTCACCCCACAGTACTTCCACAGACAAGCCAGCAGGTCTGATGTAAAATTGGCACCTCTGTAAGTCAGTATTTCTTTTGGTAAACCTAACATGCTGAAAATCTGTAACAAAGCATTTGCCACCTTTTCTGCCTTGATGGAGGACAGAGCCACCACTTCAGGGTATCTAGTAGCATGATACTACCACTATGATATGCTTCTTTCCTGTGGAACCTGGGGTACTCAGAGGCCCCACAATATCCATAGCTACCCTCTGAAATGGCTCCTCAATCACAGGCAAATGCACCAAAGGAGCTTTGACCTTGTCTCCTACCTTGCCTACCTTTTGGCACTGCTCACAGGTCCTGCGGTATCCTGTTACATCCCTAGAAATCCCAGGTCAATAAAAGTTCTACATAATATGTCTCTTGGTACACTTTATGCCCATATGACTTGCAAAGGGAATGTCATGGGCTATGGCTAAAAAAAAATGGATTGTAGGTGGCTGCACCACTACAACTGCTGTATTCTCTCCACCTCTCCCTCCCTCAGGGGTCCCATTCTCTACAGTAACCCTTTTGTCTCAGTATACAGTCCCCTTTCCCCTTTCCTTGGTGCCATCCATCCATCCCTCTCCTCTCCCTCTTAGGGTCTGAGAGTAGGGCCTGTCCCTGTCTCAACTCTCTCTTTATCTCTTTGTAACCCCTTCCCACTTCCACAGGAAGTCTGGTCCTGAGTGCCTGAGTGTCACCTTGGGTACTACTGTACTACTACTCACCTCTGTCCTTGCAGTCACTCTCCACCACACACCCACCAGTACCCATGGCTCAGTCTCACAGTCACTGCTCTCTGGTAGCTCCCCTTTCTCTAGTAACCACACCACCAGTCCTGGCTTCCAAATTCAGCAGTCAGCTCAAGTCATCAAACTTCTACCCAAGTACATAGAGAAGATGCTGGAAGTCATAAAATAATTCAATTCATCATCATGCTTTCAGAGGCAGTAAGTAGTTCACACAGAAGACAATACAGAAATCTCTCTCAGCACAGACTCTCTGTCTCCTAACTAAAAGATATCATATTTTTATTCATATTGTATTGTGTGTAGTGTCTTCTCATCTCTTCCTAAACATCAGGCTACATTGCAAACAAACAGCAACAAAACTTATTTCAACACACACATCACACACACAGCAGTTTGATATACACATACACATACAATGCTTAATACAGTTCACAACTTATATAAATCTGTTGATATATAATCATGACAATATAATTATTTATCAAATTACAGATAGGTGTGCTGGTAGTATCTCCTTTGGTCATATTATATCAGAAAATGTTAAATAAAAAAAAGGCAAGAAAAAAGAAGCTGTTTAACTGAAAGTGGCTTACACTTGAATCCTTATTGGCATATATCCCATGGGACACAATTACAGGAGGTTTAAGCTATCACAGAGCAGAAATTCTAGCTTGCCTGGATTTTCTTGCAGTTTTTCTTGCTGGATTTACAGTATATTTTCATACACAGCAGTAGCATAAGGCAGTATGCTCTCAGCTAAGTGTGTGGTCTAACTGTAAGCACTGTAACTGCTTGCTGTAAATGTCAGTTGCTACAGTTTAAAAAAAAAAAAAGTTATTTTTAAAAAGACTTTATTTTTATCACAAATCACAGTGATAAAGAAAAGTTAATAGCACTACCAAACAAGTAACAAACAATTGTTAAAACTTATAAACCAAAAATTTGTTTTTAAATAACTTAAGCACTTTGCATAAGCTTTTTGTTTGCTAGCTAAGCTGTTTTTTTTTTTTTTTTTTTTTTTTTTTTTTTTTTTTTTTTTTTTTTTTTTTCTGCAACTCTTTGCACACATGCATGATGCAAACTATAGCATATAGCATCTGCTTGCTACACACTGCTAAGCAAAACTAAAAAGTATAATTCATTGGAATCTAAATACCATATTGCTATTACATCTCCAAACATTAATCTATTACAAGTCCAATGATTAAAAAATAAAAAAAGCTAAAAAATATAAAAAAACAATACCTTACAAAATTACAAAATCCAAAAATATTCATCACATTCATGAGACCTCCCATGTTCCCAAACTTATTGTTGTTACTATTATTGCTTATCACTAACTTATTATACTGCATTTTTAACAACTTGCTTGCACCCAATTTTTCTTTTTTTCTCTTTTTGAACTTTATTACCCTTTTAAACTTTTCTTTCTTTTCTGCCCCATCCTTAACATGTTTCTCTCTGCAATATTTTCTATACAATACACCTCATTTATAAAAGCCTATGTTTGGAACAGTACACATTTTCTAGGTATGTCAATTACATATGTCTCTGCTTATATAACCCACTGTCTACTATATTAGATTAATACCTGCTCCTACTCCTGCTTACAATGCTCTTACTCTTACTTCTTACTCTACTTTACTAAATTCTCCCTTCTCTTTTAACTTTCTAACTTACTTACTTAACTTACTTCATTTTGAATCTTGAACAAATCTTACACTTTTTTTAAACTTCATTTTTAAACTTATTTTCTTTTACTTTCCTCTTTCCTAACTAAACTTTTCTTTCAAACTTTTCGTTATTTTAGAAATATCACTTTACTACTAGTGTAACTAATTTGTGTTACTAACTTTCCTATATAGAATGTTTTTTGTTGTATATATAAATTTTTTTAAGTTTTTTTTTCACAATTTTTTTTTTTTTTTTTTTTTTTTTTTTTTTTTTAATCTTTGAACATTTCTTGTTTTTTAATTTTAATATACACAATAAACTATAAATAATAACATAAAATATATATAATATATATATATATATATATATATATATATATATATATATATATATAATACATATATTTATATATATATATATATAATAATTTATATATAATAATTAAATGATGAGGTATGTTGTTAGTTATGTTAATTTAAATTTTAATAAGTAATTAATGTTGTAAGTCCAAATATAATTCTTCAAGTATTTAATTAAATTGATTCATTCAATTTATAGAGGCTTTTTTCCATAATAAGTTTTATTAAAGATTCCATTTGCTATATAGAGGAAAATTTTGAGTTTTTAATTTTAGACGAGGGGAAGGACTTAAGTAAAAGTAATTGATTTCAATATAGAGGTTAGAAAATCAGAGTAATAGAAATTTTAGTTTTTAGTCAATGATTAATGCTTCAGGGAAAATTTTTAAAACTCCACAAAATTAGTACTTCATTTCATCTTTCTTGTACAATATTGCTAATTTATGTGGGGTGAAAACATCTATGTAAAAACTTCCATGTGTATACATGCCAGAACAGGCATGATGTGGATTCATTCACCGACTGTAACAACGTTTATCTTTTTCTGAGAATACTTGTTTATTAACTTCACTTGAATAATTCCAAAAATAAACATCTGGTTTGGTAAAATCATTTCTGAGAATATTATAAATAACAGATATGTATGAAGTGTTCTTGGGTGAGCTATTAATAATTGTTGAGATAAAATCCAAGATTTTTAAGTTACACATTATATGCCTCCAATGAGGGTACGAGCTTAGTATGTATAAAATCATTACAAGTTTGGATGTTCAGCCAATTGCAATTTTGCAAACTATATCTGCTCATCAAATAGCCTGCAGAACTTATTTTATCAGCTGACAGAAATTGATTACTATATATTAAGTCACACTTCTTAAATTTTAACATTTTCTGAGCATCAGAAGATACCAAACATTCATTTGTGTAGGCAATAGGAAACATAATTATTAATAAATTCTTATTTAATTGATTAGAAAACATAAGCTTTTTAAACAACAGCAATATCTGGTTTGCAAGAGGTGTAAGAACAAGTTTTGACCTTTCATTTTGAATGTATATTTTTAAAATCCATATAAAGATGTTTGTATGTATTTGAGTATGTGGGTTAAACAATGTCCTATTACTAAAAATAAAAATAAACACCGGACTATAATCAAATGAAGAATTTAATAACAAAAAACACATTAAAGAGTGAGCGCTTTCATCCTGATAAGACTTCTTCAGGCTGAATTATGTGACAAAAAATTCACTAATTATATACACAAACAATTAAGATCACATGATTCTAATTGAATAAAGTCTATGCTTCAACCCCTTCCTTTTAAGGAAAGCAACAAAATCCTCCCTATCATTTAACCTGGGTGGAGGTCAAGCATTTAATTTCACTTCTTCCTCAGCATTAAATGTCTTATCATAACATAAACCTCATCCAAAACACAAAACGTAAAATCAGTTTTACACTGATTAACCTTGTAATGTTTCCCCAATACATTTTATCATCTCCAATTGTTACAGCATATTTACACTTGTACACTCTTTTATATAATTCCCTAGTAGTATGACCTACATAAAATGAATTTCCTGACATACCCAACACTAAATAAACTACAAATTTAGACTTATAAGTATATCTACCCTTCAACTCTACCTTTAAACTACTAGTATAAATCTCTTTTACATCAGTCAATAAATAACTACATAAATTACAATTGTGACATTTGTACATGCCAGGACTGATGCACTTTCTCTGTGGGGGATTTTACTTTCTTCTTCAAGAAAACACCAGACTGATTGAAAGATAGATGACATTGAGAATAGAACCAGGAAAAACAATATAAGAATTTATGGCATTCTGGAGCAGATGGAGGGGACAATATGATTAATTTCCTGACTTCTTGGATTCCTAAAATCCTAACCCTACCTGAAGCACTATCCTTCAGGATAGAAAGGGTGCACAGGTCTTTAACTATAACTTCTGTATCCAGTAAAAACAGCCATCCAAAATCTATTATTACAAAATTTATCTCCACTTATAACTTGTTTTTCTAAGAACTGTCTGAAATTCACTTAATATAAATGCACTGTGATAGTGCTTTTTTTCTGCGGGACTCCTTTGAAAATGATCTCTGCCCAGTTGAACTTTCCTGGCCAACAAAGACAAATAAATGCATAAATAAAATAAGAGAGCTGCACATGGCTGTGTGCATTGGGGGTGGGGGGATTGTCGGTATCATAGAAGCATGGGCCTGTGAATAGAGCTAATGAGATATGAATGAGATTGAGAGAGAAATTGTGCATGTACCAGAGCATATATAATTCAGAAATGAGAGTCTACAGTAAAGTGATGGAGGGAGCTTAGCAGTTTATATAAAGGAAGGAAAGGCGCCAAATGTAAGGTCATAGAAGAAGCAGAACAAGACTCCATGAAAATGTCAAAGAAGAGCGAGGGCATGAGCCCTTGGTTAAATGCCCTTTTAATTAATTTAGAAGAATGGTTAGAGAACTTGTGGATAAAAGCAGTGTAACGGAGCACCATATCAGGGAAATAGAATGAGGGATGAGGGAGACAATAAATACAGATGTTATAGAAGATCATGAAGATTGTCCATCATATGGCTTCATATAGCTGGTGCTGTACTGATCCAGAAGGGATGTTAAGGATAGAGTTGTGAGTGTGGTCCTAACCAAAGTGAAGGAGGTCTGGGACATCTGTGTGTAGCAACATTTGCCTGCAACAATCATGCCACTTTGTGTCATGTGAGTCAGGTAGAAAGGTAAAAATACAAAGTCAAAGATGATGATGTAGGATTTAGGCATGAGTTTTAACAATCCTGAAGGCAGCCAAATATTTTTTGAGTAGCTAGAGCCAAATAAAGGGTGAATAACAAACTATAGATTAGGGATGTGCTACTCAAGTCAGTGTACAAGGATTTGAAGAAGAGGCAAAAAAGTAAAAAAAGAGAAGCTGGCTAATGTGGCTACCTTGGTAAGTTGTCAGGGCAAAAGGCAGGACATGCAAGAGGTGGAATGGGGTGGGGGTGATAGAGGAGGCACAGTTTAAGAAAGAAAGTATAAGTGCAATAAAGGAGATGAAAATAGCAAAGACTCTAGTCAAAAATGAGGTGGTTGGGAGAAGGGATCAAGAAGAGAAATAGGCAGGGATGGATGACCCTGGCTAGGCTGAATGAGTATAGGAGAGAGAGGGATCATAACAGGCAGGGAAAAACATGTGGAATGAAGGAATACTCAGGGCATCATACAAGAAAGGGCAGGAGGGTGCAGATCTAGTAGAGAGGTAAGGCAGCATTGAAAGACCAATGGATTGTATCAAAGATGGGCAGGAAGAATGAGGTAGAGCAGGAATTACCTGCCATAATGTAGGATAAGGAAAGTGAACCACATGGACAGCCTCAGAGAGTCCTCAAAAATCCTGACAGTGGAGGGGCATGGCCAAGATGTCCACAAGGTAGCAACATTTTTTACTAGCTCTGTCTTTCAAATTCATTCCTGATGGGAATTTTAATTTCTATTTATCCTAAAACTGGATTTTTTTATCCTAAACAATTTCTTTAAACAATATATTAGGATATATTTTTTTTAAATTTGCTTAAATATTAAATTTTCCTGTCAAAAATCTACTAGTAATCTTCAGTAACAGAACAACATGAGCCATGACAAATCTTCTCAACAAGAATCTTCATTTAAAAAAGAACTTCAATCATTAATATCTAATATACAAGAACTCTCTTCAAAACTAGACAAAATGGATATGAAAATAGATAATTTTAAGGAGAAATGTACGCAGCAAATGGATATCCTACATGAAGACCTCAGTCAACAGAAGAAACAAATATCAGGTATAGAAACTGCTATGAATGACTGATACCAGAACAAAGGAGAGTGAGCATAATGTTGAATTTCTATTGAAACAAAATCCTTTTCTTCAATTAAAAGTAGATGATCTTGAGAATAGATTTCGAAGAAGTAATATAAGAACATTTGGCTTACCTGAAGGTATTGAAGGATCAGATATGGTGACATTTCTATCTTCTGGGTTGCCTCAAATTTTGGAATTACCAGAGGCACTCTCATATGGTGTTGAAAGGCCGCATAGAACTTTGGCAATGTCTAAAAATAACAAGTCCAATTTTACTAGATCTGTAATTGTGAAATTTCTTTCTTCACATGACAAAGAACTGGTATTAAAAACAGCTTGGGCAAAATCACCAATTAAAATAAAAGACAAAATCATTAGATTTGATAATGATTATTCCCCAGCTGTAATCTCTAAAAGAAAATTATTTTTACCTTTACTCAAAGAACTTAAGAAACATCAAATTAAAGCTAGCCTTTTATTTCCAGCAAAACTAAAAATCTTTTTTCAAGATGGTCAAAAAACCTTTGAAGACTTGGATACTGCAATTTTATTTATTAAAAACAATAAAATAACAGAAAGAATTGAAGATATGGAATGGGCTTCCACTAGTCTCAAAAGAAACGCTGAGAGCAATACTTGGAAAACATTTGATTCTAAAAAGAAGCTAAAGAAATGACTTATACACATAAGGTCATTTAAACCTTTTGGTTTTGGGATACTTAACTTTGGATGATAATCTTTTTGAATATAAGTTTCTAGTTACAAAGACCCTATAAATCGAGGAAATGAATCTGGATTTACAGGTGAGCCATTTAATTTTGTTTATTGTAACGTGTTATTGTTTTGTTTTATTATTTTCTCTATGCCTTTTAATGATATCTTGCTCATAAAAAATGGTTTTGGTAATGTAACATATTTCGTTTGGCTTATTGGTTTTGTACTAACAGTCTATAGTATACATCTAGTGTTTTGTTTGTTCTGATGATTTGGTCATATTATTCTGTCAGATGTCTATAGAGGGGTTGCCTCTGTGGGTGTTATCTTTCTTTGAAGCCATACTACTCCATGGATGCCATGTAGTGCTGGTTAGATATGCTCCGATGCTTGATGTGCATTGAAAAGGGGTAAGGTGGCATTGTGGAGAATGGCTGTATGTGTTTTATTTTCTTTTTTTGCTGGTGATTTGGTGTTGTTCATTCGGGAATAGATATGTACTTTTTTGGACTTGTTTGTATGTCAGTCGGGTGCTGGTTGCTTCTCTAGTTGATGTGTTGGTTGCCTGCCCGTATGCAGATAGTGAAGTGTTCTTTGGGTTCGATAGATAAAGTGGTGTGAAAGATAGTGTTTTGGGAGTATGTTGGTATTGATTTCTAGTGTTTATGCTTGATAAGGACAGCCAGTTGCTAGCTAGGATTTCTTTGTATTTATTGTTTTAATGTAGTTGGGAAAAGCTGGGATGGTGACTAATGTGGTGGCTGGTTCTGTTGGCGATAGTTGTGTCCCTTGACTATTTTCATCTGAATGGCTTGCTCATGATGTTAAGCTCTTGAGTAGCAGTTGTTTTTAAAAAAATGAAAGAGAAAATCCTTTGAAAAGCATTACCGTTGGTTTCCCACTTCACATACAAAAAATAGTCATTTGGATTGAGCTCGAGAGGTTCAGTTGTGTTACGAATGACCCTGCCAGATGATGAGAAGCTCGCTCACATAAATAAACATCCAGCTTTGACATTTGACCTTGGACTCTGTCTATTCACGTAGACTTGGAACTTTGAGACGCTGGCAAGAAGATGGGTGAAACAGCTGATTCCCTAATTTGAGACAGTAACAAGATACTTCATTTTTTGAATACTTTCTGTTCCTGTCATTCTCATTGCCACTAGGTATATTCTGTTTATGTCATTTACAAAAAGACATTGTGAATATAATTCATGAATCATCTTTAAGAATTTAATAAATAATATTTAGATGTTTTCAAAAACATGTTTTTGATATTTAGGATCCTGTATGCTTGCAATAGCAGTAAAATGCATAAAATATGACTTAGTTGGTCTCAGTTCGATTAGCAGCTCAGACACAAGAAGACCTGGGTAAGGGATGTAGACATAATTGGCTTGTATGGGCTCATTTATCCTGGGAATGTGAAGAATGGTGGTGTCAATTAGTTGGTTACCACCATACAAGTGATGGCTTGCTTGACACTGGAAAGGACAGGATGCAGAATGTGCTCATATTATCCCTAGCTGGTGATGATAGCTCTTTTTAACTTATATAAAAGAAAATCAATTTTCATTTGAAGGGTGTAGAGTGTCCCTAACTGTGAGATGCTTGTGTCAGCCATCAGGAAAGGAGGATAGGGCCTTAACAGAAATGCTATTGTTGATTGGTCGCTAGTAGAAGGCACACAATAATGCCATGGATCCTTGAATGACAGCTCTGCTGGTAAGATGTCATATCTGTGCAGGGGATATCCAGTATAGGGAAATAAATGGGCTCAAGACCAGTAGAATGAAGGATGATGGTTGGGAATCACAGAGATAAAAAGTATACAGCAAAAAACACATTTTAACAATTTGTGTGACCTTTAACTTTCCACTAATTAACTTTTTGGTGTACAGTTAACTTGTTGTCATTCCACAAACAAATAAACCTAGTTCCCCTCCATTTACTGTTGGAACAGGAACTGAAGTACAATCGCTGCTTGTTTAGGCTGTAAATTGTTTCCTTTTTCATCATTTAACTCTTTAATAATTCTCATCACATATTAAGAAACATTTGAATACAATTAAATGGTAGTTTTCTTACTACACAAACTGAGTGAATTTTTGCCTCTTGTGACTTTATAGATATGCAATTTTTTTGTTAAGCAGGATTAGAGATTGCAAAAGTTTATATTACAAAGACTGTGTGACAGTAATCATCAGTTTGTTCATGTATGCCATGTACCTGAAATTTTCATTGAGAGATCTCTTAGTGGTCTCATCATGCTGCAGATGTGTCTAGTAAGGTATGAGCATTGTAATGAGAGATGAGTATAGGGGCTATAATTTTTTCTCTTCAGAAGCAATGCTATTACTTACGAGATGTGTAATGTGAAAGGCCTTCCTTGCCACTCTGGACAAAGATGATCAAAATAATATTAGTTTGACTTTATTTTATATGCAACGTTTAATTTACAGCATGGCTTAGGAATATATATAAATGTATGGAGGTTAACCATTAGAATATGAACTACGGTTATGTTGCTCCAATTGTTTCATTTAGATGTTTCACATATTTAATCTTGATTTTTTTTTTTTTGTTAGAAGTTTTTCAGATTCATGAAATGACTATAAATAATATGAGCAACAGGGATTTTATAATTTTCCTAACATGTTTAACTGCTGAATACCATGCTTTTTCATATCCATTTCTTGTTTTATCCTGTTAGTATAAAGTGTTCACATGAATTAATGTAAAAATGTTTAATTACTACAAGATGCTGATATGTTGCTAGTACTCAGGAAATGTATAGAACATGATTGTTTATGATTCATAGTTCGATTAAATTCACAAATGTTGAATAAAACAGTCCCAAAATCAAAGGAGTAGTAGCGAAGCAGGTAGTATAAAAAAATGAATTGCCAAATGAATGAACAATATATATATAGTCAGATTAGCACTTTCATAGAGTCTCTCCAGATCGTGAATGACAAACCAAATACCTTACAAAAAAAAAATTTATTCAATACTCAACTACTAAACTATTCACATTATTCAACAAATCTCAAAGTAAAAAAAAAAAATACATATTATTTAAAAATAAAAACTCTCAGTCTCTAAATCTAAAATCTGCTTACATATATCCATATGATAATAACATATAGTATATGTACATACCATATGCCTTACATCTAGTATATAATATATAGCAATTCAGCTTGTATTGTTAATACATATTGGCCTTCATTTTATATTCCTACATTTCCTAATGGGTTTTTTATTGAGGCTCTTTTCATTAAGTCCCAGAGCCTTATCTCTCTCACTAAATTCACAAATGGTTTTTACACCTGCTTATTGTGTTAGCAACATTTTACATATTAATAGTAGTATTGTTACAGTTTGGTATTTTTACCTGAAGATAACTTTATTTTTTAGACAGTAGCCGGTTTAATGTTGCTACTAGATTAAGGGTTAATTTAGGTGATACTATGTCACCTAGATTGGGAGTTTTAAACTCCAGAAGGGGTTGGATTGTAAATATTGTTTTACTAATCAATGATGGTATTATCTGTTTGAAAGTTTTATTGCTGTTCACCATCAATTTGAATAGTAAGTTCTTTCGAAGAGATCTGAAGATGATTATTTTTATTCCAACTGGGAAATCTCATACTAAATTACTAGAAATTAATATAATATTAACCCTGATGGTCAATTCTCTGATTTATTTTGTTTAATCTTAAATGCCAGCTATAAAAAGTATGTCCAATAACATTAATGGCTTAAATAATCCAGGTAAGAGAGGTAATTTATTTAGATACCTTAAACTTCATAAATCTCAACTAATATTTTTACAAGAGACTCATCTACTCTTGGAGGATTTATCTAAACTAAATAATAAATCTTATTCTATTTTAGTAAGCTCTGAACATCTTCAAAAAAAAGAGAGGAGTAGCCATCTTGTGGAATAACTCACTACCATTACCCAAAATAATAGATAGTTATAAAGACAATAAAGGAATGTTTTGTGCTATAACTTTGGAACTAAATAAAAAAATTTATACATTATTTAATATATATTGGATTCTAGGTATAGGTACTAACATAGTTAAACAACATTTAGATCAAATTGTGCATTTTACAAAAGGAAAATCAATAATAGCAGGGGACTTTAATTATATATTAGATCATAAAGATTCTTCTAATAAAGGTAGAAGGAAGATCTCATCATCAGCTAAGAAATTAAGAGATTTTATTGAAATATTTCTTTTAAAAGATATTAATCATTTTATGACTCCAAATTCATTATTTTATACTTTTTATTCCCACAGACATAATACATATTCTAGAATTGATAGAGTTTTGGTTTCCAATGACCTATTAGATTTTTCTAAGTAACACAAAAGTAATAACATGCCCTATTTCTGACCATAATGCTATTATTTTTGATCTCAATATCAAAAATGTCTCTACTATTCAAATAAAAAAATACCAGTTTATATTACAAAGTTAAAATAATTTAAATAATTCATTATAATTGAAATTCAATTTTTTTTAAAACTGAATAATTCAAATACATATCAAAAATATATATATGGGATGCTTTAAAAGCATATCTATATGGAAAAATTATGAGCTGGTATTATAATAAAAAGAAATTATGGGATAAAGAACTTTGTGATATACAACATAAAATAGATAATCCAAAGCTCAATCAAAAAGTAGATATAGATACTATTGATAAACAAATGGAAATAAACTCTCTAAATAATAAATATATTGAAATATTAAACCATAAAACAAAAATAATTGCAGAAAAATATGAATTAATTATTCAAATAACCCAAAATCTTTAAAGTTATTGGCTAATAAAACTAAAAGATTAAATAAAATAAAGCATAGCAAAGAAATATTCTCTCCTCAAAAAAAAAAAAAAAAAGATGGTAACTAATCTTCACAACATTCTATAGGAATTTAGAATTTTTTTTAACAATATCAACCAAAATTCTAACACAATAGATCCTAAAAAAAATATCAAAACCTTTGTTAGCAAATATACTAATAAAAGACTATCTACTGAACAGAAAGATATTATAGACAAATCTATTTCCTTTAAAGATATTCAAACACAAATTAACAAATGAAAACAAAGTAAAGCCCCGGGAAATTATGCCATCATTCCAGAAACTTTATCAAAACCCCTCCTTCTTGGAAATACACTTTTATTTCTCCTATATTAAAACCAAACAAAGATCCAACCAAATGTTCCTCATATAGACCCATTTCTTTACTCAATGTAGATTACAAAATGTTCATGTCTATTTATGTTGATAGATTAAAAAATGTTTTACCTAATTTGATTGACGATGATCAAACAGGATTCATAGTGAATAGGAATTCATATGATAACATAAAAAGAACTTTAATTTTGATTGAATCAGTTAAACAATTAAATAAAAAATTGACTTTGATTAGTTTAGATATTAATAGTGCGTTTAATTCTATTAACTGGAATTATTCATTTATCCTATTAGAAGAACTAAATTTTTCTAATAAATTTATAAATCTCATTAATCAGTTATATATTGGTAGTCAAGCATACATTAAAATTGGCACAAGTATATCACAAAATATACCTTTAGTTAAAAGCACTAAACAAGGATGTCCGTTGTCCCCATTATTATTTGCACTAATTATGGAACCATGGGCAAACCTAATAAGATGGGATAACAATATAACAAGCTATAATTTAAATTCCACTTCATTATATAAAATACAATTGTTTGCTGATGACATTCTTTTCACCTTGGCTGATGAAAATACATCTATTCGAGCCCTCTTTAATAACATAAATCTTTTTCAAAGGAAATCTGGTCTAACTTTTAATAATAATAAAACACAAATTCTCTTAATTGGCCCAAAACAATTTAATTTACATGATGATTATAAAAAATATCTTACACAATCTGATCAAATTCTTTATTTAGGTATTTCAATAGCTAAAAATATGAAGGATATCATGCAAATTAACTATAACAATTGTCTTACAATAATTGAAAATTTAACAAAGAATTGGAATAGAATACCTTTCTCTATGGATGAAAGACTCACTATTATTAAAATGATTTTTCTCCCTAAAATTATTTACATTATTCAATCCATCTATATACCTCCCCCGTACTGGATAATTAAAAAATTAAATGCAATTTTTTAAAAATTTTTATGGTTTCCAAATAAATCTAGAATTGCTTTATCTCACCATATGAAAAACTGGGATAATGGAGGTATAGCATTGCCTAATTTAGAATTTTATTCAATTTCATCTATGGTAAAAGTGATTTCTCTCTTAATTGATACTAATTATCAAGCTAAATGGAAAAAATTGTTTGAAATATTAATGTTGGATACTATAAAAATAACTCTCAAAAACTGTTGTTTATAAATAACCCATTAATTTGGGTCCTAAAAGATCAGCTTTCCACCTTTTATTCCCTAAAATTTAAAAGTAATTATTTAACTCTTTTATTAAAATGTTTTAGAAATTTTATATTTAAATATAATGTTTATAAAGAATGGTTATTCCGTCTCTTTCCTATAGCCTACTCAACAGGTATTCTTTTTACCTTTGACTTTAATAAAATGTGTATCTTTAAACAGAAAAACTTATTATTTTGGTATTAATTGAAATGTCTTGAAATCAGTCAATTTATTAGATGTTGAATTCAGATTTGAGTCCCTTTATTGGTTGGAGTTACATGAAGGAAGGAATTTTATACAAAATAGAATTGACTTAATGACCCCTTCAGTTAAGAAAGTTATACCAAATGTATTGCATTACTTGATTTTATCTCTTCTGAATAATTCTCCTTCCACTAATAAACTCTCACAAATATATAATGCTATCAAATCGGATTTAGATGTCTACTCTGACAGTTACTGGAACTTTTTCTTTTCCATTAATAATTATTTTCCCACAGACAAAGACAAATTCAATATTTTGAAATCATCTAGTATGACTACTTCTTCGTAAGATGGAGGATATTTTCCTGGAAATATCTAAATCGATCCTTTATTACTCCTCATACATTGAGTAAAAGTGGGAAAAAAGATATAAACTGTTGGAGATGTAATAATAAAGTAAATGCTGATTAATCTCATATGTTCTATGACTGTATCAAATTGAAAACATTTTGGGATGATATAAATGATTTTATGCAAGCTATTTTTACAGACAACTTTACTTTAACTAAATCCTTAATATTAGTTAATACTCCAGTTCCAGCTTGTATTAAGGTATCTGATTACCCTTTGATTTGGTCTATACTAGCCATAGCAAGAAAAATTATCACTAGAAATTGGAAATCTAATTCCTCTCCATCTTTACAAGAATTTAAAAATCTTCTAAATGAAGTCTCTTGTTTGGAAAAACTAACCATCGGGAATAGAATTTCTAAAAATACTTCTTCTCTTCACAGTTGGAATAAAATATATGATTTTTTACAAAAGTAGTTCTATATTATAGTAAATATCATTTACATATTTATAAATTATTTTAAATGCATTGATCTATGGTGAACATATTGTATATAGTTATATATTGTTTATTGTTATGTTATTACTTCATGTAAAATTCATTTTATTTTATTTGTTTTTAAAAAAAAAAGAGAAAAAATGAATTCATTGTATTTAACTTTATTGTATATTAAATTTCTCAAATAAAAATGTTTAAAAAAAAATCTTGACAGTGCTGGTGGATCCTCTAGCTCTTAGTCGGTGTGCTGGGTATTGCAGAAATACATGAGTACTGGAAGATAACAAGAAGGATACTCTAGCGCAAGGGGGTGGAGACATGGAGAATGTGGAAATCTGTATATCTTAGCAAGGAAGGTCATATTAAGAATACCAAGGAAAGGGCAAGTTGCCTTCCCACAGAACAACAATTTCAGAGGGAATAAGCAACATGAGGTCACGGCAAGAAGGACCTCTCTGTTGAATATGAGCTAGTTTCATGACTGAATTATAGGTGAACTTGTACACTGGAGTATATAGATTTTTTTTTTTGTTTATTTGTTTACAAGTTACTTGCCTCTTTTCAGGGGAGACCCGAGGTGGTATTTATACTACTAGGAAAAATTTGACCAGGGCATCAGGGAACTCCCCTACTCTTTTCATGTACCAAGACTTTTTTTGATGGTGCTTCCTGTCTTCTGGACTGGGTTGTCCCAGAGAGGCAGGAAGCAAATATAAAGAAAAATGAAGGTTGAAGAAGAGAATGGCAAGGTGGATGGTGATTATGGTGTTGTTATTCAAACAGTGGATGCGTTAAAGTTATCAGAGAAGGAATCAGAGGTAAAGGAGAATGAGAAGTATGGTGTGAAGGAGACGGAGAAAAGGCAGCTGAGCATTTTCAAAGCAAGTGCAATATATTGGATGCAGTGAAGATAGATACAGAAGAGTTGTTTCAGCAGAAGCTATTTGAATCTGAAGTTGCGACACAAGATTGTGTTGTTACAACTCTCCATTTGGGAGGGTTGCAGGATAATATATCGCTGGAGATGGTGGGGGAAAATGAGCCAGAAAATGAAAAGGACATGACCTGGGGAGAAATGATGGCTAGAATACAGAAGGAAGAAGGGCAGCAGAGTGAGGATATGCAGATGGAGAAAAAATTGTATGCTGATAAGGTGAGAGAAGGAATGCATGGAAAGAAAGAAGAGCAATAAATGAATTTTAGAAGAAAAAGATTGTTTAAGTTTCGAATTGAAACGAAAGAAGACATATACAAGGTATGGGACAAGGTTATTAAGATGCATGAGATTAAACCAAATGAGGTAAGAGTGTTTCTTCGGGTCTATATCATTTCATCAAAGCCCCAATTTGCCAAATGCCTATTCGCAGAACAAAAAGCATCAAATACCATTTCAGCAAAGAATTACATCATTTAAAAGACCCAGCCACTGGGGATGCACAAGCCAGTGCAGTTCTCTGTGCCAGTCCCAAGCCCGGATAAATGGGGAGGGTTGCATCAGGAAGGGCATCCGGCGTAAAACTTGGCCAAATTATTCATGCGGACACCAGTAAATATTTACATACCAGATCGGTCAAGGCCTGGGTTAACAATGACTGCCACCAGTACTGTTAGCCAACAGGGTGCTGGTGGAAATTGGGCTACTGTTGGCAGAAGGAGGAGAGGAGGTAGAAGGCATGGCCAAAGGCAGGAAGAGAGGAGAAAGGCTAGGACTGTGGTAGTGAGGGTTGGAATTTTGAATGTTGGCAGTATGACTGGTATAGGGTGAGATGATGGACAGAAGGAAGGTTGGTATATTGTGTGTGCTAGAGACCAGATGGAAGGGGAGTAAGGCTAGGTGTATCGGAGGTGGGTTCAAATTGTTTTATCATGGTGTGGATGGGAGGAGAAATGGTGTAGGAATTATTCTGAAGGAACAGTATGCTAAGAGTGTTTTGGAGGTGAAGAGAGTGTCGGATAGAGTGATGTTTATGAAGCTGGAAATTGATGATGTAATGATGAATGTTGTTAGTGCATATGCTCCACAAGTTGGGTGTACGATGGACGAGAAAGAAAAATTTTGGAGTGAGTTGGATGAAGTCGTGATGACTGTACCCAAGGGTGAGAAAGTGGTGATTGGAGCAGATTTCAGTGGGCATGTTGGCGAAGGGAACAGAGGGGATGAGGAAGTGATGGGTAGGTATGGTGTTAAACAAAGGAATGCAGAAGGTCAGATGGTAGCGGATTTTGTGAAAAAGATGGACATGGCTGTTGTGAATACATATTTTAACAAGATGGAGGAGCATAGGGTGACATACAAGAGTGGAGGAAGATACACACAGGTGGATTATATCTTATGTAGGAGGGCCAGTTTGAAGGAGATTGGAGACTGTAAAGTGGTGACCGGGCAAAGTGTAGTTAGGCAGCATAGGATGGTGGTTTGTAAGATGACGTTGGTGATCAAGAAGAGGAGGAGGAGTGTGAGGGCAGCACCAAGGATCAAATGGTGGAAATTAAAAAAGGGTAATTGTGAGGTGGAGTTCAGGGAAGAGTTAAGACAGGCACTGAGTGGCAGTGAAGAGTTACCAAATAGCTGGGTAACTACAGCAGAGCTAGTAAGGGAGATGGCTAGAAAGGTGCTTGGTATGACATCTGGACAGAGGAAGGATGACAAAGAGACATGATGGTGGAATGAGGAAGTACAGGAGAGTATACAGAGAAAGAGGGTGGCAAAGCAGAAGTGGGATTGTCAGAGAGATGAAGAAAGTAGACAGGAGTATAAGGAGATGAGGTGCATGGCAAAGAGAGAGGTGGTGAAGGCTAAGGATAAGGCATATGAAGAGTTGTATGAAAGGTTAGATACTAAGGAGGGAGAAAAGGACCTGTACCGATTGGCTAGACAGAGGGACTGAGCTAGGAAAGATGTGCTGCAGGTAAAGGTGATAAAGGATAATGAGGAAAACATACTTACAAATGAGGAGAGTGTGCTGAGCAGATGGAAAGAGTACTTTGAGGGGTTGATGAATGAAGAGAATGAGAGGGAGAGAAGGTTGGATGATGTGGGGATAGTGAATCATGAAGTGCAATGGATTAGCAAGGAGGACGTAAGGATAGCTATGAAGAGGATGAAGAATGGAAAGGCTGTTGGTCCAGATGACATACCTGTGGAAGCATGGAGTGTTTAGGTGAAATGGCAGTGGAGTTTTTAACCAGATTGTTTAATGAAATTTTGGAAAGTGAGAGGATGCCTGAGGAATGGAGAAAAAGTGTTTTGGTACCGATTTTTCAGAATAAGGGTAATGTGCAGAGCTGTAGTAACTACAGAGGGATTAAATTGATCAGTCACAGCATGAAGTTATGGGAAAGAGTAGTGGAAGCTAGGTTAAGAAGGGGCGTGATGATTAGTGATCAGCAGTATAGTTTCATGCTAGGAAAGAGCACTACAGCTGCAATGTTTGCTCTGAGAATGTTGATGGAGAAGTACAGAGAAGGTCAGAAGAAGTTGCATTGTGTTTTTGTAGACTTAGAGAAAGCATATGACAGGGTGCTTAGAGAGGAGTTTTGGTATTGTATGAGGAAGTCGGGAATGTCAGAGAAGTATGTAAGAGTGGTACAGGATATGTACGAGGGTAGTGTGACAGTGGTGAGGTCTGTGGTGGGAGTGACGGATGTATTTAAGGTGGAGGTGGTATTACATCAAGGATCAGCTCTGAGCCCTTTCTTATTTGCAATGGTGATGGACAGATTGACAGCCAAGATCAGACAGGAGTCCTGGTGGACTATGATGCTCGCAGATGACATAGTGATCTGTAATGAGAGTAGGGAACAGGTGGAGGAGACCCTGGAGAGATGGAGATATGCTCTAGAGAGAAGAGGAATGAAGGTCAGCAGGACTCAGACAGAATATATGTGTGTGAATGACAGGGAGGATAGAGGAATGGTGAGGATACAGGGAGTAGAGGTGGCGAAAGTGGATGAGTTTAAATACTTGGGATCAATAGTTCAGAGTAATGGTGTGTGTGGAAGAGAGGTGAAGAAGAGAGTACAGGCAGGATACAGTGGGTGGAGAAGAGTGTAAGGAGTGATTTGTGACAGATGCGTACCAGTAAGAGTGAAAAGTAAGGTCTACAAGAGGGTAGTGAGACAAGCTATGTTATATGGGTTGGAGACAGTGGCATTGACAAAAGGCAGGAGTTAGAACTTGATGTGGCAGAGTTAAAGATGTTAAGGTTTGCACTAGGTGTGATGAGGGTGGATAGGATTAGGAATAAGTATATTAGAGGGTCAGCCCAGGTTGGAAGGTTTGGAGACAAAGTCAGAGAGGCAAGATTACATTGGTTTGGATGTGTGCTGAGGAGGGATGCTGAGTATTTTGGGAAAAAGATGCTAAGGATGAAGTTACCAGGTAACAGGAAAAAAGGAAGGCCTAAGATAAGGTTTATGGATGTGGTGAGAGAGGACATGCAGGTGGTTGGTGTGACAGAGCAAGATGCAGAGGACAGGAAGAAATGGAAACTGATGATCTGCTGTGGTGACCCCTAACGGGAACAGCCTGAAAGATGATGATGATGATGATGATGATGATGAAAAGATTTCTCAGGGGAAAAAAAATACTTGGCCACCAGAGTGACCATAACACAAATTACATTACTTTAAATTCAAATCTCTGTCACCTACACAAAGGGACAGCATTGGGGACTTGACTTTATTACTCAAAGCTTTGTCCCAAAGAGTTGATAAACTGTCTATGAGACTGGACACAACAAATGCATTACATAACGGTGGTACAATGAACCAAAGCCTGCTTTCAGCATCTCTAGTAGTGGAAACACAGGAAATGGCTCACTCGAGCAGTTTAAGGAACGGAGCAAGTTCCCCTCATTCCACTTTACCTTCTTTTTCTTCAGTTTTAATGAATTACAACTCAAACCAGGCAGGGTCTGAAACTGGTCTAAATAAGGGAATGAGTAATGACAGACCAGTCACAAACATCCTTGGTATACCCTCAGGGCTTATTGGAGCTCCCAACCTCGATCTTTGGCTGTCCGCACCGCTAGGTTTCAACGAAAAAGTCAGAGAGGATCAACGGGAGCAACAAGCTGGAGGGTTAACTGATATTTCATCACTTTTACAGCAATTTGACCACAGGTTAGTTAAATACAAGAAACTGCAACTGGAAATGAGTTACTTTAAAGAATGTCTCAGTGAGGGTATAGTGCCTAAGGGTTTGAGAGGTTGGCAATACCCTACCCATTTAATAGAAGGTTCTGATTTTCATAAAGACTTACTAAAACTGTTTAACAGGAATGGTTTGGAGTTGTTAGACTTGATTAGTGTTCATTACCAGAAGAATGCTGATGTGTTAGTTAAAGAAGCTACAGATCTGGACAATCTTATCAAAGCAGACGCTGATTTTCAGCGATACCGCTTTGACTATGAGAGGATTTACTCAAGTATTGGCCAATACATGCTTAAACGTAAGCCACTAAAGAAAAAAACTTCAGAAGGAAAGACATGCTTATAAAACAGGTATGGCTTATCGTAAACCACTTCCATCCCAAGCTAATTTCACTCAAAGCCAGAATGGGGTTAATGTGACTTTGCACACTACAGGTGATCTGACAGGGTCAGATGGTCTTGAAGGGCCTAACTCAGTAACAAGCTGGAGGGTTAACTGATATTTCATCACTTTTACAGCAATTTGACCACAGGTTAGTTAAATACAAGAAACTGCAACTGGAAATGAGTTACTTTAAAGAATGTCTCAGTGAGGGTATAGTGCCTAAGGGTTTGAGAGGTTGGCAATACCCTACCCATTTAATAGAAGGTTCTGATTTTCATAAAGACTTACTAAAACTGTTTAACAGGAATGGTTTGGAGTTGTTAGACTTGATTAGTGTTCATTACCAGAAGAATGCTGATGTGTTAGTTAAAGAAGCTACAGATCTGGACAATCTTATCAAAGCAGACGCTGATTTTCAGCGATACCGCTTTGACTATGAGAGGATTTACTCAAGTATTGACCAATACATGCTTAAACGTAAGCCACTAAAGAAAAAAACTTCAGAAGGAAAGACATGCTTATAAAACAGGTATGGCTTATCCTAAACCACTTCCATCCCAAGCTAATTTCACTCAAAGCCAGAATGGGGTTAATGTGACTTTGCACACTACAGGTGATCTGACAGGGTCAGATGGTCTTGAAGGGCCTAACTCAGTACAAAATACACCAGAATTAAGAAGACGTGAACGCATCACAGAGCAACGGGGAGAACCAAACAATGAGGGGGAAATGGAAGGAAATTTTCAGAACAGAGCATTGAATCAGCCCCATGTCAAGAGGGAGGGGGGAGTGGGTTCCAACACAAGAACAACAACTTCAACAACAACAACAAAAGGAGGAACCGGAACAAGCGCAGATAATAACTAATGGGGAGGGGGGGCTTGAACATGTTTGTGACATTGTTTATAATTCTGACCATGATTTTAAAATTTATAACTATACAACAATGAGTACTGAACAGACTCCTAAAGGTCAGAGTTTTGTTCCATCTTGCAAAATGGACACTACAAATGCCCTCACAGACCTAAAACTTTTCGTAAGGAAATTTAATTTTAAGGTGTTATTTGGTCATGATAACAATGACATGAATGAGTTTAAAACAGCTAGTACATTTTATCCACCTCTACACCCTACTTTATGTCTCTTTGAACAGATTTGTGAATTGGACTTACGAAATGTTATAGAACAAGGCAATAGGCCTAATTTGTTTGTTCCTAGCATAAGTAACAATGAAAAATTGTTGTTGGAGGGTTTACAACAAGCAGGGATACGTGTGATGCAACCTGACGAGTGGGGGAGGTTGGCAATTATGTATAGTGATGATTACATCAGTAGGATGGAAAATGTTTTGAACAGTGAAACCTATGTTGAAGGATCTAGGTCAGAGGTTAACGGGGCTTATACTAGAATTAGGTCTTGGTTAAAAGACTTATTCATCGATGCTAGAATCAACATGGACCTCTTTAATTACCTTTCAATGCCAGCCCCTACGATCCCTGTATTTTTTGGGATCCCAAAAGTCCACAAAAATATAAAGGACCCTTCCATGAGACCATTAGTGGGCGCAAGAATCAGCATCACATATCCCTTAGCGAAGGTTATTGACCAAACTTTTAAGAAATATGTAGTCCAGGAGAGTCAAATTGGTAAGGACTCTTGGACTTTCCTTTCAAACATCAACACACTAGACTTTCATCCCACTTATAATTTCGTCACAGTTGATGTAAAATATTTATACTCTTCTATACCTCATTTAGACGGAGTAGAGTGGGTAAGTCACATGATGCGTAGTAAGGGTGCACCATCCAGTGAAGTCTCTCTTACTTGTGAACTCATAGATATTGTTCTCACACAGAATTTTATAACCTTTAACAACAGGTATATCTACAAAAGGTCGGGGTGGCAATGGGTTCACCATGTGGTGCTAGTCTAGCTAATTTAGTAATGGCTTACTGGGAACAGCACTTTGTAAGAAATAATTTAGAGCTTGCTAGCCAAATTATTTATTACACAAGGTTTTTGGATGACATCTTCATGATTTTTGATGGTGACGAAAAAGACACTTTGGATATGATATCTTACTTTAACACCACAACTCAGTTTTTTACATTTACATTTACTTTTAGTACTGAATCAGTAGCTTATCTGGATGTTGATTTAAGGAAGGATATGATTAACAATAGCTACTGTGCAAAAATCTTTCGAAAAGAGACATACTCTAACGCATTCCACCATTTTAGTAGTTGTCACCCTTTACATCAAAAACGATCAGTCGTTAAGGGGCAGCTAGTAAGAGCTGCCCACATGGTGACAAAAGATGAGGAATTTGTTATAGAATGTAACAACTTGAGTGACATGTTCAAGAAAAGATGTTATCCAGAACTGTTGATCAATGAATTGATTAGGGAAGTCCAAGGTAAAAGAGCTGATGGTTTCTTCAAACCAATTTTGTGCACTAAGGTTGCAACAATGTGTGATAGTGAATGGGATAGCAATATAGTCCCAAGGATGAGGGAGTATAGTACTATAGCACTTATCACCAGATATAGTACCAATGCTTCGGCTTTATATTCCCTTATCAATAAAAATTGGTCACTGATAATGAATGATAATGTGCTTAGGCAAAAATTGCAGGAAACACCTAGAATAGTTTTCCAATGTGGGCAGAATTTGAAAAATATATTACAACAGAATGTAAGGGCCCTTGTATTCGAACAGGCATGTTCAAATGTAGCATGTGTAATTATTGTAAACACATGGATATAGGCCAATGCTTTACTTTGAGAAAGCAAAAATATGTGACCCAATTTAAGTTTAACTGCCAGAGTAAAGCAATAGCATACATGGCACAGTGTCAGCAATGTCCGGCCTTCTATATCGGGAAGACCGATTGTAGGCTGAGAGAAAGAGTATACGAACACCTGTATTACATTAGCAAATTAAAAAAGGAAAGTGCCTTGACTAGACATGTGGACGCATATCCGGACCATCATTTTTAATTTAGGTCTATTGATTGTGTTAACTTGGATGGAAGGGGTGGCCCCGAATCATTATTATTAGAAAGACTCGAATTGAGGTGGCAACTGTGTACAGACGCTTGCTATTTCCTGGGGCTGAATGAGGTTTTTTCCCTCTTGTGCATCTTGAAACTGAAAAACCTTGAAAGATAAGAGTGGTTGTAGTTTAGGTCAGTTAGCAACCTTGTATACTGGATACTCGCACGGTTGTTTAATAAAGTAATTCAACAAAATTTTGGTAGTAAGTAATAACTTTTATAAAGCCATACATGAACTTAATTATACAATATTCAATTTCTGTTTTATTGTATGCAACTATTAGCTTTGAACTATTGTTGTTTTAGTTTACTATTAAAATTTTGAACGGCACTACGTCGATTGTACTGTAGTCGAACACGGAAGTTCGAAAATAGTAATGTCGACGTCAAAAAAACAATCTAGGAATGGTTTTAACATGGGTCGAGGTAGGTGTTTAGCATTATTCAGAACTACAAACATCTCCCCTACCTCGACCCATGTTAAAACACAGTCCTAGATTGTTTTTTTGTCGTCGACATTACTATTTTCGAACTTCCGTGTTCGACTATAGTACAGTCGATGTAGTGCCGTTCGACATTTCAATAGTAAACCGTTGTTTTTGTGGTCAAAAACTTCATGTACAGTATGATTTTTATGTAATTATAATTAATAATTTAGTTCTTATTGACTGATGTTATTCAAGGATTTTAAAACATAGTGAATTTATATGTGTAAGTTTTTTATGTGATAGGGGGTGTTTTAAATGGAGGCGGGTTTTGAATCACCTGATTGTATGACATAGTTATTTAAATAGTGTGTTTGAATGTATTTTTTTTATCTGAAGAAGTCCCTCTATTTTGAGAGACGAAAAGTGCTTAATAAAATAGTTGTCTGCTGTCAGCCGAGTGGTTTCCCAGCAATTTCTTTTTTAGTTTGTGTAGAAGCCTGTCTTGTAGTTTTAATTATTTTAAATTTGTCAAGGTAGGTCTTTGCCCCCACATTCCCCAATGTGGGGGGCTGTGCCCCCACACCACCCAGTTATATACTACAATTCCCAGATCACACTACATTGGGGAAAAGGCAAATTTGTTACAACAGCCAACTAACTCCCTTCCCCAGGAAAAAATTTCAGTGATATAATTCTTCGCTGAAATGGTGTTCAATGCTTTAAGTTCAACGAATAGATGTTCGGCAAATTGGAGCTTCGATGAAATGACAGGTACCCATTTATTCATATTAATAAAGGGACTTTTTGTGATATTATTTTTGAGATTGGGCAGTTAATGGAAAGGTTTATAGAGGAATATGAAAAAAAGAAAAAAACGTTCACTATGGAACATATATGTAATCAAGCCCTCTTTTATGCAAACAAAGAAACAATTAATATTCAATTCCGAACTGAGGTTGAAAAAGAGACTTATTAACTATATGTAATGATGTACTGAATTTATTGAAAGTGTATGATAATAGAGGTTTATGGACTGGGACATGGGATTGCAATGTGATATTGAAACTGGAAAATGACTGTATTGCACATATTCCAAGTGTTATTAATGTTGAAGGAGATAAAGGCTTGGTTAGATATTGGGGACAGCCAATAACATACTCTTTATGTGGAAGAATGGCTCATTTAATTAACAAAGATGTTTTACCTGTGGGAGCTTAGGACATGATGCAAAAATTTGTGAACCTAAATGTTATAAATGTAAAAAAAGTGGGACATTTGGGGTGGAAGTGTGAAGAAAGAGGAAAATGAAGTAGTTTTAGACATAACAGAGGAAGTAACAGAACAAGGTATGATGTTATCACGTTGAGCCAGTAATCAAGGAGCCTGAGTCCTCACCACTGACACTGGAGAGGGATGTGCAGTTGGAATGCAAATGGATGCACTCAGTATTTCCAGATGCAGACCTCTCTGCATCAAGCAAAATTTCCCTTAAGAACACACATGGCACATACTCATCCCGGGGTCTGGGTGTCTCTGTCTGTCTCTCCCCTGGTCCCCAGTAAGGCTCCCCATTGGCACTGTGAAACCAGTGCTTCATGTCCTTGCCCCAAGTAGCTGACACACACACACACACACACACACACACACACACACACACACACACACACACACACACACACACACACACACACACACACACACTCTTTGAGATTTAATTTTCACACACACACACACACACACACACACAGACACACACACACACACACGCACACACACACACACACACACACACACACACACACACACACACACACACACACACACACACACACACACACACACACTTGGGAAAGGCTGGCACAGATTACACGCTCTACCAACTTTGCCCAGACTATAAGGTAGATTCACTTCCACCAGTCAGTTACTGTTAGGTTCTTAATGGGTATCCAGTTATGCTGAGTGAAGTTAATATTAATACAAATGGTAATGTTGAACAATCAGCAAGGCTTTCAGGAGTGGCCATTGTTATCACCTAATAAATATGTGCAAATACTCTCAAAGCTTAAATATTTTCCAAAAAGGGCCAGCCACACTGAAAAGTTTAAATGCATTTAATAATAAATAATAAACAAGATAATACTATATATATATATATATATATATATATATATATATATATATATATATATATATACAGTAAACTACAGAGCTCAAATCACAGCAAATATTGAAAATAACATTGATGGACAGACTCATACAAATAAAGAAAAACAATCTCTAAACTAAGATTCACTGTATTCCTGACTGAATTTAGGAGAATTACTATTCCCTAATAACTTACTTGATAGAGCAAGGCATAATGAAATATGTGAGCAGACTTTCTAGTCAGGTTGCTAAAGCAGAATACTCAATACTCAGAGATTAATCCATAAAAAATATAATATCCAAGATGGCTTGCAGAATGACCACATCTGGTCACTTGACTCTAAGTTTTTACAGTATCTCCCTTTGAAGCTAAGACAGGAATTCAGCATAGATGGCTACAATACACATGTAAATGTTTATGGCAGTGCCTGGGGCTTCTCCTCTTTTTACTGAGCTAATTTATTTATTGATGTTTGTTGACCGGGAAGGTCCACTGGGTTTGGAACCCATTTTTAGTGGAGGCCCGGGGAGAAAATCTCTAAGTTATATGAAAATCATTACATGAATTTGTAAGGAAACAATTACTTATAAAGCAAGTGAAATAATATAGAAAACTATCTAAACAGCACATATATTATAAAAAGGCACAATGCAGTAACAAAAATATTTTAGAATATAGCTCAAATTAAACAGAAATATTTACCAATACAGCTCAATATTTTATTGGGCGGAAGTAGGAAAAGGGAAAGGTAAGTGTAGTGCGAAGGTAGAACTAGAGAGTTAAACTTAAAGGTAGGATAGATATAGTTAGAATCTTATAGCTAGGTGGTGGGAATATGTAGATTATAGGTGGTATGTATTTAATGGTAGTATTAAAAGTAGAAAGTGACAGAAGAGAAAAATGTGTTAAGATAATTGTATAGATGTGTGGAGTAGGATAATACAGATTAGGGATAACTCATATGGTATAACAGTATGACATATACACAAGTATATTTGCTATGTGAAACAGTTTTGCTAGATTAAGGAGGCTGTGGATATGTGTTGCATGTACAGCTGGGGTTATCTCTGAGATGTTGTTTTAGTTTTCTTTTAAAGGAGATTATGTCGTTTAATTCTGTAACTGATGAAGGGAGGGTGCTCCAAAGCTTAGTTATAGAATGGGAATAGAGGCAGCAACCTGCTCTTTTACTAGGTTTCGATACTTTAAGTAGGTGTTTGTTGTTAGAGCATAGATTTTTGGATGGGACGTAAGGTTCAATGATATTTTTCTGGGAAGGGCAAAACTCAGGTTTATAAATGAGTTTATGGGCAAAGGTAAGTTGTGTGTAATGTAGGTAATGCGTAAATTATAGCCAGTTTAGTTCTCTAGTGGCCTGTCAATGGTGGGTGTGATTTGGTTGGACTGGTGTGAATTTTGCAATCTTATAATAACAGGACTGCAGTTTGTGTTGCAAAGAGTTGTGGAGATTGGTGAAGATAGGAGACCCATAGAGTAAGGTTGGAAGGAGAAGATTTTTGAATGTTTTATTCGGATGGATTTGTCTAAGTATCGTTTGTTTTTGTAAAGTTTGCCTAATTTGAAGTGAGTCTTCTTTATTGCATTATTAATATGCAAGTCAAAGCTAATTCCAAGCAGTTTGGCCTGATTTACTAAGTCTAGTTAGGTTTTGTTTATGGAGAATATAGTAAAGTCTGTGGGAACAGGTTTAGATGCAAAGATGAGTAGTTTAGATTTATTAGGGTTAAATAATAGCTGTGATTAGGTTTAACCAGAGTTCTATGGATGTAAAGGCTTTTTGCGTTAATTTGGAGGTCAGAGAAGTTATTGGAGGTTCAGATTATGGTTGAATTGTCTGCATATTTTATGGTAGTACAGTCAGAGGGAACTTTATGTAGGTCGTTTATAAAAATGTTGAATAGTAGGGGTCCTAAGATTGTCCCCTGGGCACTCCTATGCCATTTGGAAGAAAGCTAGAGAGGTTATTCTGCCATTTTATGGATTGCTGTCTGTTTTCCAAGTAACTTGTAAACCAGGTTAGGGTGGCATCAGAGCATCCTAGTGATTGCAGTTGCTGGATAAGTTTAATATGGGAGACTGTGTCAAATGCTTTTGAGAGAACCAGTAACAGGACTGATGTGAGTAGGTTACTATCTAGGGCATTATAGATGAAATTTGTGAAGGAGACTAGGGCAGTAATGGTACTGTGGGATGGTCAAAAAAATGTTGTGTAGGAGATAGTAGGTTGTTGCTGGTTAGATATTCAAGCAGTTGTTTGTGGATGCATGTTTCTATTATTTTAGATAAAGGGGACAGTATAGAAATGGGTCTAAAATTAGATAGGTCATGAGGGTTTCCTGACCCACCATCTTCTGTCCTATTCCATACTGTGGGGTGCCATTCTAATGGTTTAACACCTCATTTACATTTCCCTTATTTTTCTTAAAGTAAGCTATCTGGTTAACTTCTGCTGTCCCAGTATCCTCTATTAAAACATATACATTTAATTTAGATACAATAATATGTGTACATTTCTTTTCATTCCAGCAGGGTGCACTGTTGATACATTTAACACAATCAAACCTCACAAATACATTTTCAACACAAGCAACTGTACAAATTAGTTTGATATACAAATGATATATAATTATTTACAAAATTCCAGCTAGCAGTGTTGGCACAAGGCATACATCTACTGCCCTACCTGTCTTGGCATGGCTGGCAGTACTTCCTTTCGTCACACAAGGTAATAGAGATAAAGTTATAGAAAAGGAATTAGAAGAAAAAAATGGAAAAAAGACAGTAGTATTTATCAATATGGAACAAATAACCTGAAAAGATAAAGTAAAAGAAGATTTAAATACAGAAAATATTGAAGAAGATGAGAATGATGATGATGTTAAATGGTATATAGTTAAACAAAAAAGTAATTCAATTGAAGAAAGAGTGACAGAAAGGAAAATTAAAACTATATAAGACTTAAAAAAGAAAAAAGAAAGTGAAAAGATGAATACATACTATTATTTAAAGTAGAATTACATGTAATGTTTTGTCATTAAATGTGATTAGTTTTAAGAAGTTGGAAAGAAGGATATGGATTTTGGAATGGTGTAAAATGCTAGATAGTGATGTTAGTATACTAGAAGATATTAGATTTTTGTCAACAATAGAAAGATATCAAACTGAAGTGTGGTGGGGAGAAAATGTAATATGGAAATTTGGGAAAGAGACCTACTTAGAAATACTTTATCAAAATATAAAATTAAAGTGTTAGATGTTACATTTGTCATAACAGGTATAATTACTGTTATTGATTTAATATGGAAAGAATGTGTTATGAGAATTATTGCATTATATGCATATGTAATAAAAAGGAGAAGGAATAGATGTTCAGAAAGATAATACAATATGTAGCAGTTAATATGGAGATAACTGTAGTTGGGGAATTTAACTGCAGTCTAAGACAACTAAACAAAAGGTCTTATGATCTCAAAGTAGTAAAGGACACTCTAAAATATGGACTGTTTAAATATGGAATTTAGAGACTTGGACAAATAGAAGAGGGGAGAAAAGAACAGAACTAGATTATGTTTTATTGTCAGAAAGTTTAGTAGCAGTTAAAGTAAGAGCATTACTGTCAGAGTTTTCAGATCACAGGGCAATTTGGATTATGATAAAGGGAAATGATGATTATATAAAAATAGGGAAAGGCATAAAAAGAATAAATGAAGTGAAATGGGATGATAAAGGGAGAAAAGAGGTCATGAGACTATGGCAAGATCATGTAGAAATGAGAGAATTTTACAACAGTTGATCAGAATGGTGATTAAATTTTAAATTGAAATATAAAAATTGTTATGTGACATGGGAGAAAGAAAAAATATATATGGGAAAAATAAAATATAAGAATTTAAATAATAATATGATTGATTGGATAGAGAAGAATGATGGGAATTTATTTATTAATTAACAGAAAACATATGAAATGGATAAGAAAAATAGAGCATTTTTTTGTACAAACAAAATATTTTTTGAAAGGAAAAAGAAGAATTGCACCATATTTAAGTAAAATAGTCAAAGGCAATAATAGTGTTATGAGGAAAATGAAAGATTTGTCAGGCAGGATACATAATACAGAAAAATATTATGAATGTAGTTTAAGAACATATTATGACATTATTTAAATAGTAGAGAGCTAAGACATGGAAGGAATGGAAGGTATGTACATTTTCTGATATGGAAAGTAAGGATTTAGAAAAAAGAGCTGGAAATAGAAGAACTAGAATAGGTAATGGAATAAATGAATTTAGATTCAGCTGCAGGACTGGATGGAATAGAATATAAAATGCAAACACTTTTTTTCAAAAATGTTTTTTATGTTTAATAAGAACAATAATAGCAGTAACATATTTACAATCATAACTGAAAAAAGAAAACTATATACAGAGTCCATAACAAAGTTAAACATGTATACCTTCAGGAAATCAATTAAAATTTTTGCACTAATAAGTGTAACTTTTCCCAAGCAATTAATTTTTGTGTTAAGTTTTTTTATTTTGAGCTTTATGCTAAAGATTTCTTTATCATGTAAAGCTGTAGCTAAGTAAACAAATTCATTTTTAAAAGGCAGAGGATAATTGGTTTTCTAATTTTTTTTGTTACAATTTTCCTTGCAACTGCAAGAATTGACCATAGTATATGTACTTGAGTTTTGGGTATAACCTCCAGTATTGGTACTTTGAATAGAACAAGAGAGTTAGAAATTATACAATTTTCACTCCATAAGGCCTTTCAGACATTTTTACATTCACTACAAAATTGAGATAACATTTTACATGCAACAATCATATGATACAAATCAGCATCTACTGCTTTGCATCTCCAGCATTTCACATCATTCTTTTTATACATTTTTGCAATTCTTTGTGGTGTGAAGTAACATCTATGGAGAAATTTCAAAGTGTATATCTTCCAGTAGGGGGAAATTGTTGTTTTTCTATTGATCTTAGGAGGAGTTTTTTATTGTTAGTAGTAAATTCTTCTTTATTTATTTTAGTAGAGTAATCCCAGTAAGAGATATTTATAAAACTGAAATCAGATCTAATACTTTTATAGATTAAGGATATAAATGAGGTTTTTTTCAAAGAGCCACTAATAATATTAAAGATTAGTTCCAGTATTTTAGGTAAATTATTTCCATGAGTTTGCAATGAGAATATAATTTTGTTGTAAATGAATTTCCTACATGTTTGTATATCTATCCAGTTGTTATTATGTAGGCTATACCTGACAATTAAATAATTAGCTGGATGAATTTTATTAGTGGACAAAAATTGGTTCCAATATAATTAGTTATTTTCCTTGAATTCAAGCATTTTGTTAATATCAAATGTGATTAAACACTCAGTGCAGGCAATTGGAAAAGCAGATATTAATACGTTTTTGATTAACTGGTTGGATTGAGTAAAACTCTTAAAATGTGTTAGTATTAGGATAATGAAGGAGCAGGCTTTTAATTTCTGTTTATCTTGTATATATATTTTTAATGACAATATAAATATATTTCTATGTATTTTAATAAGAGGTGCAATTAGCATTTTATTAATTAATTCAATTTTTTCATGTATTAATTTCCAATATAAATTGTATGAGAAATTTATCCACAGAAAATTGTGTTAAATATAGCAGCATTTATATAGAAGTCAACACTGGGGAAGCTAATGCCTCCTTCTTCCCAACTTGCAGTGTGTCTTTGTAAAGCTATCCTGAGTTTTTTTTTTGGGGGGGGGGTTGCCAGAGAAATTTTAATCGAATATTATTGATCTTTTTTGAAACTTTCTTAGGTGGAGGAATGATCAGGGACTGATTGATGTAAAGGATTTTGGGCAATAATATTTTAATTAACATTAGTCTGTCTTCAAAGGTAAAATAGAGTCTATTCCAGTTATCTATGAGATTAGTGATTGAGTTTGTTAAATTGCTGTAATTTATAGAGACTGTTTCTTTAAGAGTCAAATTAATGCAGACACCTAGATATTTAATTTGTGTAATATCCCAGTTAAAGTGTTTGTAATTTATTATTTTAATAGTTACATTTTTATTTATTAAGAAAGTCTGGGTTTTGTTATGGTTAAATTTTAATCCTGACAGATTTTCAAATAGGTCTAGAGTGTTAAGCAGGTGATCTAAAGATGTTTCAATGCCTCACTAGTTAGTAATAGATCATCAGCAGATAAATTAAATCTTTGTGAATAGGTTCCTATTGAGGTTATAACATTTTATATGTAAATTATTTATGATATAATTACCCAATGGTTCTACAGCAAGGGCAAAAATTAAGGGGGAAAGGGGCAGCCTTGTTTTGTACCTTTTATGAGTTTAAAGGAAGAGGATAAGAAAGAACCTATCTTTATGAAAGAGACAGAGTCTTCATAAACCTTTCCAATTAGTTTTAGAAAGTCTGAAGAAAAGTTATATTGTTGTAAAACTCTAAATAAGTATGACCAGCTGAGTAAATCAAATGCTTTATCTATATCGAGACTCATTATGGTTAATTCCTTTTTGTTTTTATTTGTTATGTCTGT
Organism: Protopterus annectens; assembly: GCF_019279795.1. Lineage (NCBI taxonomy): Eukaryota > Metazoa > Chordata > Ceratodontiformes > Protopteridae > Protopterus > Protopterus annectens. Next base: position 341,314,158 of record NC_056732.1, read on the forward strand.
GAAGGAGAGAAATATTATTATGTTGTCTTGGATTTTTCTATGTTTTATAAAACCTGTTTGGTCTTCTTCTATTATGCTAGGTATAATGGAGTTAATTAAATTTGCTATTATGCTCATAAAAGTCTTATAATCTATATTTAAAAGTGAGATGTGTCTATAAGAGGAGCAAAAAGTAGGTTCTTTTTCAGTATTAAGTATAGGTGAGATGAGAGAATATTTCCATGATGGCAAAATATTGAACATATTTTTATTTCATGAAATGTGTTTAATAAGATTTTTAATATTTTGTCAGGAAAATTTTATATATTTTGGGAATCAGACCATCTAACCCTGGTGCTCTATTAGTTTTTAATTTACCTATTTGATCTTTTAATTCTTTAAAAGTAAAAGGTCTAGCAATTTTGGCAATATTTTCAGGGGATAGAGTCTTTGAGATATTATATATTAAGAATTTATCTAGAATTCTGTTATCATTAATTGATTTAGGGGTATTTATATTCTCATAATGTTTCCTGAAACAATGTAATATGTTCTTTGTGTCCAATATTTTTTATTTTAATCTTATTTTCTACATATATAATTTCTTTTATGTGATTTTATTTTTCATTTAAACATGTTGATCTTACTGCAATTTTGTGTAAGCTTTTAGGATTGATAGAGTATGAATATAGCTTGGTTTTTTTCTAAGTTTATAGATATTTTGTGCTGTAAAATATTTTGGTATTCTTTGTTTAGTTTGTTTATATTATCCAGGGCTATCTTATCATTAGATGTAAGATTTTGTTTTAGATTGTCTATTTCATTTTGAATATCATCTAATCTTTTATCCCATTCTTTCCTTTTTTTGTATATACCAGTTTTTGATCTTACCATATAAAACAACCTTTAGGGTGTCCCATAAAATCGCATCTGACACCTCTCCATTATTGTTTATTTCCATAAATTGATTTATTTCAGTTAGCATCCAGTCCTGAAAGCCTTTTATTTTTGTAATATAAGCTGGTATTCTTTGCCAATAATTCAAAACTTCTGTGTGGTAGGTTATATTGAAAATAATGAGGTTGTGATCAGATAAGGGGCAGGATATTAATAGTACATTTTCTATTTTTGATTATGAATAGCTTGACACTAAAACTTTGTCAATGTTAGTTTGTGCACTAAATCTGTATTAGTAGTGGAAAATCTTTAGGGAAGAGGGTAGTTTTATATGATATATATCTTTTAAATTCTTCATATTAATGTACTTATTTAAGCGTCTTGCTATAGGGGAAATTTTAAAGGATTTAGTATTCGTTGATTCACTAGAAGAAAGAACAAAATTAAAGTCTCCTGCTAATAACATTTATCCTCTAGAATGTAAGGTTATAGTGTCTAAGTACTTCCTTACCATTTTTGTATCAATTCTGGGAATCCTATAAGAGTTTATAAGTGTATATAATAGTTTTTCTCAAGTTTAATTACTACTAATGCTAGCATTCCATCTTTGTCTATGTATGAGTCTATGATTTCATAGAATTTCACTCTTTCTTCCAAAGAAGTAACACACCCCTCCTTTTGTGATTAAATTGAGAGCTAACCAATATTTCATAATTTTTTAGTAAGAGCTTATTTAAATCTTGTGGTATTAGGTGTGTCTCTTGAAGGAATACTATATCTGCCCTATGCAAGGAGAGATATTTATTAACACTTGCTCTCTTGATAGGATTATTCAGCCCAGTTATATTTATTGATAAACATTTATATGTTAACATTATTCAATGTATTGGATAGTGTTAAAGCATTTGTAATGATTTCCTAACAAAATTGTAATGTAAATTGAAGCAATATTTGTTATGGACAAAGTTTCTATAACTAATAAAGAATGTTCAATATTATATACACAACCTTCTTTATGGAACCTAATGTTCCTGGCTTAATATGTATTGCATATAAGCCACAGATTTGCCATGTCATACCATTTAAGGGTGGATCTCTGCTACTGCATGTTTAGCTGTTATTTGGAAAATAAAGAAAGGGATAATATAAAGTCTAGGGAATCTAACCAGCCATTTGAAATGTGTAAATATAAAGCGTAATACCTTTGAATTGTTATACACATCCTTAAAGTAATGCCAGCAAACTCTTAAACTGTAAATATATAAAATGCAATCTGGCTATGAATTGAGGCATGTGTTTCATTGCAAATCTAACAGGTTGCTTAAGAACTTGAATACAATCTAATAAAACCACATCTTAAAGTATCCTACAGAGTTCAGTGAGGTGCAACAAATAACTAAAATCAGGAGAAGTCAAGACAAGTCAGGTAAACTATTCTGTGATTGTAACAAATACATCTACTTTTAGCAGTAGTGTACTATCTATTCTAGTTTTTCAATAATGTCTATTTTAAATAATAAATACTTTCCTGGTGATATTTTAGATAATACATGTTTCTTTCATCATCATTAGTTCTTACATAGGATGATACAGTTCTATGTAGTAATATATATATATATATATATATATATATATATATATATATATATATATATATATAATTTTCCTCCTGCCCTGTCTTGGCTTCACTATTCGACCAACTTCCACATTTATTAAAATACATAGTTGCGAAGGTGTCACATTTACAACACACAGTTAATTTTAGACTGTACTACATCAGCAATAAAAATATAAGTACTCGCTATTTTATGTCATAAACTACTGCACATTATACTAGCAGAATGGTATAATGTCTTATTAAGTGTTGCTGAAATGGAAGTTGCAGTATTTCACTTGTTTACATTTATAGTATGCTTCTTATTGATAGAAATAACAAGGTATATATATTTTTAATAAATATGACCATAACACTGTGTATTGTTCTTCATTAAACATTTCTAGTGCAGCAAATAATGTATTCCAACCATAATATATGAAAGGAGTTTCCCAAGATTTACCAAATAAGGTATTTTAGTTCAATAGTTAGCTCGTGAGAGTGGGTGAGTTATTATCGTCAGCAAATAGGAGGTGCAATATATTCTGGTATGAATACAATATAATGGTGGATTGTAATGATTTGCTATAAAATTTAAGACAGATGTCTAGCCACATTTAACAATGTAAAACACCAAGAGGATAAGTTTAGCTACATTGTTTCACAGAATAACACTTAAGTGTTTTAGAAAAGTGTAAAGCCATGATATTTGTTTACTCTGAGGCAATGTGCAGTCACAAAAGACATACTTTTTTGCATTTATTTAGAAGCGTAAGGATTGCTTATCAAGAATGTTTCATTAAATGGCAATTTGTATCTCAAGACAGAAGCCATAATAATATACAGTAAAGCAAAGAACAGGTCTGCATAAATATTAGACTTAACTGGTTTAGTTAATGTGTTTCATGAAGTAAAATAAATGTGTTGTTTTTAATGTTATATGTGATCACTTCCTTAATCAGTATTTAGTTTGTTAGCTGACAGTTTGTGGAATTACTTGAGAGAAAACCAACATGCTGTTAACTCAGAATAAACTTACGATGCTATAAATGCATCAATAACCAAACAAGGCAATGCACTGAAACTAAAGAATGACACTGCAACTGTTAGCCTATTAAAAAGAGATAAGAAGAGAGAGACACTGACAGACAGACAGACAGACTGCAGAATCCTGAAATAAAATGAAGTTTAAGAAGTCTGTTATTCTTAAATACAATGCATCTCAATTGGAAACAGTCATTCTTCTCATTTTACATTGGATCATGTCATTATAAGTTAAGTAATGAAACGAGCTGTCAAACATATTTAAAAACTTGTCTTGTTATAAGGCAGTACATATGTGACTACAACATTATTAAAAAGTTAGATTACTTTAGCTAATTTTAGGGGTTCGTATGGATATGTGAAGCAACGAAGAGTGGTCACTATAACACTGAACCCAGAAGTGTGAGCACACTTAAATATATGCAGAATGTGAGAGAATTACCTATGCTGTGAGGTACAAGTGTCCTTGAGTTAGTAGATGTAGGCAGCAGTGGTGCCAGCTATGATAACGGGTGCAAGTTATGAATCCCTGTGGAAAATTACTTTAGATAGCTTCTCAGTAAGATTCAGAATTCACTTGCTTTAAAATACCAAAATAGTCACTTATGTTTCTTATTTTTTAAATAAAAAGGTTAATTTTATCTTGTTCATTGTTTTGCTGTTTCTGCAGTGTTCTGGTTGGTCTGATGAATTCAGAAGAGAGAAGAGAGCTCAAGGGTCAATTACAACTTCCTCCAAGCTGTCACAGCAGTTCCCATGCGAGGATGAAGATTTACATGAAGATCATGAGCTCGAACCAGCTTCCCAAAAGCTTCCAAGTGAAGATTAAGGTATGAAGGCAGGAATACTTGCTTGAATGTATAGTTTTATGTACGAAATGATCATGGGTATGTTATAATATCCCTGTTTAGCACAAACAGGTGTTTTTCAAAGTCAAACATCAAAAAAATTATAATAAAGGCTTGAAGCAGTCAAAAGCAACCATACCATGCAAGTTTCTATTGAAGAAACACCACACAAAGCAATCAATATACTAAATATCACCAAATAAGGAATACAGACAGTATTTTACAAGATAATCAAAATAAGTGTAGCAAAAGGTTACAGAGCTTTTCCCATATCCAAAGCAGAAAATGTTGGGCTATAATTTCATGAATAAGACATTGTACTTAGAGGCAAGCAAAAATATGCCAATAGTATTCATTTATAGTTTTTTTTCTCTCTTTAATTATTTAGAGTAAATAACTAAAGTAAAGTTTAGCTAATGATAATTACTAATATATAGTGATTGTGCATTAGCAAAATACATTTTAACACTTACCTTATTTGTTAAGTTAGGTTTATGTAGCTACTTGTTGTTGAGTTATATTATAAAAGTATTAATGCCAAGTAAAACATAAGGAACATGGTTTTTACCTTGCTTATATTTGTGGATGTTTCTATGAGATCAAAAACATCTAGTTGGTGAAATTAAAAGGTAATCAAGTAAATTTTTGTTTATTTGCTTGTATTTTTAATGTAGAAGTAGTATCCATTTGTTCTTCTGTATTTATCAGGTTTTTTTCTTAATGAAGGAATTTGCTTCTTCAAGGGTTTCAAAAGTTCTTTTTCCCTCTGGCAGGCAGAATCTTATTTTGGCAGGGTATGTCAGTTGTGCCTTGATACCAGCTTGTTTTAATGCTTTAATATGAGGAATGAAAGTTTTCCTTTTTGAAAGGACAGCCATGGAGTAAGCACTGTCAAATCTGACTATCTGGTCATTTATTTTCAAGGGACAGAGATCCCAAGCAGATTTTAAGATGAGATCCTTGTACCTGCTGGATATAAGTTTTACAATGATTGATCTTGGGTGAGTATTCTTGCTGTTAGATAGGACTATAGACAGTGATCTGTGGGCTTTCTCAATGCCAAAAGAGAAAGCCTCTGGTAGGTTTAAAGTTTTGGGAAGCCATGCTGCTAAAAATTCATTACATTGTCTCCTTCCATTCCTTCCGGTATGCCATAAATCCTGATATTGTTCCTTCTGGACCAATTTTCTAAGTCATCAACTTTGCTGAAAAGTCTGTTGTTCTGTTGCAGAAGGAGTTCAATGCTTTTCTCCCCTTCTATTAGTCTACAGTAAATGTCTGAAACTGACTCTTCTAGTGCTGATATTTGGATTTTTTGCTGTTTTAAAATACCCCTTAATATTTCAATCTGTTTATTTGAGTCTTCTTTAATCTTGTCCACTTTTACGTCCAGTTTGTCCATTTTTGATATTAAATCCTGGATGATTTTAAGAATTAAATGTATTTCTTTTTTCATGGAGTTCTCCTGCTGAGTGGAATTGAGAAGATGCATCTTTTTCCACTTCTATTTCTTCTTCTGTTGATTTTGACATGGAAATATAAAGTTTATGAGTTAAAAAATACACCAGTAGGAAGCTTAAAAATTCTAGATTGTAGATCAGCGGCTTTAAAGTTGTTTTTGGTGATTTTTGCAAATAATTCCTGTCAGAATAGTTATAGTACTGCAGAGCAGAGAATTTGTACTGCTTTCAGCCTTCCATCGAAGCCATGCCCCTAAAAAGTAAAAAAAAAAAATGACTGTAGAATAAAAATGGTTTATAAATGTATTAAATGAATGGTTGGAGAAAGGTTTTATTTGGAGAAAGGTTTTATGTATAAAGAGTTATGTAAAGGTATCATCAGGTTTATATTGAAAAAAGGAGAAAAGGAAGAAATACAAAATTGGAGACCAATTGTATTAAATAATACGGATTGTAAGATTTTTATGAAAATATTACATAAAAGGATGGTAGGAAAAGTAAATAATGTTGTAAATGAGTATGTATGTGTTTGGTATAAAAGGTAAAAAAGTTCAAGACTTATTATTAATAATTAGGGAATTAGTAGATGATATAGTAGTTGAAATGCTCAGGCAAAAGTAATGGTAGGAGATTTAAGCAAAGCATTTGATTTGATGCATCTCTCAGTATTATGTGATATATTTGATATATATATATATATATATATATATATATATATATATATATATATGAGTAAGAGGATTAAAAGTGTGTGTATGTCAGCATATAAGTATAATATAGTGAAGATTATGATAAATGGATGGTTGAGTGAAGATATAAAGTTAGAGAAAGGTATTAGGCAATGATGCCCATTGAGTGGTACATTATTTCATAGGTTCATAGATTAGTATTAAGCTACCTGCCCTTGCGAGCCATTTTAAGCTTAACCAGTCAGTTATCCCTTGTGAGACTCAAACCCTGCACCTTGTGGTTGTAAGGCAAACACCTTAACCATTAGGCCACCCTCCCATGAATGTAATATGTATATGAATAAGGAGATGGAGACTAATAGTTATATTTCTAATGATGGGATAACAATACCCATATTGTTAAATAACGCAGATGACATTACCATTACAACAAAAAAATGAAGCAAGCATGAATGCAATAATAAAACAAATACAAGAAATTATTCAAGTTATTGACTTAGTATTAAATAATGATAAAAGTCAAGGTTTAGGTTTGTACTAAAAGATTGGTGGAGTTGAATTAAATAAAGATAAAATTAAGTTCCCTGGAATACACTTTGGGAAACAAGAAATTATGAATTCTATATGGAAAGTCGGGTGGAAATGTAATATGGAACTCAGGAAGTGAAAGTTATTCTGGAGTGGCTGTATTTTTATAAAAAAAAAACAGTGGAAATAGGTTCATAGGTTCATAGGTAGGTACTAGGCTATCTGCTCGAAAGCATTTATAAGCCTAGCCGGAATGTGTTGGCTTTTGCCACCCCCTTAGATTAGTTCCCTGTGCCTCTGTCCAGCAGAGCAATTGAAGTGATCCCTGGGGTAAACTTTCTGTTTCCCATCCACTCGTCAAGGTTTCTCTTGAAGAGGGTTAGCGAGGAGCTCTGCCTAATGTAGATTGGAATCTTGTTCCAGAGCATGGAAGTCTCTGGGACAGGAATCTATCCCTCCAGCACATCCTATTTATTGTTGTGGTGAGGTTTAGATCCCTGGAGGGGATATGGTTTTCTTTAGGTGGAGCATGTCCATCAATTCTGGGTTGGACATGGCCTTGTATGTAAGGCAGAGATCACCTCTGAGTAGGCGGTATGCAACTGAGTACAGCTGGAGTTTCTTCAGCTGAGCTGCATAGGGCATCTGCTTGAGACCAGTGATCCTCTTGGTGAGGAATTTCTGTGGTCTTTCCAGTTGTTGCAGGTGTCTTGTAAGGTACATCCCAAATGGGGCATTGCACTCTATGATGTGTCTGATGAGTGATGCGTAGAGGGGCCCAATGACCTCTTTCGATCTGGATGTAAACTCTTTTGTGATTATGTGGGCCACATAGAAGGATTTTCTAACCACTTTGGCAATGTGATCATCAAAGGAGAGGTTACTATCTACTTGGGTCCCCAGATCCCTTATTACATCTTCCATATTTAGGGGACTACCACCTATGTGGTAGTTTGTGGGTACTTTGTTTTTTCCAAAGGGGATGACTATGCACTTTTTGGCATTTAGCTTGAGACCATGGTTGGGACACCAGGTATCTGTCTCAGTGAGACCCTTTTGGAGGATGTCTGTGTTAGCCGGAGAGTCAATTATAGCCCCTAGTTTGCAGTCATTTGCAAACTTGGTGAGCCATAGTCCTCCTGTGCTTGCCTGTACCTCTGAGAAGTATATGCCAAACAGGAGGGGTCCTAGGACTGAGCCCTGGGGAATGCCACTTGTAACAGGTTTAGAGTCAGATCTAGCTCCTGCAACTCTTACCATGTGGGTTCTGTCCGTGAGTCAGTTGGCAACCCATCTCATGACGTAGGGGTTTATGTTCAGGCTGGTGAGCTTGTCTATAATACCTGAGTGGAGAATAGTGTCGAAGGCCTTTACGAGGTCTAGGTAGGCTGTGTGGACCACCTTTCTCTCGTCTATAGCCTTGGTAACTGTCTCAAAGAAGTCCACCAGGTTTAGGAGGCATGATCTGCCCTTAACAAAGACAAACTGGGTTGGGTCCAGTGTTTGGAGGTTTCCAATGTCTCTTGTTAATGAGATCCATGATGATGCGCTCCATAGCTTTGCAGACCAAGCTAGTCAGGCTTATAGGGCGATAGTTCCCGGGGTCCATTGTGGCTCCACCTTTGTGGAGTGGAATAACTGTTGCTGTGTGCCACTGTGTGGACACATAGCCTGTGGAGAGGCTGAGTTTAAACAGGGTGTTTAGGTGAGGGGTTAGTTTATCTTTGATCTCATGTAGGACGCAGCCTGCGACACAGTCCGGTCCCACTGATGCTGTGTTTTTGGCTTTGGAAAGGGCTATTTTAACCTGAGTGTCTGTGATTTCAGGGGCACTACATTCTTCTGGTATAGTTATGGGCCCTTTTGGGGGTGAGAGGGGGTGAAATGTGCACTGAACCTGTCTGCCAGGATGTTGGCTATATCGGTCGGTTCAGTGTATTTTGTGCCATTCTGCACTAACTCTGAGCAGATCTGAGAATTGACACTTAGATTCTTGACATAGCTAAAGAATGCCTTGTGGTTATCTTTGGAGTCTATGGCAATTTTTCTTTCGAAGCTAGCCTTGGATGATTTTATGAGGGGAATGTAGTTTCTTGCTGATACTGATCAGGGATGTCTTCCCTTCTTGGGATTTCACTCTTTTCTGTACCAGTTTCCTCCTTCTGTTGTACAGCTTGTTTATGGCAGGAGTCCACCAGACTGGTTTCCTTTTCTTGGAGAAGTGAGTCTTGGTTTTGTTTGGTATAGCATGATCCATGCATTCTTGTAGGTGCCCGTAGAGTGCATTAGTAAAGGATTTTGCAGCTTGGACAACATTATCCTTTAGCATGGGGGCTTTGAAACTTCCCACCTCGGTCTTAAGTAAGGTGAAGTTTGCTTTTGAAAAGTTTTTCATGGTGGTTTCTTTGACCGGGTGGTGGTGGAATGTGGATATCCAGAGTGATTAGTTTATGGTCAGATCTAACCAGCAAGGGGTTGACCTCCAGTGTGGAACACCGGTCGCCCATGTTGGTGATGACCAGGTCCAATATGTTGTCACCTCTGGTTGGGGTGTTAATCAGTTGTTCCAGGGTGTTTGAGTTTATAAATTCTAGGAAATGTTGGTCCAGGGAGTTCGTACTTGAGTAGTTCTCCCAGTTAATGTTTGGATAATTGAAATCACCCAATATCAGGGTGTTTGGTGGGACCTTTATGTTTCCCAGTGTTTCCAGGAATGCGGAATGGGGGTCCTGGGACATGGTGGGAGATCTGTAGCAAGCTATAATTTGAATAGCAGTTTTGACCATTGTTAGTTGCACGTGGATGATCTCTGAAGCATTGTGATGTGCCACTAACCTGGAGGTGTGGGTATCCCTGATGAATATGGATACTCCCCGCCTTTTGTATTTTGGTCTGAGTTTTGTGGCAAAAATGTATGGTATACGTTGTAGCCTGTTAGTGCTGGGGTGCTCTTTGGAGCCTTAAACCAGGTTTCTGTTACTGCATATATATCAATTTTCTCCATACTGAGGAGTGCCTCGAGTGCATGCATTTTGAGGTTTAGACTTCTGGCATTGAGCAGCATTACCCTCAGTTTTTTGTTACTTGTGCTATTTATGACGGTGGATTTGTCTTTTGAGCCTTGCCTATAAAAGGCACTATGGGGGTGGCAAGAGCCTTGGCCAGTATTCGAAAGCCTAAGGGTGACAGGTGCAAGCCATCTCTAGCAAAGCAGAGTGGCTTGTCGAGCATGTCATCCCAGGCTGACAGACACTGGATCCCTTTTGAATGACACCAGAAGCTTAGCCAATTGTTGAAATTGATATTTTTTTCTCTATACCGTGGTATCATTCTTGGTGAGGGCAGGATGCTACTCTGGGTCAGGGTCATACCCAGCCTGGGTTACGTGATCAGAAAGCTCCTCCATGTTTCTTTTCATGTAGTCCAGGGAGGTATGGCTCAGGTCATTCACACCAACATGGACAATGACAAAGTCATATTTGTACTTGTTCTGGAGTGACCTGAGTGCTTGTGTCATGTGGCGGATCCTGGCACCTGACAGGCAACTAACAGTAACCTTCTCCTTGTTCAGCCTAGTGAGTGGGACATCAGTGTGCCTGACTATAGAGTCACCTATTACTAGTGTGTTGAGTATGTTATTTTGCCTTAAGGGCTGTGATTGTGTGGCACACTGGTTTTGTGAAGTGTGTTTCATGGTTTTTGTTGGGGGGGGTGGAGGTTGCTTGGATGTCTGCTTTGGAGGTCTCTGTTGCTTTTGTAGATTTTTATTTAGAGCCTCCAAGTATGTTTTTGTGTATTTATGTGTGTTTTTTTGCCAGTGCTGGTTTCATAGGTCTATGTGAGACTGGTGGTGTGATGCAAGTAATTCCCTTCTCCTCTTGACTGCCTGGTCCAGTCTTGGGTTGAGAGAGCTTAGCCTCCAGTATGGCTGTATAATTGCATCTCTCGCATGTATTAGTGTTTGGTGGAAGGAGGAGAGGGTTGTCTGTGTACATGAGGCAATTGTAACATTGCCTAAAATGCCCAGATTCACCAGTTGGACTGGAGAGTACCCCGAAACTGCTCTTTGGACATGTCTGGATAGGTACAGTGAACTGTTTTACTGATTGGCTGGTAAGGTCGAACAGAGAGCCTTGTCCTTCTCTACAGTATAGGTGGCACTAGTGCTAAGGTTTATTAGTGCTTGCTATGAGTTTTGGGCAAGTGCAGGGATTAGAAGTGAATGATTTGAGTGCTTAAGTTGAAAGTTTGTCTAGTTCCAAGGGAAAAATTGAAGAGTAGACTTTGTGGAGCCGGGAATAGTTATACCCTAGCTAACCGGCGCTGTGCAGCGTGCAAAACCATGCAAATGCGGGTTTTATAGCAGGGGAATGAAAGAGATGAAAATTAGCCCAAAATGGCCAATAAACTACTAATTACTGGGCTGAAACCACTCCTCCAGGGACAGATAGGCTGCTCAAAGCTCCCTCTCTCACAGTGAACAGAGAAACTGCCTTCTATCCAAGTAAGGTATGGGCAAACACAGAAACTTGTAACACAGAACTGAATTCAGCACTAACTTGAAAACTGGACTAAACTATCTTAGAAAGGTGGGAAAACAAGTATTTTTTTAGAAAATAAAGCAAATACAATCAAAAAACACACTTTAAATGCAAAGAAATGACTATCACACTTGAGTGTGTAGTCTACAACAGTTAAACAGGTAATCTAAACACAGAACCAACTTTGTTAAAGCGCGGGCATTAAAACAAGTACAATTTGTAGCTGAAACAAGCTTTTTAAATCACAGAAACTAGAAAATTGGTGTTTTAGGTGGAATTAGCTAAAAGCAGCAAGAAAATGCAGAAAAATGATACTTAATCACTCCAAAGTCTCTCTTTTGTCTCTCTGCTGCTGTAGAACTCTGCAGGGCACCAGGCAGGAGCTTGTTGAGCTGTATACTAGCACAAAAACCTTGCAAATGTGGGTTTTATAGAGGGAAATGAAAGATATAGAAAGTAGCCAAAAATAACCAATAAACTACTATTTTCTGGGCTGAAACTGCTCCTCCAGGGACAGATAGGCTGCACAAAGCTCCCTCTCTCACAGTGAACAGAGAAACTTCCTTCTATCCAAGTAAGGTATGGGCATACACAGAAACTTGTAACACAGCCCTGAATTCAGCACTAACCTGAAAACTGGACTAAACTAGCTTAGAAAGGTGGGAAAACAAGTTTTTTTTTTTTTTTTTTAGAAAATAAAGCAGATACAATAAAAAAAAACACTTTAAATACACAGAAATGACTATCACACTTGAGTGTGTAGCATACAACAATTAAACAGGTAATCTAAACACAAAAATGCAGGCAATAAAATAAGTACAATATGTAGCTGAAACAAGCTTTTTAAATCACAGAAACTCTAGAAAATCGGTGTTTTAGGTGGAATTAGCTAAAGGCAGCAAGAAAATGCAGACAAATAATACGTATTCACTCCAAAGTCTCTCTTTTGTCTCTCTGCTGCTGTAGAACACTGCAGGACACCAGGCAGGAGCTTGCTGAGCTGTATGCTAGCACAAAAACCTTGCAAATGCGGGTTTTTATAGCAGGGAAATGAAAAAGGTAGAAATTAGCCCAAAATGGTCAATAAACTACTAATGTCTTGGCTGAAACCACTTCTCCAAGGACAGATAGGCTGCTCAAAGCTCCCTCTCTCACAGTGAACAGAGAAACTTCCTTCTATCCAAGTAAGGTATGGGCAAACACAGAAACTTGAAACACAGCCCTGAATTCAGCACTAACATGAAAACTGGACTAAACTAGCATAGAAAGGCAGGAAAACAAGTATATTTTTTGTTGTTTTCAGAAAATAAAGCAGATACAAGCAAAAAAAAAAACACTTTAAATGCACTGAAATGGCTATCACACTTGAGTGTGTAGCCTACAACAGTTACACAGGTAATTTAAACACAAAAATGACTTTGTTAAAGTGCAGGCAGTAAAATAAGTACAATATGTAGCTGAAACAAGCTTTTTAAATCACAGAAACTCCAGAAAATTGGCGTTTCAGGTGGAATTAGCTAAAAGCAGCAAGAAAATGCAGAAAAATAATACTTAATCACACCAAAGTCTCTCGTTTTGTCTCTCTGCTGCTGCTGTAGAATTCTGCAGGGCACCAGGCAGGAGCTTGCTGAGCTGTATACTAGTACAAAAGCCTTGCAAATATGGGTTTTATAGCAGGGAAATGAAAGAGATAGATATTAGCCCAAAATGGCCAATAAACTACTAATTTCTGGGCTGAAACCACTCCTCCAGGGACAGATAGGCTGCTCAAACCTCCCTCTCTCGCAGTGAACTGAGAAACTTCCTTCTATCCAAGTAAGGTATGGGCAAACACAGAAACTTGTAACACAGCCCTGAATTCAGCACTAACCTGAAAACTGGACTAAACTAGCTTAGAAAGGCAGGAAAACAAGTATATATATATTTTTTTTTTTCAGAAAATAAAGCAGATAAAATAAACAAACTCTTTAAATACACATAAATGGCTATCACACTTGAGGTGTAGCCAACAACAGTTAAACAGGTAATTTAAACACAAAAATGACTTTGTTAAAGTGCATGCAGTAAAATAATTACATATGTAGCTGAAACAAGATTTTTATATCACAGAAACTCTAGAAAATTGGCGTTTCAGGTGGAATTAGCTAGACACAGCAAGAAAATGCAGTAAAATGATACTTAATAACTCCAAAGTCTCTCTTTTGTCTCTCTGCTGCTGTAGAACTCTGCAGGGCACCAGGCAGGAGCTTGCTGAGCTGTATACTAGCACAAAACCTTGCAAATGCGGGTTTTATAGCAGGAAATGAAAGAGATAGAAATTAGCCCAAAATGGTCAATAAACTACTAATTTCTGGGCTGAAACCACTCCTCCAGGGACAGATAGGCTGCTCAAAGCTCCCTCTCTCACAGTGAACAGAGAAACTTCCTTCTATCCAAGTAAGGTATGGGCAAACACAGAAACTTGTAACACAGCCCTGAATTCAGCACTAACCTGAAAACTGGACTAAACTAGCTTAGAAAGGCAGGAAAACAAGTATAATTTTTTTCAGAAAATAAAGCAGATACAATCAAAAAACACTTTAAATGCACTGAAATGGCTATCACACTTGAGTGTGTAGCCTACAACAGTTAAACAGGTAATTTAAACACAAAATGACTTTGTTAAAGTGCAGGCAGTAAAATAAGTACAATATGTAGCTGAAACAAGCTTTTTAAATCACAGAAACTCTAGAAAATCAGTGTTTTAGGTGGAATTAGCTAAAGGCAGCAAGAAAATGCAGAAAAATGATACTTAATCACTCCAAAATCTCTCATTTTGTCTCTCTGCTGCTGTAGAACTCTGCAGGGCACCAGGCAGGAGCTTGCTGAGCTGTATACTAGTACAAAAACCTTGCAAATATGGGTTTTATAGCAGGGAAATGAAAGAGATAGAAATTAGCCCAAAATGGCCAATAAATTACTAATTTCTGGGCTAAAACCACTCCTCCAGGGACAGATAGGTTGCTCAAAGCTCCCTCTCACAGTGAACAGAGAAACTTCCTTCTATCCAAGTAAGGTATGGGCAATCACAGAAACTTGTAACACAGCCCTGAATTCAGCACTAACCTGAAAACTGGACTAAACTAGCTTAGAAAGGTGGGAAAACAAGTATATATATTTTTTTGTTTTTTTCAGAAAATAAAGCAGATACAATCAAAAAACACTTTAAATGCACAGAAATAGCTATCACACTTGAGAGTGTGGGCTATAACAGTTAAACAGGTAATGTAAACACAAAAACGACTTTGTTAAAGTGCAGGCAGTAAAATAAGTACAATATGTAGCTGAAACAAGCTTTTTAAATCACAGAAACTCTAGAAAATCAGCATTTTAGGTGGAATTAGCTAAAGGCAGCAAGAAAATGCAGAAAAATAATACTTAATCACTCCAAAATCTCTTGCTTGTCTCTCTGCTGCTGTAGAATTCTGAAGGGCACCAGGCAGGAGTTTGCTGAGCTGTATACTAGCACAAAAACCTTGCAAATGCGGGTTTTATAGCAGAGAAATGAAAGAGATAGAAATTAGCCAAAAATGGCCAATAAACTACTAATTTCTGGGCTGAAACCACTCCTGTAGGGACAGATAGGCAGCTCAAAGCTCCCTCTCTCACAGTGATCAGAGAAGCTTCCTTCTATCCAAGTAAGGTATGGGCAAGCACAGAAACTTGTAACAGCCCTGAATTCAGCACTAACCTGAAAACTGGACTAAACTAGCTTAGAAAGGTGGGAAAACAAGTATTTTTTTTTCAGAAAATAAAGCAGATACAATAAAAAACCCACTTTAAATGCATAGAAATGGCTATCCCACTTGAGTGTGTAGCCTACATCAGTTAAACAGGTAATTGAAACACAGAAATGACTTTATTAAAGTGCAGGCAGCAAAATAAGTACAATATGTAGCTGAAACAGGCTTTTTAAAGTACAGAAACTCTAGAAAATTGGCGTTTCAGGTGAAATTAGTTAGACGCAGCACAAAATGCAGAAAATTGATACGTAATCACTCCAAAGTCTCTCTTTTGTCTCTCTGCTGCTGTAGAATTTTGTAGGGCACCAGGCAGGAGCTTGCTGAGCTGTATACTACCACAAAAACCTTGCAAATGCGGGTTTGATAGCAGGGAAATTAAAGAGATAAAAATTAGCCAAAATAGCCAATAAACTACTAATTTCTGGGCTGAAACTATTTCTTCAGGGACAGATAGGCTGCACAAAGCTCCCTCTCTCACAGTGAACAAAGAAACTTCCTTCTATCCAAGTATGATATGGGCAAATGCAGAAATTTGTAACACAGCCCTGATTTCAGCACTGACCTGACAACTGGACTATACTAGCTTAGAAAGTCAGGAAAACAAGTATAGTTTTTGTTTTTTTCAGAAAATAAAGCAGATACAATCAAAAAACACTTTAAATGCACAGAAATGGCTATCACACTTGAGTGTGTAGCCTACAACAGTTAAACAGGTAATCTAAACACAAAAACAACTTTGTTAAAGTGCAGGCAGTAAAATAAGTACAATATGTAGCTGAAACAAGCTTTTTAAATCACAGAAACTATAGAAAATCAGTGTTTTAGGTGGAATTAGCTAAAAGCAGCAAGAAAATGCAGAAAAATAATACTTAGTCACTCCAAAGTCTCTCTTTTGTCTCTCTGCTGCTGTAGAACTCTGCAGGGCGCCAGGCAGGAGCTTGCTGAGCTGTACACTAGTAGAAAAACCTTGCAAATACGGGTTTTATAGCATGTAAGTGAAAGAGATAGAAACTTGCCCAAAATGGCCAATAAACTACTACTTTTTGAGGTGAAACCACTCCTCCAGGGACAGATAGGCTGCTCAAAGCTCCCTCTCTCACTCTGAACAGAGAAACTTCCTTCTATCCAAATAAGGTATGGGCAATCACAGAAACTTGTAACACAGCTCTGAATTCAGCACTAATCTGAAAACTGGACTAAACTAGCTTAGAAAGGTGGGAAAACAAGTAAACGTTTTTGTTTTTTTTTTAGAAAATAAAGCAGATACAAACAAAAAACACTTTGAGCACAGAAATGGCTATCACACTTGAATGTATAGCCTACAACAGTTAATCAGGTAATTTAAACACAAAAATGACTTTGTTAAAGTGCAGGTAGTAGAATAAGTACAATATGTAGCTGAAAGAAGCTTTTTAAATCACAGAAACTCTAGAAAATAGGTGTTTTAGGCGGAATTAGCTAAAGGCAGCAAGAAAATGCAGAAAAATAATACTTAATCACTCCAAAGTCTCTCTTTTGCCTCTCTGCTGCTGTAGAACTCTGCAGGGCACCAGGCAGGAGATTGCTGAGCTGTATACTAGCACAAAATTCTTGCAAATGCGGGTTTTATAGCAGGGAAATGAAAGAGATAGAAATTAGCTCAAAATGGCCAATAAACTACTAATTTCTGGGCTGAAACCACTCCTCCAGGGACAGATAGGCTGCTCAAAGCTCCCACTCTCACAGTGAACAGAGAAACTTTCTTCTATCCAAGTAAGGTATGGGCAAACACAGAAACTTGTAACACAGCCCTGAATTCAGCACTAACCTGAAAACTGGACTAAACTAGCTTAGAAAGGTGGGAAAACAAGTATATATTTTTTTCAGAAAATAAAGCAGATACAATCAAAAAACACATTAAATGTACAGAAATGGCTATCACACTTGAGTGTGTAGCCTACAACAGTTAAACAGGTAATCTAAACACAAAAACGACTTTGTTAAAGTGCAGGCAGTAAAATAAGTACAATATGTAGCTGAAACAAGCTTTTTAAATCACAGAAACTCTAGAAAATCAGCATTTTAGGTGGAATTAGCTAAAGGCAGCAAGAAAATGCAGAAAAATAATACTTAATCACTCCAAAATCTCTTGTTTGTCTCTCTGCTGCTGTAGAATTCTGCAGGGCACCAAGAGTTTGCTGAGCTGTATACTAGCACAAAAACCTTGCAAATGCGGGTTTTATAGCAGAGAAATGAAAGAGATAGAAATTAGCCAAAATGGCCAATAAACTACTAATTTCTGGGCTGAAACCACTCCTCCAGGGACAGATAGGTTGCTCAAAGCTCCCTCTCTCACAGTGATCAGAGAAGCTTCCTTCTATCCAAGTAAGGTATGGGCAAGCACAGAAACTTGTAACACAGCCCTGAATTCAGCACTAACCTGAAAACTGGACTAAACTAGCTTAGAAAGGTGGGAAAACAAGTATTTTTTTTTCAGAAAATAAAGCAGATACAATAAAAAAAAAACACTTTAGATGCATAGAAATGGCTATCCCACTTGAGTGTGTAGCCTACATCAGTTAAACAGGTAATTTAAACACAGAAACGACTTTGTTAAAGTGCAGGCAGCAAAATAAGTACAATATGTAGCTGAAACAAGCTTTTTAAAGTACAGAAACTCTAGAAAATTGGCGTTTCAGGTGAAATTAGTTAGACGCAGCAGAAAATGCAGAAAATTGATACGTAATCACTCCAAAGTCTCTCTTTTGTCTCTCTGCTGCTGTAGAATTTTGTAGGGCACCAGGCAGGAGCTTGCTGAGCTGTATACTACCACAAAAACCTTGCAAATGCGGGTTTTGTAGCAGTGAAATGAAAGAGATAGAAATTAGCCCAAAATGGCCAAAAAACTACTAATTTCTGGGCTGAAACTATTCCTACAGGGACAGATAGGCTGCTCAAAGCTCCCTCTCTCACAGTGAACAGAGAAACTTCCTTCTATCCAAGTAAAGTATGGGCAAACACAGAAACTTGTAACACAGCCCTGAATTCAGCACTAACCTGAAAACTGGACTAAACTAGCTTAGAAAGGTGGGAAAACAAGTATATTTTTTGTTTTTTTCAGAAAATAAAGCAGATACAATCAAAAAACACTTTAAATGCACAGAAATGGCTATCACACTTGAGTGTGTAGCCTACAACAGTTAAACAGGTAATCTAAACACAAAAACAACTTTGTTAAAGTGCAGGCAGTAAAATAAGTACAATATGTAGCTGAAACAAGCTTTTTAAATCACAGAAACTCTAGAAAATCAGTGTTTTAGGTGGAATTAGCTACAAGCAGCAAGAAAATGCAGAAAAATAATACTTAGTCACTCCAAAGTCTCTCTTTTGTCTCTCTGCTGCTGTAGAACACTGCAGGGCACCAGGCAGGAGCTTGCTGAGCTGTACACTAGTATAAAAACCTTGCAAATACGGGTTTTATAGCATGGAAATGAAAGAGATAGAAACTTGCCCAAGATGGCCAATAAACTACTAATTTTTGGGCTGAAACCACTCCTCCAGGGACAGATAGGCTGCTCAAAGCTCCCTCTCTCACTCTGAACAGAGAAACTTCCTTCTATCCAAATAAGGTATGGGCAATCACAGAAACTTGTAACACAGCCCTGAATTCAGCACTAACCTGAAAACTGGACTAAACTAGCTTAGAAAGGCGGGAAAACAAGTATTTTTTTTTGTTTTTTTTTCAGAAAATAAAGCAGATACAAACAAAAAAAAACACTTTAAATGCACTGAAATGGCTATCACACTTGAGTGTGTAGCCTACAACAGTTAAACAAGTAATTTAAACACAAAAATGACTTTGTTAAAGTGCAGGCAGTAGAATAAGTACAATATGTAGCTGAAACAAGCTTTTTAAATCACAGAAACTCTAGAAAATAGGTGTTTTAGGCGGAATTAGCTAAAGGCAGCAAGAAAATGCAGAAAAATAATACTTAATCACTCCAAAGTCTCTCTTTTGCTTCTCTGCTGTTGTAGAACTTTGCACAGCACCAGGCAGGAGCTTACTGAGCTGTATACTAGCACAAAAATCTTGCAAATGCGGGTTTTATAGCAGGGAAATGAATTACATAGAAATTAGCACAAAATGGCCAATAAACTGCTAATTTCTAGGCTGAAAACCACTCCTCCAGGGACAGATAGGCTGCTCAAAGCTTCCACTCTCACAGTGAACAGAGAAACTTTCTTCTATCCAAGTAAGGTATGGGCAAACACAGAAACTTGTAACACAGCCCTGAATTCAGCACTAACCTGAAAACTGGACTAAACTAGCTTAGGAAGGTGGGAAAACAAGTATATATATTTTTTCAGAAAATAAAGCAGATACAATCAAAAAACACATTAAATGTACAGAATTGGCTATCACACTTGAGTGTGTAGCCTACAACAGTTAAACAGGTAATCTAAACACAAAAATGACTTTGTTAAAGTGCAGGCAGTAAAATAAGTACAATATGTAGCTGAAACAAGCTTTTTAAATCACAGAAACTCTAGAAAATCAGCATTTTAGGCGGAATTAGCTAAAGGCAGCAAGAAAATGCAGAAAAATAATACTTAATCACTCCAAAATCTCTTGTTTGTCTCTCTGCTGCTGTAGAATTCTGCAGGGCACCAGGAGTTTGCTGAGCTGTATACTAGCACAAAAACTTTGCAAATGCGGGTTTTATAGCAGAGAAATGAAAGAGATAGAAATTAGCCGAAAATGGCCAATAAACTACTAATTTCTGGGCTGAAACCACTCCTCCAGGGACAGATAGGTTGCTCAAAGCTCCCTCTCTCACAGTGATCAGAGAAACTTCCTTCTATCCAAGTAAGGTATGGGCAAGCACAGAAACTTGTAACACAGCCCTGAATTCAGCACTAACCTGAAAACTGGACTAAACTAGCTTAGAAAGGTGGGAAAACAAGTATTTTTTTTTTCTCAGAAAATAAAGCAGATACAATAAAAAAAACACTTTAAATGCATAGAAATGGCTATCCCACTTGAGTGTGTAGCCTACATCAGTTAAACAGGTAATTTAAACACAGAAACAACTTTGTTAAAGTGCAGGCAGCAAAATAAGTACAATATGTAGCTGAAACAAGCTTTTTAAATCACAGAAACTCTAGAAAATTGGCGTTTTAGGCGGAATTAGCTAGAGGCATCAAGAAAATGCAAAAAAATTATACTTAAATCACTCCAACATCTCTCTTTTGTCTCTCTGCTGCTGTAGAACTCTGCAGGGCACCAGACAGGAGCTGTACTATATGTCATACTAGATGTAAAGCTGGTAAGGACAGGAAGGTCAGGAAGGCTAACTATTATGGATGTGAGGTGGAGAGAACATGTATATAGGGTTATCACATATGCATATATATTTAGTAAGGAAAGGGAGAATCTGTGTTATCAAATATTACACCATGTGGTGGTTTTCATGAAAATTATAATTGTAGGGACTTTAACTATGATTTAAGGGGAAGATGTAAAAATTAAGGGAAAATGTAAAAATAAAAAAAACAGGAAGTGATACAATGTAGGAAATCAGTTGTGTAAAATAAAAGTCAATGGACTTATAGAAGAGGGCACTTGGATCTGAAGATGATTATTTTGTATTATCAGAAGGCTTGGGAGTTGTGGATGGTGATAAAGTTGTAACAGTTTTTTCAGACCATTTAGTAATATGGATGGTGGCGATGGAAGAAATGGAATATATTAAAATAGAGAAGGGAATAAAAAGAATGCATGAAAAATTATGGGATGAAACCAGAAAGTGAGAAGTACTGTAGTTATGGAAGTGTCATATAACTATGAAGGACTTCCATAAAACCTTGTCTGAGTGGTGGATTGAATTTAAAAATTAATATAAAATGTGTTTTTCAATGGCAGGATGATGTAAGAAGAGAAGAGAAAGTGAAGATTGCGAGCATTTATAGAAATGTAATAGAGAATTTAGAGAATAATACAAGAGTATTTTATGATATGGAAAAAGAAAGATACAAAAGAAACTGAGAAAAAATAAGGCATTATTATTAAGACAGTGATATTATTTATAAGGGATGAGGGAGGAACTATCTACATATTTGGATAAATAGTACAACAGGAGATTATTTTAATGAGGGAAATAAATAATGTAAAGGAGAGAAAATTATGAGTATTGTAGGGCAGCATGTAGAAAATATGTACAAGAGTAAAAAGAAGGAAAATAAGAGAGTGGGAAGTAAAAAAAATCCAGACTTAGTTAAGGAATTTTTTTGAAAAAAGAAATTACTGTTAGTGAATTGGATGAAGTACTTAGGAAACTGAGTGTTGATTCAGTATCAGGGCAAGATGATGTAGGGTATGGAGTGTACAATAAATGAATGGACTGGAAAAGACAATATTTTGTAAATGCACTGAATGAATAATTGAATGAAGAGTTTGTTTATGAATAATTATGAAGTGGGATATTAAAATTTATGAGGATGAAAGATGAGAAGAATGACATAAAAACTGGTAATCCATTACACTAAATAACACAGATTCCATTTTTTATGAGAATAATACAGAGGAAGATGTAAGGAAGGATGAGGGATATTATGGAAGAAAGTATATATGGTATGAAAGTGGGGGGGTGTCAAGAATTGTGGTTAATATTATAAGTAAATGGATGATGTGAAACTTACAGTATGGTAGCTAATATTAGCAAGGAATTTGATACAGTAGGACATAATACTTTGTGAGATGCCATGGAGAAATATGGAATAGGTAGAAGACTTGAGATAGTATGTATGCCAGCATATCAAACTAAAAGAGTGAGATTGTTTGTGAATGGGTGAGTAAGTAAAGAAATATGCATGGTGTGTTATAAGACAAGGATGTCCTATGAGTGAAATATTGTTTGCATTGGTAATAAATGTAATGGTAAGTAAGGTAGTGTTTAAAATGAAATATGCTAGATGTGTGATGCAAAAGGAGATGGTGATTGTAGTAGTTATGACATATGCAGAGAATATAGTTGTAGCTGTTATGAACAAAATATGGATGAAGGAGGTGTTGCTTTGCCTGAATGGATTTTAAAAGAAATGGGAACGACCGTTAATAAAGATAAAAATAAGGGTTTTGGTAAAAATTCGGGTTATGTATTTTTCAGTGAATGAAGTGTCTTTGTTAGGAATAAAACTTGGGAAAACTGATATAATTGTGATGCAATGGGAAGGTTTGATAAAAGAAATGAAATAAATATGACTTCTGTAGAGGACATATAGATTAGCATTCAGGAAAAAGGTTTACCTGGTGAATTTGATATTAATTGAAAAATAACATATATGTCAAGTGTTTATATCATCCCAGAAGATTTTGAAAAAAAAATGTGCAATTGGTGTTTTCTTTCAAATGGGGCTCGAGCTTAAACCCAGTGAAAAGAGATGTGTTGTATATTACTCAAGATGAAGGGGGTAGGGGTTATTAAATGCAGTTGTTTATTCTGCTTCTTTAAACTTGTAGAGATTATTAAAACTGGTAAAGGAAGTGAATGAGAATTTAATAGTTAGAATGTTTAAATATAGGTACAAAAAATTATGGGAGATGATATGAATAAGAAAATGGAAAAAAGAATATGTAAATGATGAAATTAAAAATCATCAAGAAAAACACTGACATGGAAAATCAAAACTGATGATATAGAGAAAGATAGAAGGATGTGGTATAAGAATGTGACAGATCAATATTATTATGTAAATCCATGGGGAAAATTTAGCAAAATAAGTGATTAAACCAATGAATGTAAGGAAATGGGAACATTTACCAAAATAAGTGATTAAACCCATTAATGTAAGGAAAAAGTGGTGTACTAAGATAACAAAGTGTTATGATTCTTATGGAGACTGGTAATCAATAAGTCATCAGTAATGGAAAATATGCCATATAAAAAGAGAGCTGAAAGAGTGTATTTATTTTGTGGGGAAGGAGAGGCAGCACAGCATGTTTTTTGAAATATAAAAGAAAGGTGAAATCCTGGAAAAAGTTGTGTGAAACTATTTTTGAGAATATTAATGACATAAACTATATAGATATGAGTATGATTAATTATAGATATTAGAAGACTTATAAGAAATAATATGTAGGAAGGGTAGATACAAATTTATTTTATGTAATATGGGTTATTTGGAATGAAAGACTAAATAAAATTTTATTTAATGGGACATGGAATTTGGCAGATGTATTTAAAAAAATCAGATTATGGTTGTGGAAGAAGCATTGGGGCTCAATTATGGAAGAATAACAATGAGGATGTTATAAGGAAAAATGCTAAATAGTGAAAAAATGGAAATGTGCATATATGTACCTGTAAATATGTTCATTTTGTAAATATGTAAATAATATTTTTTGGTGCTGTGTTAAATAAAATACCCTTCTACTGTTTTTGATAGGTGCCATGGGGGTCTTTTACATCCACCTGAGCTATCACCAATTCATGCAGATGTTGGCCTTGGTTTAACATCTCATCTGAAGGACAGCACACTCAGAAGTGCAGCACACCCCTTTATCTAGATTATATAGTATGGCCTTTGATTCGGTCTTACACAGATGGCTGGTAGGGAACCTTTAAAAGTAGTACCAAAACTTAAGAAGTAGATTATAGGATGTCTGAAGGGTAGAAAACAGAAGTCTGTGATGAAAGAGATGCTGTCAGGAAAAAAGGAAAATGATTAATAGAGCATCACAGGGGTTGGTCATGGGTGTTTTACTCTATAGTATGTTAATGTTAGACATATATGAAGTGCTGGAAACAGTTACAAGGATAGGTGCAGCATGTGAACAGTCTAGGGAAAGAATTGTGAAGGTCACCAAGAAGATAAAAAATGAAAGTTGAGCTTCAGTGCAGAAAATTATAAAATACAGCACTTTATCCACAGCAGTTGTGGTGTGCGACATGTTATGGAGAGCAGAACTGATAGAAAAAGAGAGTAAAAAGAGTTATTAGGGTATCAACCACACCTGGACTGACTGGCCAGAAGCAAAACAAGATTACATGAGCAGTGAATACAATGTAGGGATGTAGCCTCATGGGGACAGAAGTAATGCTACCACTTTGCTGGGTCTTGATCAGGCCACAGACTGATTACTGCCTACACTTCACAGAGCCATATAGGGAAAGGCACATCAGGATGCTGGGAAGGTTCCAAGAGAACGTCATTAGAAATGTGCTTGCGTGGGATGGAGGAGAAGTGCATGATCCAGAAGTTAGTGCAGCTGAAGCACGTTCTACCAGAGAATAGAAAAGGCAGGCTCAGAATGATATGGGTACAAGAGATCAAGAGGGTGATGCGATAGGGTTCATCCAGTGATAGAGGGGCACAAGAACGTAACTGTATAAACCATCTACTTCCACACCTGCAAAAATGCTACATCACAGAAAGGCTTACAGAAATATGGATTGGGTTACCAAAATGGGTGACAGAGAATGGATATATGAAGGCAATCTAGAAGATGGAGAAAGGGTGAGGTTATAAAGAGATGGAGGGAAGTAGATTAGATACTTCCACTTAAAGAGTGTGTGTGTGTGTGTGTGTGTGTGTGTGTGTGTGTGTGTGTGTGTGTGTGTGTGTGTGTGTGCGCGTGCACATCAGCTCAAAACAGACCTTTAATATAACAAGAAAAAAACAACTCAAAATACACCAGCATTATAGATATAACAGAAAATGTCTGCATTTATTATTTTTCTGTAAGATTTATATATTCCTTTGGGAGTAGTTTCAGAAATTTAAACTTTCTTGTGTATACTTTATTGCACATAAGTTTGAACCACAAGTTTCTCTTCCAGTATTATGTACTCTGTCAGTTCTGTATTGTAGATAGAGCTTTAACAGCCAAGTGCTAATTTAAACAGAGAGAATTTGTGGATTCCCTATGTCACTGTAACTATTTCAGCTTCACAATATCAAGGGTGAGAGCTGTAGCCCAAAGGCGAAAATAAGTGGTGGTGGAACAAGTGTTTAAATGAAGCAGAACACAGATGTAAATGGTTGTTAAACAGAAAATTAGTACTTTTGCCAATAAGAATAACAAGAGACTGATTTATATATCCTGTAAGTCATTAATCTTATTTACCAGGATGGAAATGAATATATCACTTTTAACAGAGACATTGTTATAATCAAGAATAGCATTTTCTGAAACAATTTTCTGAAACATTTCACCTGTCATGTCACTTTTTTCAGCAGCTTGTTTCCAGACCCCCGTATAGTAAGATTCCCTGTATGTCACTCAGAGGGCTGACTCAAAGTCTCATCAGACAGTGTGCATAAATCACAAAATGAATGTTCAGCTTTTGTGCCTAAATTTATAGTTTATGGATTTCAACAGCCACATTACTAAAGGCCTGTCAGAACGCATGCTTAGGAATTTCTTTTCTAGAGGCATGAACATGTATTCATTGACATTGGCAAAGAAGAAAGCTAAGAAAGTGTGTCACTTTCATTGAAAATCATAAATACTGAAACCCATATTGTCGAACTGTGTCAAGAATACAGACCCATAAAACAGTAGAAATGGAAGGAATGTTTGTTGGGGGAATGGCGACACCCAAACCCATATTGCAGAAGGCTCTGCAATCTGTTTCACCTCACTATTATAATCCACTTTGACACCACTGTATCTTGGGAGAAACTGACATTTCCCATATTGCAGTAACCATCCTAGTATCAACAAATATGAAGCTGAATGGAGAAATTCATGTAGTGCAGAAAGCTGCCACCAGGTTGTTTACTGATACAGTGACCTCACTAATGTAACATGTAAAAAAAAAAAAAATCAAAAACTTAACCACTACCTGAAACACGCCAGCTACATTTATATGGTTTAAAACTATTGTAATTTTATTTTTATTTCATCTATTTTTCAGCTGTATACATTAACTGTTTTAGCCATGACACATGAGGTTTTCATGGGAAAAGTATATAAAAATGGCTTTAGGTGATTTGGTCACATTGACTCATGTTGATGTGCCAGCCTAACTCCATGTAAAATGAGAAAAAAAGGGTTTGATGATGATTGTAAGGCAGAGGCCTTAATTACTGAGACACTCTATTGCCTATTAAAGCCCTATTATGTTTAATTCAGATCTGTAAATTATATCTACCAAAGTCCTGCTAGCTATAACATCATTGTGAAATTGGACAGTTTCCCAGTGTAATATTACTTTACATACACTGTGTCTGCAGTATTTATTTACATATTTATATTTACACTTTGTTAACCAGGTTAGTCCCACTGACCTCTTCTTTTCAGGGTAGACCCATGTGGTATTAATACTAACTTGGTGAAATTTGGAGAGTGCACCAAGCAGTTTCCTGTACTCTTTTCGATAAGTGCTGTGGGATCTTTTATATCCACCTGAGCTACCACCAGCTCAGACAGTTGGGCATTGGTTTAACATCTCATCCGAAGGATGGCACACTCAGGAGTGAAGCACCCTCCTTACACTTCACTGGAACAATAATCCAATTAACTGGTGTGGGAATAGAACCCATAACCTTTTGCACTAAAGGTGAGTGTTGAGGTGTTGAGACTACAGTAGCAAGAGTATATTTTTTCTCAGTTCTTGTATTATAAAATAAGTGTGTATGTGTGTGTATACACACACACACACACACACACACACACACACACACACACACACACATAAATGCGTGTATATGTGTATAAAATATTTATTTTATTTTTATTTACATTTTAGTTAATGGGGTAGAGGACTAATCCCAGTATGACTAACATAGCACAAGACATGACCCCAAAAGTATGGACTGCAGGAAGCTGAAACTTGTTAAAGGTGTATGAGTAAGCAGCACATATAATTTCAAAGTAAACTTAAATGAAAATGATATGGTTGCGTTAGAACTACTCACATAACAAGCGTAAGAAAAACAATAAACAAAACACTTTACAAATATTGTGTTAAATAACTGAAGGAAGCGTAGCAGTCTGCAAAAAATTAATCCATGTCAGGTTGCAATCTAGATGGAAGACAAACCTGTGAATTTTGAATTGAACACTGGAAGGGATGGAATGCTAATGAATAAACTGACCTTTAGAGAAATCACTAACACAGAACTGAAACCTATTGATTTCATACTGAAAGCCTATACAGCAGAAGAATATAAAATAGTGGGAATTACTGATGTGAAAGATGCTTATAAGGAATAAATAGAAATATTACATTTAATAATACATATAATGATCCCAGCTTACTTGGAAAATTGGATAAATAAAATAATTTAGACTGGGGTGAAATAAAACATACATTCTTCATCTGAAGTTTTATCAAATGTAGTTAAGAGGATTGAAACTGCATTTAAAGAAGAAATGGGTCTATCAAAAGGAAACAAGTTTCAGCAGATGCCAAACGTAGATTTTAAGCCCGGAGTAGTGGGCTAATGATGTCACACTAAATGTGTTCCATGTTACAGAAAAGCCTACAGACTTGGGCATAGTTGATCAAATATTACTTTTTATTATTATAATTAGTGCATCAGTGCATTGCAAGCAAAATTAGACAATGGGATTCCACAGAGATAGTGATGTTATAGGTTCATGAATATGTTTTATAAGGAGAACCTAAAAATCACTAGGCTGAGGCATGTGCCAGAATATTTTAGAAGAGTAATATTAATTGTCAGAAATGATTGTATATTATGGGGATCTAGAGTCATAATCCCATCACAAGATAATTCTTTGGCACAGAAAATTTTGCATCAATCTTATCTGGCAATGTGTATAATGAACAACATCATAAGGGTTATAGTTTAGAATGAATCAGGAAGAAGAAAAAGGAACAATATGGGCATGCCTACACTGAAGGTTGGGCGTTGAGCTGGCACCTCGGCACCTGTAAAAAATCTACTGCCAGTCATTAGCGGACTGGAGTTCTGCTGTGGCGACCCCTAACCGGGAAAAGCCGAAAAAAGAACATTTGATGAATTTCAAACAAATAATAAATCAGCATCAAGTTTTGCCTTTGCACCCCTAAGAATGACCCGAAAAGCCATGGTTTAGAATGCAACTGGCTGAGCTGGCTCATTCCTTGGAAAAATGCTTCTGATTCTGAAACATGTTCATTCAAAGCAGATGGTTATGTATGCTAGAAACCCTTTAATTGTGTATGCATCTGTTGAAACTGTGACAGAGATTTAACACGTGGTATTCCAGAAATCTTAGTTTCTTGTAATATATTTTATTGACCCAGGGGGCAATTTGTAAACTTGCAAGAAGAAACAGAATTTATCATATAACTATTACACCATTTTATTTTTCATCCAATGACTTGGAAAAGAATTTCACTGACCTAGAAGAACAGGATGAAAAAATGTAAAATGATACTCTAGAAAGAAGGCTGTTATGGTTAATTAAATGTAAAAGTATCCCTCCGATGGCAACAGATCTGTTTCCAGAAGAAATTAATATGGGAAGAGGACAAAGGTACCACTTTGACTTGCTTTACTTTCGCCACATTTGACAACAAAAATCTATAGAATGTAGTGAGCTTAGAAAAAGATTTTTGATAACCTTGCAAAGATGAGAAAGTTTGCATCTGGAGATAAAAGCTTATCAGGATCGATGTCTCATACTGTGATTACTGATCACATATGTCATCTGTGAGAGATATGTTGATCATATCAGGCAAGATTTATAAAGCTGAACCAGTTTGTTAACCTGGAAAAGTGAAAGAATATTCTTATGGCATTAAGGAGTTTTTAGCATGCTTGTTGCTTCCAGCATATGGTCTTTCTAGGGAAGTTATGGGTAAGAAATATTTACCTCCACATGTTGCGGTGGCCAGAGCAAAATCTTGTGTACATAAAGTACTTTGGATTTTTTTTAGTAAAGACAAGGGGTAGCAGGAGAGACAGACAGCTAAGATTTTGCTTATATTGTTCATATTCCATCTACTTCATCACCTTGCATTCAGAAGATGTTGTAAAGCATGACCAGTAAGAAACAGGATTAAGAATATCATCCAGGAACTCTAGCTAATTTGTTTGTGTCTTTTGGCTTTTCCTGGTTAGGGGTCGCCACAGCGGAACTCCGGTCCGCTAATGATTGGCAGTAGAGTTTTACATGCTGGATTGCCGGGCCTAACGCACAACCTTCAATGAAGGAACGCCCATTCACGCATGTCGCCACACAGAAGACGCACTAACTGAGAATCGAACGGGCAAAGTCTAACTGTGAGGCGAAAATGAAAAACCATCTCAGATTATTAGAAAACAAAATCTGGATAATGTCTGTCTCTGTCTGGAATACAGGCCATCCATTCTCAGGGACATATTACCTAAAGCCAAGGTGGAAGAAGAAGACCTTCACTGCATTTCATTTATTTATGTATTTACTCTATTTGCTAACTGTGATAGTCCATCTGCGATGGAGCTAATTTTCAGAGGAGTTCTAGACAGAAAAGCTCCAAGTGATACATTTATTATTTAAACTGCCATACAATAATAACAAGCAAATGAATTATGTCAAGTAACAAACAGCAGGATAACAGTATTGTTTTCCTAAGAGAAGACAAAGGAAATTACTGTGAATAATTAACATGCGCATTGAATGCAGCACTCCCCGCATGGCAAAGTACAGTGAAATATTGGCTCAACCAGTTATAACATCAAAGCAACAACCAATTTAGTATTCCATTAACAGCTCAGTGAGAAAGGAATACAGTGACCCTTATCTCATGATTGAACCCAAGACTGTCTGCGTTCTTTGATGATGCCACTGCCCCTGTACCAGCAAGGACTCTCTGGACAGTTAGGTATTTGGTTTCCCCAAGGGGCAGTTGTTTCTCCTTTAGGAAATCAACATGATAGCATACAATGCAGAACAACCAGTTAATGCAGCAGTGAGAAAGGAAAGCTCTGATCTGCCGAGCCAGACAAGGTCAATGCTTTCCTTTCTTGTTGAGTTGTTAATAAAATACTAGGTTAATCAATTGTTCTGCATTGTATGCTTGTGTACTCAAAAAACAGCAACATGGTGGATTTCTAGTTGAAAACAGGAACAACTGCTCTAGAGAGAATTGTGGTACCTAACACTCTGGGGACTTCCTGTTGGTCCAGCGGCAGTGACAACCATATGGAATGTGTGCATGTGGGGGTCTGTGTTCAGTCCCCAGACAAGGGTCAGTTATAAGAGCAAAACCTCACAGTTTCATGACCTGCATTCAGCAGGGTTTTGCAGACTGAAGGCTAAGGTAAGATATTAAAATTGTAAAAATACATGCCTGACATCCCTTATATTTTGTACTATGTTACCAGCCTTATATAACCCACTAGAGTCATTGAGGCCATCCAGGGCTTGACATCCTTATTTGCGAAAGATAAGGAAACTTATACGAACAGAATGGTACATGAGGTTTGCCTGTTACTGCACTGCTGTCCCAGGTAACTTAAGGGTTTATAAAAATATCTACCTAATAACTCTAAGCTTGGGACTGTTTATGTACAGGCATTGTGAGGGTCACTGAGTATATTCATTAAAGAAATAATGTGTGATAATATATGTACCACATGCAGGCCACATATGTGGGGGGGGGGTGTTGCAAAGCACAAGCAGAATAGTCAAGTGCCTTCAGCTCTTAAGAAGAAAAAGTGTGTTGTATGCATATAACACTGGCCCAATATTCCTGTAGTGTTTTTTAAACTTTCTTTAGTGTGCTGCTGCACAGAAACCTGGGAGAAAGGGACCCTCTCTTTTAGCTCTAAAAAACTCACTTCATTCTGCTGAACATCCCTGACTTGCATTTAATACGTTTTACTGTTATTTTTGGTTCCTCTTTCTTGACTTCCTGCTTGCCAGTCATACCATTACTAGATACACTACTACCAGTGGAGTACTACCACCAATTCAACTGTTCCCCTAATAGCTCAACATAACAACTTGTAGGGTGGCTTTTTTCCACTCCAGGAAAATGTCAGCTACCAGAACATTATATGAGCAAGGATTAGGGGCAGAGGTAATCTACATCACGGTGGTGTTCTGCGGTAATCATATTGGGGGCAGAAGATATTGTTACTGTGACATACAGAGGGTATGGAGATATTGTGCAGAAATTAACTCCTTATAGGTTCAAAGGTTCATACATAAGTAGTAGGCAATTTTAAACCTAGCCAATTTCTCTTTTTGTGCACAAATTAACCCACCCCATTTGGTTAGACACTGGCCTTATAAATTGCATGGTTGATAATTATATATAGCCCTATTGAGAATAACTAGTATCATCCCATAGGTAAATTGAGAGGACACATGCTGCCTCCATCTATTAGAAGTACAGAGGCCAGTCCTGAGGTAAATTGTCTGTTTCCATTCAAGTTGTGCATGAATATGGACAGGGGTAAAATTTCTGTTTCCTATCCATAGATCCAAGATGCACTTGAATATGTACAGGGATGACCTTTGTTTTATGTGGGTGAGCAGTCTGTTCCAAGAGTAGCAGTATCCTCTGTGAGATATACCTTTCCTTCCAAACCATTCTGTGGATGCTGCAGAAGAGGTTTAGATCCCTAGACTGAGTATTTCTGATGACATTTGACTTGCTGATGTGCAGTAAATCCATCAATACTGAGTCAGAACATGCCTTGTATGCCAGGCACAGGTAACCTCTTAGCAGTGTATAGGATACTGAGTATAGTGACAGGGCTTTGTCCATGTAGGACACGCTGTTTAAGCCTTGTATCCTTTTAATAAGGAATCTCTGTAGGTGTTCAGTTGTTGCATGTGTTGGACAGATACATGTCAAAGGGGTCATTATTCTCAAATGACTGGCCTGATGAAGGCTGAGTAAAGGGGACAATCACATCCCTAGATTTAGACACAATCCTATTGTTTATAACCTGTGCAATATAGAAGGATTTTTCTTACAACAGTGGACACATGTTGATCAAAATTTACGTCACTACAACATAAGTTTCCAAATTCTGTACAGCTGTGTCAGCTCTTAAGGATATATTATCAATGTGGTAGTTTCTTGCGGAAGAGAACACTGCTGCTCTGGAACAGACTCCCCATCCACATAAAATGTCCCAGTAGAAACAATAATACATTTTTTTGGCATTTAATTTCAGTCTATGATTTTGGTACCAGTTATTTATTTATGACTAACCTTCTTACAGGATGGCTAGGTCATTTAGGGATACAGTGACTTCTCCTAGCTTGCAGATATCTGCAAACGTAGCTTGCCTGTGCCCTTTGGTATTGGCTTTTACTTAAGAATAGTAGATGCCAAACAGGAGAGGTCCCAGGAAAGAATCCTATGGGACCTCACTTGTGACTGGTTTCCTTATGGACATAACTTCCCATATTTTGATTTTCTGCATCTTATCTGTGAGCTAGTTGACAATCCAGCTCCTGCCTGACTTTTTTTGCCTTGACACATCTCCATGCTGTCTCATCTGGGATACACTCTTTTAACATATCCCAGTGTGGAAAGAGACCAAATGTCTAGGTAATCAGACCACATGTTGCTCACATCACATGCAGACAGTGGCAATTTAGGAGTATTTTCTGCCATAAGTGTTTTGAAAGCCATGCCCCTCCATGTGCACTCACATTTTTGGGGGGATCATGCATAAATGCACATGCTCATTTGGATTTATCTTCCTGATTTAAGACCATTTAAACTGCTGCCATTATAATCCACCAATATGCAAATGAGATGAAAAATGGCTACAGTAAGCTACCTGCTTTACAGAAATGCACACTAGTCTTGCAAAGCCAGATTAATGACTGTTTAACTTGATCATGAAAGCAGGGTAAGCCATTATCATCCAGAGATATCCCTCGTTTTCAGCAATCATAGCCTGATTGGTGACAGTGAACACCTCAGCTGTCTCATTGTTTCAAAAATAATGACCATGGACACAATAGTGCATTTCATGTTTGTTTCAAGCAAACTCAGAGCAGCCCAAATATGCCAATGTATTTCATAGAAATGCACTCTAGCCCTTAATGTCAGACTTTAAAACATAATGAATGAAAATGACATGGTCAAGTTGCCTTCAACCACAGCACAGCTACTCCCAATCCTATTTGTCTGATAGCATAATAAAAAGAGCAAATTCTCCATTTTATTTCACAGGAATTCACATTAGCCCTTAATACCCAGACTTTAAATTATGCAAATGAAGAGTTAGTTTCATCCAAGCTCAATTAGTCCCTCCAAAAGAGAGTAAATATTCCAATTTATTTCACACAAATGCATACTAGCCATTAATACTAGTCTTTAAACTGAGCAAATGAAGAGGACAAATTACTCATCGACAGCACAACTACATCCCCAGCAGCTTGCCTGCCAGCATATTAAAAAAGAAAGAGCAAATATTTCAATTTGTTTTGTACAAAAAATGAAGACTAGCCTTTAATGCCAGACTTTAAACAAGGCAAATGAAGAAGTTAAGTTGTTTTCATCCACAGCATAGCTAACCACCACCTAAAGACAGAGAATAAATATTCCAGTTTATTTCACACAAATGCACACTAGCCCAGTAATGACGGACTTTAAACTGTGCAAATGAAAAAAGATATTTACTTTCATCCACAGCATAGCAACATCCTCCCCCACAAAAAAGAGAATACATTTTCCAATTTATTTGACACAAATGTGCATTGGTCATTAATGCCAGGTTTTAACTTGAGCAATTGAAGAGGAAAAGTTATTTTCATCCACAGCACAGCGCGCTACCACCAAATTAAAAGCCAGAAAGAGGGAGTGAGTATTCAAATTCATTCCACACAAGTATGCATTAACCCTTAATGCTTGCCCTTAAACTGAGAAAATAAAGAGGAAAAGTTACTTCCATCCAAAGCACAGCTAGTCCCTCCCCTCATAAAATATGGTTGCCTGCCAACATTAAAAATGACTTATCCTTAAATTGGCAAACCACTAATGCCTGCAGCTACCAAGATGTACTTTTTTAACATATGCCCAGGCTTTTATTTGTTACCATCACAAGGAATCATGGGATGGCAACAAAAAGAATGCAGTAGCACTATGGATAGTATCACTACAGCTGTATGTGTTTATTTATTATTTTAAGTAAAGAATAATGTATTTACTTCAAAGAAGAAAAAGTGCCCAAGTTGAATATCTTCACAGGCCCATGCCACAAATGTACAAAGGACAGGCACTAAGAGTATATTAAGGTAAATACTTACAGTGCTTGTCATTTAGCATTTTTAAAGAAAGAAATGTTTAGTTTTTTAGGCACTCAATCACTTATTATGTTCAGTACAAAAGCTAAATAAATGAGTTAGCTTTATTCTGAGCATAACAAAACTTTTAAAATAAAGTTATTTTCTTGTTGGCTATAGACTCTCTGGAGCTCTGGGCTCAAAGCAACTGCCCAAATCATACCTATTATAATCCACCACTGCATGTTAGAGATGTTACTGCTAAACTGATGGGTTGTCCACTTTGGAGACTATAATTCTACATAGTTGGAATTACACTGTTATGCATATAGTAGTATCTAAGTTTTTAATTTTCACAGGCTGTATTTAAAGGAATATGTACCAACATACAACAGTTTGTAAGTAACAGGGTAAAATTTTATATATTCAACAGAAGTGTTAGTGCTAGATGGGAGATATCTAGGGACAATGTTTATATGTCTTGGCAATATCTAAACTATAGAAAATAATGTAGTATCATAATGGTTCTTGGGCAATATTACTGATACTGACTTACGGGGTTCCTAATGTTTTTCACAGTGCCTGAATTCTTGCAAATTGCCGGTGCATTTTTGTGGGGCTCTGCTATAAATCAGACCACAAAGGCAGGCTTCAGCTTCTGATGCTGGCAACATATGTTGTTTTCTTCATCAAAGCTTGGTAGCATGTCTAGTTTGGTCACCATATGCTGAACCCAGAGCTGTACACTCTAAGTTATCTTTATAGCTGTCTGAGAGGAGCACATGCATCTTCTTATTATATCACCGTATTCCATTTTGTTAAATAGATTAGGTTCTGCAATACAAACCTACTATATAAAGGAGATGTGGACAGAATTTGCAGAGTAGTTACATATTGGTAACTAAAGCCACAAAGATTGATACTGATGGCTTGTAGTGCATAGAAGATCAAGATATATTAAGCCCAAGAGTGAAGAAGCTCTGACTAAGACCCTGATGTCCTGGGCTCGATTAGCAGCTCGGATGTTGTAAAGAGGATGGGAGTGAATGGCCACTGCTGGCTCACCTATCTTGAGACTTGGCTCTAGTTCACCACTTGGGCAACACTTGGACAGAGCACTGGGTTATTGTACCACTGGAGGAGAGACCACCATTGTGTAAGTATACTGACCAGGGAAGCCAGAGTGTGGGACGTGCTTCCTGTAGCATGAAGCAGATAGAGAAGTGGAGTTCAAAGAAGCTGCCACTGGGAGAAGGAGCTCCAAAGCAGATGGCATGTCACTCCATTAGACCTGAGAGCTAGCCTGCTCCGTACCTCCTCAGTCTCACTACAGATGGCATGAATGAGCTGATTGTGCACCCCAGGCAGGAACAAATGGGTCAGAGGACTCTTGCCTAACCTGGGGATTTCTGGATCTTTTGGGTGTGGGAATGGAGGGTGTATTATATTTTTTTTGTTTAAAATTATATTTCAGCCAGTTAGAGTTAACTAGATTTTAACTGGGATGTAATCTGATTATGGCAAGCCAGCAGCTGGTGGTTAATATTTTAGGGTCATGTAGCATATGGCAAGATATTGATGTTTGTTTTTTTATCCTTGGGGTTGTGGAAGAGAATGGTGACCAGTACCATGGCAGGGAGATTTATTCCTTTGCAGTGATTAGTACAGAGCACATTTTCTTAAATACTGATGAAGGTATGCTAAGTGGCCTAATCGTTCATGTCCTCTAAAAGGCCTTTGGTATAGTGTATTACTCTACACTAATTCACAAATTATCTGATATTGATTTATCTGCTACTGTTTTGCAATGATTCCAAAGTTGACTTGACTCATAAACATTCCATTACATGCACAGTACATGAAGGTGTCCATCAGGGCTTGATATTTACTCTTCATTACCAACCTCACTTGGAATCGCAAATAGTTTAATTGCATTCTTTTTGCTGATGACATTGTGCTCACTAAAACCGACAAAAACTCCACAACTCTTGCCAGTGTTTTGCAACATCACTTTAATTATATGGAATTGGCTTCATAACAACAAATCAGCTGCTAACACACGAAAAAAAAAACTGTTGTGCTGTTAGATTTGAGGCATATCCTCTTATCAATTTCCCCCCAGGAAGACACTTTTGAGGGAAAAATATCTAGGTTTCATCCTTGACCCTCATATACCCTCATTTGCCCACCAAGTCCCAGTTTTTCATTTGATACTAACAGTAATACTAAGACAACATGTGCATTTCATCAGATTACAGATGATGAACATTTGAAACTCAGTGCGAAGTTATAAAACGGCAGCAATACTGAAGTAGACCATATTCTGCGACATACAAAAACTAGCAAGTGTATTGATGCAGCTGTTTCTAGCTCTGTTCAGCAAGAGTTTACAATAACATCTGATACCTCAGGTCTGGAGGTTTGCTGAGGTTATTCCCTCATACAAGAATTAATATGTCAAAAAAGTCTCAAAGAAACAGAGGGCTGAACTACAAAGATGAGCTGTTAGAAATAATGTTAAATGCACTGAAGAACTGGATAAATTACAACGCTTTGATATCTTTCAATATGTCTTCTAGAAGGTCTATTTTACCATGAGTTATATAGCAATCAGTTTAGGGTTACAGGCTAATGTAACTTATCTTGACTTAATAGCTTGTTCAATATGGTAGATCATTATAGGTTAATATCATTGTTAGAAAGAAAAGGTTTTAATGGATACATCATTGGTTGTAACCATATCTGACTCCTTGATTGTGCCTAGCATATTAGAATAAATAATGTGGCTGGAAATGAAAGAACTGTGCTTAATGAAATCCCACAAGGGTCAGTTATAGAGCCATTTCTGTCTGCCATGTATGTCTGAATGCGATGTATGGCCCACATATTTTGAAGTAAAGAATTTGGATGCTGTCAAAATGCTAATACCATCTTACAAATATTGCAGCATTCCACAAGTTGCATTAGATTCTATTATATCTTGGTAGAAAAATAAACTTCATATTAAATTAGGATAATGTCCACTTATTGACCTATGACAAGAAAAAGATCAAATTAAATTATTATACTGACAAATCATGTCAAAAGAAATGAACGTTTAAAGCTATTGAGATCAAGACTGAAAATGACTTTAATTTCCATTGACTCAACAAATGGAGAGTGTGTGCATGTGTGTGTTTCTGTGCATGATAAAATAGATAAGTCATGATAGGAACAATGAGTAATTTACTTTGAAGTCTAAAATTTGAAGGTTGAACTTTTTCATACTTTTTTCAGATTACTGACCCCGATAACTGTCTGTTATTAGTCCCCCTCCTAATTTCTATTCGCTGTTCCATTCCCTAGTTGCAAAGACCGCTTTAGTATCTGTTGCTGTTTGTGAAAGTGGACTTGAATTGCCATCATTCAGGTAATCATGGAAGGTGATGCACCAGTTTTACTTTATATACATTTTCTATTTTTCATTCCTAACCCCAGCCTTGCAGCTGATGTGTATGCTTGCTTGTATGGGGTCTTACAGTGCCTTCACTGATGTGCGTGTATATTTCTGCACATGCTCAGCAGAGACCTCCACACCAACAGAACTTGGTACTGATAAACAAACACCCCAGACCCATCACACTGCATGGTGTGCACCACTCTCTACAGGAGGTGCTCTTACTGCAGGTGGCCAGACAACCTCCCTCTCCACAACCAGGGTGAGCCAACATGGGTTGTCCACTCCCATTGTCCTTCATTATCTCCTCCCTTGGCCAGGTTGCTTAGCCAATCCCAGGTTGTCTGGATAACATTCATGGCTTTTTCTTTCAGTGCAACAGGATCTGTAAACTTCCAGATTTTATTACATGACTGTGTCATCATTTTTCACTAATAGGAGGTATTTCATTGCATGCTTCCTCAGAAAAAAAATGTGAAAATGTGAAGTAAGACTGGTGCATATTGGTGACTTATTTTAGCATGCCAGAAGTAACATATTTAATGAGATACATTTATAATATCCAGTTGTAGTCCACTGTCTACAGTCTGAAAACTCTGTTAGAATAAGTCATCACCAAAAGTTGGTGAGAATGAAAAACAAAAGCTCTCCTTCAGTTCTCTTGCTGCAGGCAGCATATGTATGCCTTGTAGAGTCCATTTCTCTAACCCAAAAACAATGCACAGTTTGTAGAACATTATTTCAGCTGTGCTACATGCCTAGAACAGAATAAATGAATAAAGCATATCTACAGCAATGCATATCACTGTAGCCAGAGCTCCTTCTAGCAGATTTAAATGTTGTCCTTCAGTTATAACTACTACTACGGTGTCCTGACAATGTATTATAGAAGTCTTGTTACATTTGTCCTAGCCACGGCCTCACACTACATCAAATAATGATTTATAAAAATGTCACCATTTTTCCAGAACACTGGCCATCCTCTCACCATTGCATACACTATTTTTTTACCTTGCTGCTGCAACTTGACCATCAGCTACAGGGTAGCCTCTCTTATTGTTCCAACCCCGCTATCCAAGTACCCCCCCAGGTGTGGCTGCTGGAAAGAAGGAAAGAGAAGATGGAAATGGATATCAATCCTGTATATTATTCCTCAGGTGGGACAGCAGAACAGGATAGGAAGGGAATGTGGACAGTGATGGCAGAAGGTGCAATGTGTTGAGTACCAACATCATTGCATCAAGATTTTCTAATGCTGCGATCTTCAGTGGCTAATGATACATTTGTAGACTGGGACAGCAATGAGGTACAGTTTTCTGAGGACATGCCTGCCCTGGACCCCAGGGCAGTCATGCCTCTGCAGCCATCCCATTCTTCCAGCACATTGATCATTTTGAGTCCTGGACTTAGCCAGGGTTCAAATGATCCACCCACACTAGCGTGGCCTGTCTCTTAGGATGGACAGGCCCATTCTCCTATCAGCTCTGTCAGATGCCCAGACAATTAATTAAACTATATCTGTCTGGGCTATAGTCAGAGCCTCATCTCTTTATGTCACCAAGCTGGCTCTAAACACAGTATTGTAAATGTAGTGTTATCTTTGGCTTTTTTCCTACAGACATATGCAGGAATGCTCCCTTTTGGAGGGTTTATTTTAGACCCTATGGCCTCATAATTTACTAGCCAAGTTTTGATAGCAGTATTATTCATGTGGTACTTGGCATTATTTTTGGTGTTTTTCCTACAGTCATATGCAGGAATGCTTCCTTTTGGAGGACTGATCTGCGGTCCTATAAGTTACTGGCCAAGTCTTGTACATTATAAAGACATCTCTAACTCTCTGCACCATTGTATCAGGCTGAAGTAATTACACATGCATGCATCCTTATCTGCGGTCAAAACATACCTTGGCAAAGGAGATCCAGCATTTCTTTGTTACTCAAATAAAAAAACTGCAAATTAAAGTTCTGTTCCCCAACTCCATCTGTTATTTATATCTTCAACATGAGTGGGGGAAGAAAGCTTTGGATTAGAGTTCATATCTCAGAATCATTAATTCATTTTCTGTATAAAACCACATAAGTATATACACATCAGCTGCTAATCAGAGTCATAAAACCAGCACAAATCCTCATTTCCTGAGTACATACTTTTGGGATGCTACATATGTGGTATGTTAATAAGTGAAGACAGTTTGATAACACCTACAGCAAGGTCACTGAAATGGCCTCTCACTACTGCTTATTTAGAAGTTATCTTATATCACTGCATACTGCTCAGAAAAATCAGTACACCTTCACTGAAACAAATATTTCCATAAAAATATTCTACAAAGTGGAACACTGCTTTAGGGACCTGTCAATGAAAGTTTCAGCTAATGTTCACACTACTGTCTTTTCCACCAAGAACATTCTGGAGATGTGAATTGAGTTATTTTTAATTCTGTGCAGTGAAGCTAAGTGATTGCTAAAAAAAAGCACAGCAAATATTAAGATGATCCAAGTGACTTCTCAAAACCCATTCTAAAATTAAATTGTGCAGTGTTTGTAGCAAAATACCCTTCTAATCCCAGGCTTACATATTTGAATTTGATTTCTATAGTGTAATGTTTGCAAATCTGTTAGAGTTTAAAGCATCTGAAAACCTCAGCAAAATAAAACTTTTATGCATAAACTTAACATAGTGCAGGAAAGAGTGATAGTTTTCTGCTCTACATATTGACTTATTTCTTTCTTAAAGTTTAATTCAGGGAAAATGGGTGATAACATACAACAGAAAAAATATCACAGTTCTTAACAATATGTCAAATGCAGCAATGCATTATTGATACAGGCAACAGCTACTTCAATAATAATAGGTTATATCACATACAGTTAAGCTATTTTGTAATACTGGACATTTTTTACAAGTACTTGCTAGACAAGAACTGCCAGAATAATGTCCTGTTTCTGGCTTTAGAGACAGATACTCAGTCTTGACCCAAAGATGCACACAAATAGATACACACATTCACATACACCCCCCCCACACACACACACACACACACACACACACACACACACACACACACACACACACACACACACACACACACACACACACACAAACACACAATGTTCATATCCTAGAACCATGCTGAAAACTTAAATGATTCACATTCCATATGTTTTGGGAATTCATTTGATATATTTTTAAGATACATTAATAATGAAGTAATATTGAAACTTATTCATTGTGTAAAGTAGATTTTTCTCTAACATAGTCAATGTGCTGTTACTGTCACACTTCCAAGGATCAACACATTTTCCAGGGAACCAAATGAATATCTATATAATAATAAATTAATTCTATTTGCACCTATTTACTTTTTTATTGTCTCTGTATTTGCATGTTTGTTTGTTCATTGGGTTAGCCCTACTGGAATCAAGTTTTTTTCAGAAAGGCATTTGAGAAGAAGACCCCAGAAATGCAATTAGTACAACAAAGTAATAAAATCATACTGCTGACAACATGCTAGAAATAACTAGCAAAGACCTGTCCATTCTTTTTTTTTTCTTCTCAAATGCACAAAGCAACTTTAAGTGAACATTAATGGACATATTACCACTTTATCAAACAGCGCAGAAAAGTCTACAGAGGCCAAGATCAGGTTCAGATGTAAATGTTGTGACTGTCTGTGCTGAGGATTTTCACATCAAAGTATACACTGCAGTTTAAACCAATTGAGAGGAGTTTGATGATGGTCTTAAATATAACCAAGCCAGTATAACAGTGAAGTTGCAGGGTCTGATTGGAGAAGGATCTGAATTGAGACATGATAAGTCAGCAAGTAAAAGAGCAAAGTATTGCTGGAATTGAATTCATCCTCAAATCTTGGTGAGTACCTTCATGAGGTGGAGCCAGTTTTTCACAAAATCTCACCAAGATGACACTGATATATAGACTGTATTTTATATAGCATATCATTCTCATGGGCAGAAGTAGGTTAAAAAATAAAACAGATAGCTGGGTGCACAAGACCAAGGCTAAAAAAGTGCCCA
Source organism: Protopterus annectens (assembly GCF_019279795.1). Taxonomy (NCBI): domain Eukaryota; kingdom Metazoa; phylum Chordata; order Ceratodontiformes; family Protopteridae; genus Protopterus; species Protopterus annectens. The sequence continues at coordinate 341,356,170 of NC_056732.1, forward strand.
ATCCTGGTAGGTGCTCTGGTGCCAGGACAGGAAAAAATGACAGTGTAGAATCCTCAAGACACGGAAATATTCCTACAATGGGGCTAGGCCAGGCCCAGGGGGAGGATGGCCCTCCTGTTGTAGAAGGAAGTAGCAGTCCACAAAAATCACAAAAACTGATAGGCCAAAGAAGAACCATAAAGATGACAGAGGGGACTATCTAGGACAAGAAATAAATTATGTATTGTTACTATTATGAAAAAAGCCTGGAATTTCTGGACAGAACATATACAAAAAGATTAAGAGAGAAGTTAGAGGAAAGGAAAATACTTCCACAAGAAACATTGTCAGAAGCTTCAAATAAAAATGTGTGCTCATTAATACAACAGATTTATGAAAAAACATTATATAGACCAAGAAACCTTGGGGCATTTCTAAAAAGAAGTGACTGAGGAACTGCAAAAATATAAAGAACAAAATCTAGAGACTTTTGAAAGGTATAAAAAAGAAATATGAACATGGGAAAGAAAGAGAGATCTGCTATGGTGCAATATTTATGGAAAGAAGAAATCTAAATTAAAAACACAAAAAAGCAGTCCCAAAGATATTCAAAGAGAAATACAGGCAAAGCCATCCAGTAATGGAAAATTTCACGGTTAAAAAAAATTAGATCACAAATAAGGAACATAGAACAAAAGATTAGTAAATAGAAATTAAAAAAAAGAAGTTGAGGTTATGGAATACCTGTGAAGTAAAGGATTTGGTGTAGAACGTCTAACACAGGTTATATCACATCATGATGAAACAAAGAGTCCCCAAAGTATGGAGAAACAGGAGGAGCAGGAGACATTTGAAGAAATATGGACATATGGAAGAAAAAGAGATTTAATATGGTGCAATATCTATGCAAAGGAAAAAGCACAACTAATTAATACAAAAAGAGCAGCATAAAAGATAGTTGAAGAGAAATACAGGCAAAGCCATCCAGTTATGGGAAATTTCACAATAAAAAATAAGATCACAAAGAGGGAAGATACAACAGAAGATTGGTAAAGTAGAAGTTATAAAAAAGAAGTTGACATTATGTGAAGTAAAGGATTTAGTGTAGAAAGTCTAACACAGATTATATCACAGCATGATGGATCATACAGTTCCCAAAGTATGGAGAAACAGGAGGAGAATGAGACATTTGAAGAAGAAATATGGACATGGGAAAGAAAAAGATTTATTATTATGCAATATCTATGCAAAGGAAAAAGCAGAACTAGTTAATACAAAAAGAGCAGCATACAAGTTATTGAAGAGAAATACAAGCAAAGGCATCTGGACATGGAAAATGTTACAATACAAAAAAATAAGAAAACAAAGAGGAAAAGTAGAAAAGAAGATCAGTAACGGAGAAATTAAAGAAATAGAAACTGAGGTTATGGAATGCTTGTGAGGTGAAGGATTTAGTGTAGAAACTCTAACTCAGATAACATCACAGCAGGATACAGCAATGGATCAAACCCCGATTAAGGAGAAACCAGCAGAGCGAGAAACATCTGATCGGTTGCCATATGAAGATACTTTGAAGCCTTCACTAGGAAACCAGTACAAAATATCCATTGGAGTTGCACAGCAAGGGAAGGAACAGGAACAGTGACAACTTTGACACAGTCAGTGTTGTGGAGTGATAGCCCAGTGCGTTCCCGTATGAAAGAGCAACGGATGACACAGGATGAAACCAAAGAGAATGTTGCACAGGAAGATGCTGTCAAACTTTCTAGAGATGCCTGCAGGAAATGGAGAACAAAGAATGTGCCCTCAGTTTAAAAGAAAATGATCTAAGAGAAGAGTTACTTGATTTAACAGAGATGGATAGACATAGTAAGATCAATGAAAGAAACAGACTACAGAAAGTCAATAAAGAACAAAAAGTTAGAAGTTTGATAAAACAAACACAATAATTATGACTGTTCATAGAGATTCATGTGATATAACAGAAGTAAATAGGATCTATTACTGTGCAGCTAAATTCATAACAGATAACGTTTTACCACAAGAACACTGGGTACTAATGGAAAGGAATGGAAGAAGATGAATGCCATCATGGAAGTATCGAATACAGAAAACTATAAAACAATTAAGACAAGAAGTGTGACTGTTAGAAGAATATAAAAGAGGGAACAGTTCAACAAAAATACTCAGAAAGAGACATGATAAAAGCAATGCACAATATCAGAATAGATCAGGATCTATTGTGCATTATTGCAAATAATAAACTAAAATATCAGTACAGGCAGAAAAACTTAGAAGATATGCAGGCAAATATAAAGGAAAGGTGCAAAATAAGCAACTGATAACCCAAAAAAGTTTTATAGAGAACTGGGAAACAAAGCAAAAGGAACACCACCAAAAAAGAAGAAACAGATACATTTTGGAGAAATATCATTGAAGATCCTGTGGAACATAACAAAGATGCTAAATGGATAGAAAAAGTAAAAAAAGAATAAAAAAGTTCAAATGTACAGCCTATGAAATTGGATGAAGTAACTGCAGGAGAGACTGAAACAAAGTTAAGAAAAGCTCCTAACTGGAAAACCCCAGGCCCAGATGCAGTACCTAACTTCTGGCTAAAAGTATTAACATCTTTACATGAAGATTCAGCCATGAGTAAGAACTATTTGTTTGCACACCCAAACAGACACCAGCCTGGTTAACAACAGAAAAAACAATACTGCTTCTTAGGAGCAAACCTGCAAGCTATCCTAAAAACTATACACCTCTGGAGAGACCAGAGAGGTTCCTAACAAGGAAAATCCAGGGTCTCAAACACCTATCCAATACAGATAGGCTAAAAGCCCTATCCCTCTACTCAGTCTCATACAGACTGCTCAGAGGTGACCTGTGTCTGGCATACAAGGCCATTTCAGAACCAGCCTTGACAGAGTTGCTGCATATCCGTAAGACAAACTCCACTCATACAACCCACACGCAAGGCCTTAAGCTGGTCTGTGACATTAATAGAACTTGTTGGTGGGATAAATTTGTGTCCCAAAGACTCCCCCATCTGTGAAATAGGCTCCCTCACCATGCCAAGGAGAGTATCTCTCTAGCCCTCTTTAAGAGGAACCTGGACGACTGGATAGGAAACAGAAAATATACCCCTGGGATCCCACCCGTGCCCCTGCTGGACAGGGGAAACAGGTTCTAACTTTGAGGGAACATGGGCAAAATTCTTGGCTAGACTTATAAGGGCCTCTGGGCCAATAGCCTAGTATTATCCTATGAACCTATGAACTTAATAGCTTGTCTTCTGACAATGTATAAAGTATACACTGGAATCAATGCTGACAAAGTTTATATTCATTTAGAAGAAAACTCAATCATGGCACTAGAATAAAAGGGTAATAAAAGAAAGTCATATTGAACAAAGGATCATTTGTTGTTAAATAAAGTCATAATGGAGAACTTTAAAAAGGGGAATAATCTAAGTATGGCATGTATTGACTACAAAAAAGCATTTGACCGTATCCCAGATTCATGGATAAAAGAGTGCTTAAAAATGTATAAGATACACTCTACACTGATCAGTTACATTACAGTGACCATGAAACAGTGGCAAACCACTTTGCAGTTAAGCCATGATAAAGGAAAAATGATTAGTCCAGCGATAAAAATTCAATGTGGAATATTCCAGGGTGATTCTTTGTCACCGCTGCTCTTTTCCCTTGCACTTAACCCGTTAAGCTGCCTACTTAACAGATTAGGTCATGGCTAAAATTGGCTCCCAGAAAACAACAAAGTGTAAAGACTTCTCAGCTTCTTTTTGTAGATGATTTAAAAGTGTGTAGTTGCTCAGATGAGGAACTGAAAGCACAACTGCAAGTGGTCAAAACATTTTCAGATCATATAAGAATGTCATTTGGTCTTGATGAATAGCCACCTCTAAAGCAGGAAAGCTGCAGCACCAAGAAAATATTGGTTTGGGAGAAGAATGTGATATAAAAGAATTTGATCAAGTGGGACTGCATAAATATTTGGGAATTGACGAAGGACCAACAATAAAACATGAACAAATGCAAATAAAACTTAGTAAGAAATATTTTAGAAGACTTAAATTAATACTGAAAACAGTGTTGGCATCTAGGAACAAAGTTCAAGCTATAAATCAACTTGTTCTTCCTGTCCTAACTTACAGTTTTGGAGTGCTTGACTAGCCCCAAAAAGTGATTGATCAGTTGGACAGGAAAACAAGAAGGGTGCTTCATGTTTATCAAATGATTTATAAAAATCAGTGCATACCAAGATTATATATTCCCCATTCTGAAGGAGGTATGAGCCTTCTCAAACTTGGTTACATGTATAGATCTGCAATCGTGGGACTGCATACATATCTGGTGACCTCATAAGACACAAATGTAGTGAAAGTTTTGAAACATGAAGAGAATATATCTAAGATGACATCCTTGCTTAGTTTAACAGAAGCACATTGGTGTCAAGTGGGAATAGAAATCAAACCAGAAGTAGATAAAAATCAGGCAGCAATTGAATGTGCTAAAAAACAAAAGAAAGAATATAAGGTGAAGGATCAGATGAGAAGGCAAGAAATGTGGAAAATGCATAAATACAGTTACAAGTATGGAAAACTCTTGGAACAACCTCATGTTGATCAAGATCAAATGCAGGAATGGTTAAGGAGAGGTGAATTTAAACCAAAAGACAAAAGGTTAATATCAGAAGACCAAGATAGTGGACTACATACACATTTGTTTACAATGTCCACTGAACATGTGGGAGAAACAGACAAATGCAGGTTTTGTGAAAACAGTACACATCTTGTTGCTGATTGTGATATACTAATGGCAGAAAGATGGTATACTGAGGCATAATAATGTGGCAAGACCATTGCATTGGTGATTGTGCAAACATTATAATATTGAAGTAACTGAAAAACACTGGAAACATGGGACACAAAGCAGTATAGAAACTGATTTAAGATTGTATCACATGGGATCACCCATTATCAACAGTTCAAAAAATAGATGCAAGAAATCAGATAAAGTAGTCCATGAAAAAAGTGGGAGTGTATAAATATTTGGGAATTGACGAAGGACCAACAATAAAACATGAACAAATGCAAATAAAACTTAGTAAGAAATATTTTAGAAGACTTAAATTAATACTGAAAACAGTGTTGGCATCTAGGAACAAAGTTCAAGCTATAAATCAACTTGTTCTTCCTGATGTAGCATTGATTGAAATTGCTACATCCAGTGACTACAGTGTCTTACATACAGAGAGACACAAAGTCATAAAATACCAGGATTTGCAGGCAGAAATGAGGGCAATGTGGAAGAAAGATACCCAGACCGTTCCAATAGTAGTAGGAGCAATGGGTCTTATAAAAAAGAATTTACAATTGTGCATAGATATGTTACCGGTACATGCAACTCCGTATGAATTGCAGAAGGAATTATTACTGAGCACATTGTGGGTGCTGCGAAGAGCACTTCTGGCTAACATCAAAGATTGAAACTATAATAATTTCATGAATTTTAATCATACTTTGACTTAGGAATGGAGTCCTTTCCATTCATAGTATTAGAAACCCAAAAGACTTGGAGAAATTAAAAAAAGTGAAGCTATATACTTCTGAAGCATTTCTCCCCGGGCCTCAGCTGAAAACAGGATCTGTGGAACCCAGTCGGACTTTCCTGGTCAACAAATGTTAAATTAAATAAAAATAAAATAAAATAAAAAAATATATACTTATGATAAAAGTGAGAGGTATAAGCTATCTACAACATTATTAGCTTGTGATTAGGTTGTAAGTGTTTACTCTCACAGTTCAATAAATCAGCTGTGATACTGTTTCTATACCTAACACTGAGAACTCCTCAATGGATTTCTTGAATGATGAGAATTGTCAGTTTGAATATATTTATAGGCTAGTGATTTTTGTCTTACTATACTTATACATGTCACATACTCTGTAAAATGACTTTATCATCATCACCATCATCATCATCGGTGCAGAGTTGAAAAATGAAGGCTTAATACATAACTTGTGGGGTTTGCATTTACCTTAAAGTAACAGTTGACTCAAGCATTGGCTGTTGATGAATAACATCCTAATTTTCCCTTGGGATGCACTGTCAGTGGTCTACAGACATGCACACCTATGTAGCACACCCAGGTCTCTATAGTCATCCATCTGTGGGATAATCAGTAATTATTCTTAATGATTCAGAACACAGAAACTGTAGGGGAGATCACGTTGGAGGCCATACCAGCATTTCAGAATACTGCACACTATGTGGCTTGTTGAGAAAGTCATTATATGAGCAGCTAACCCTTTTCTCACCTCAACCTTGTGAAGTATCCAAAAATGGCAAAATGGTAATAGATATTATTTTAAGTAGGTAAACTTGGTCATGATGGAAGACCATTTTCAGCCATGAACATATAACTACATTAAGAGAAGTAGATAAAACCTAGAGCTGCACAGCGAACACAAGATACTTATATAGTGAAGCAAGTACATAGACAAGAGTTATGTTGTCAATGGAACATTGAAAGAGTACAGTGTCACACTGGAACAATTCAACAGTGTGATATTCAATCCATTAATCCTGTAAAGGTAACTAGTAATGGTAGATAAGAGATGTGAGATGTCAGTTTAGTTATGGAAGTAGGGAGAGAATGAGGGTCTAAGTGCTATTTTAAAGCTATTACTAGTAAGTCAGCATTAGCTTGTAAGATGATCAAGCTGAGTTGTCAGAAAGGTTTGTGTGCTAGTCAATTGTGAAGTGACATTGGATTGGGGTCATAGCAGTTCCTGATAACCATTTGCATCTGGACTTTTACATAGAATCATTATGAGGCCATATTTATTTTAAGCTGGTTAAGGAGTGCTATGAGGTTTGATTATCCAGTAGGGATATGGAACAGTCAGCTGAGGTAGAGAATTGGTAGTGGAGCATATCAAGGGTTGACTGGTGGGGTGTAATAAAGGTTGACTGGTGGGGCATAACAAGGGTCGCTTGGGACAGTCTTGAAAAGTAGGATTCTTGACTGTTTTGGAATAAGTTTGTTAGACAAAGTAGGGTATTGGTTGAGATATATTAGTTTATGCTTAATGCACAGAAATTTACCTAATCCCTTGAACTGATTTCATATTTAGAATGATGCCATCATCTCCTGCATTGTTTTCATATTTGGAATGATGGATTCTATATGAACCAAAAAAAAAATGACTCTACTACATGTTGTTTTTGTTTAAAATAATATACTGCAATGTTAATACCATGTTAATTAACACCAGTATTCTAATGTTATTATATTACTGTGATTCTGTTTGTTTGTTGTACTAATCATCGTTCTGGGATTCCCCCTCCCCACATCCTCCTCTGAAAACATGCTTGATCCCAGTAGGGCTAACCCAGTGAACAAACAAACAAACAAACAAACAAACAAACAAACAAACAAACAAACAAACAAACAAACAAACAAACAAACAAACAAACAGACAAACAGACAAACAAACAAACAAGCAAACAAACAAATAAACAAACAAACAAGCAAACACACAATCAATAAATAAGTCTCTTTAATAATAATAATAATAATAATAATAATTTAATAATAAGTCATTTATAGAAAAGGGCTGCCAGTGTGTTCTAGTGATTGAGTGTAATAAGAAGAAAAATGTTAGCCTTAGCAAGTCTAATACAGTGATGCTCATTTTGGGCAAGGAACACAGTGGCTGGCTGTAGTGAGGCAGATCTTTGTGATGGTTGTTGAGTATCAGCTGATGGACAGGGATCAGTTCATGATAAAAAAGGAAGATCCTTGAGTGTCCTCCTGGCTTTCTTCTAAGGTATAACAGTATACTTTAAATTGTATTTTTTTCTCAGTAGGTGATAGTATCCAAGTTTATTGATTTTGAATAGAAGGGAGTTAAGGAGGAAGGCAGACCCCTCTTTAACAGGAAGCCAGCTTAGTCTGTTAATAAGGTCACAGTGATGCATGGGGGAGCAATCCAGTAGGACAAATCTAAATATTTTGTTTTTAGTTACCTAGAGTTTGTGAGATACATGCTGAATGTGAGGTAGTTAGTAGTAGCCAGCAGTACTCTGTTTTGGGAGAAGAGTGTTTGTAGCTATGGCTGCTCTTGTTACTGGAGAAAGGAGGTACGATAACTTATAGTTTAAGCTGGATCATGACTTTCTGAGTGAGATTGTCAGTGTGTTTTGTAAGCAATAGGGATGGATCAAGTGTGAGGGCTTGGTATGCATATTCAGTGACAGTTGAAGTGTGAGGGCTTGGTATGCATATTCAGTGACAGTTGAAGTGTGAGGGCTTGGTATGCATATTCAGTGACAGTTGAAGTGTGAGGGCTTGGTATGCATATTCAGTGACAGTTGGGATATTGGTACTTTGTATATCAGTGATTGACAAGGAGGGAAAAGAGTGGTAGTATATGTTTTTAGGTGAATATCACAATGCTAGTTTTTGTAGGCTTTATAAGCAGATTATTAGTAGATGACTGTGACATAACTCAGAAAACCTTTCTGTAGTTGGGTTTGTAAATTGTTATATGCTTTACTAACTTCAAGAAGTGAGATGTCGCCTAAGTATACTATAACATACAGTGAAGGATTTTCAATGATTATTTCATGCATGAATAGAAAAAAAGGAGGGGGGCAAGGCAGAGCCTTGGGGACCTCCTGTGTTCAGTAACCCATTAGCACAATACTCATTGTTAAAATGCACGTGGAAGGTTGGATTGGTGAGATAGCTTTTGAACCAATTTACTTTAACTACAAAGTTGAATTTTTTAAGTTTTTAAGTTTATGCATGTATTTTTTTTTAAGTTTTTATATTTTGTACGTGTCAGTCTTCCTTTTATTTCTGTAAATAAATGATACAATTACATATTATTTTTTCTGTGAATAAATATAATTACATATTGTGTTTTGTTTTAGTAAAAGCATTATTACTCAATAAATGCTAATCATTATTCAGAAATGTGCACATGATGGATGCCCATTCAGTGCACCAGTTTTAAATCTAGCATTACTCATGGAAAGAAGTTCTGCACTCTGTCTGTAAAATAAGTATCAAGTACAGTTGCTGGAAGCTCTGGAAAACTTACGTACCACAGCACAGTTACCAGCTATCAATAGTTACTGACTACCAAATGGCATAGCTGCTCTGTAATCAATGTTTCACTCTGACAGCTGTTGCTGTGCAAACATATACAGACAACAACAGCACTTAAATGGAAGAACCATTCATTAAAAAGGTCAGGATACCATGAGAATACAATAAACCTAACAGAGTTTAGACTCCTTCAATTGGGGGAAAGCAGCAGAAATTGCTATGTATTGTTCAGACATCAGCATATAGATGCTGAATATATGGGTAGTATATCTTTTAGATGTTCCCATACACCAGAGGAGCTGAAGAGGAATGCTAAACTGAATTTATGCAATGATATTATTTAGAAAAGGAAATACTTTTTTTTCTTAAATAATTTTTTTTATATTAGCAATAAATCATGACAGGGTGTGGGCAACGTTGGATCTACTCATAGCTGGTTTTGTTTTATCATTCACTATCATGATCAAACCAATCAAATTCAGCAGTACCAACACCCAGTTGTCGGTCAGTGCTAAAATACAAGCCATTTGACCTGCATCATGGCTAAAAGTGACCCTTGGCTAACCTGTACAGCCAAATGTTAAATAAATAGAAATAATAAATAAATAAATACCATGTTATTTGGATGCTAGACCAGATCCAGCTACACATGAGTTAGGACCATTTCAAAACTAATAAATACATTTCATTTTTTAATTTAAGCACTTTTTGAAATGCATTAGCTATGCAATATTCTTTTGACTGAATTACTCAGAGATAAAGAGATAAAGAGTGAGCAGGTACTCTGTGATCTTTCTAATACAACTCAAAACCAAGTTTAAGATATTCATGTTCTTTTATCCAAATTTAGTTAATTACATGATATAAAATTAAATCAATGAAACACCTTAAAACATAAATGATATACTTTCCTTTGTATACAACGAGTAACACTTTCATAGTTATACTTTAGAGTTTAGAGAGTGCTTATGTTGTGTTTGTCTAAGAGAATTAGCCATGCTATGAGTCCTTTAAATTCCTTGATGACAGATTTCTGTCATTTATATCTTAATTAGTCAGTCTATTCAATCAGTTAATCATCAGTTAGACAGCATAATTAGGGATCCCTATCAGATTATTGAAGTTTCAAACCTTCGAAAGTCATATGGTTGGGACCATATGACTGAAGTTTTGAAACTTTGAATGTTTTGAATGGAGATTGCAGTACAGTGCAGAATAGAAAATTTACCTTTTTCCACAATGTAGTGCAATCTCGGAGTTGATATATTTAATTAGCAGAGGGTGTGGGGGGGGTGCAACCACATATGTGGGGGATGCATGGGGACTTGCTCCCTGCAAAAATGTTGAAAATAGAATGTTTTTGTTTTTTATTTTTTTTTTAATGTTCAAAGTTCCAAAACTTTGATCATATGGTATCAGCCTTATGAATTTTGAAGTTTCGGAACTTCGATAATGTAACATAGATCCATATAATTACATACCTCTCAATGTCTTAGAGCAAGAAATGTGGACAAAGCCAAAAATAATGGGGGGACAAAGGTGCAACAATAGAATCTAATTTTAAATATTGCTCTTATAAACTTAGAAAGTTGCTAAAATAACAGGATTTGTGTTAGCATACATTTTTCTGAATGACATGAAGTCTAAGACACATATGTACCTCATTATTTAATTACTTCAAATCCTTAGTGATTTGCCAAAAAAACACAAATTTTATGAAGAACAGACCAAAGTAAGAGGCAAAAATCTGGACAATTGAAAGTTACACCATAATATTTTATTTAATTTTATTTCACATTTGTTTTCTGGGGTATTGTGCTGACCACAATAGACCATTTGCAGTTAACTGCCCAGGCAAACTAATTCACAAAGAAAAAAATGGAACAGAGAGGTAGCAAGCTATAAATATCAAAAGGAAAAAAGAAAGTAACAGTATGTAGCAAAAACTGTACAGTAAAAATGAACTGCTGTAGCAACATTTCTGAGGGAAATGTACATTTTACAACTTTACAGGCTTATATTTCAGGTTTACATCATGGTGCAAATGCTGTGGGGTAATGAGAGCCAGTACAGGGGAGGATGGAGGAAGTAGAGTTAAAACGTCTTAGTAATTCAGAGAAAGTAAGGCTAGAGGTTGAAAGGCCCATAGGTGATGTGACCTATGACCTACTATGTGGTAACTGGGAAGTAAGTACAGTTCAATTTGGTGTGGAGACATTTTTTAAGTTCAGATCTGAAGTTGGGGAAGGGGGAAATTGTAGTTTCTCTGGGAGGGAGTGTTTCCTAAAACCTAGTGGCAAGGATGGAGAAAGCAGCTGGTGAGTGTAGCTTAGTTTAGTGGGAGAAGTGGGGGGTTGTTTAGGAGAGGCATCTGAGTCTATAGTATGTGGATTTGGTATAACATTTGGCAACTAGTGTAGGGAATGTATTGGGCTGGAGACATTTGAAGATGAGAAAGCTTAGTAGCAAGTCTACTCTTGTGATGCATTTTGAGACATGCGACTGTTTTTGAAGGTAAGGTAGTGGTGTTCACGAGAGGGTGAGTTAGTGATGAAATGACAGATTTTGTTTTTCATAGTTTTTCGTGTGGAGGATTCCACGTTTGAGTTGGTCCCTAAGTACTCCTTTACCTATAACTGACCTGGCTAGGTTGGACAGGTTGGGTGAGATTTTCCTAGTCCTGAAGAGAAGTGACTTAAATTTTGCCCTTACTTTCTCAATATGGGTTTGGAATGTTAACGACTGATCTAGCTACAGACCAAGATATTTGAAGAAGTTGGTTATTTTTACTGGTGTGCCACAACGGGTAGTGATATTGGGTGAATGGTGATTTCTTATGTTTTTGGGTGATGCTAAATAGCATACTTTTTTTTTTTAAGTTAAGCATTAGCTTGTGGTTAATACACCATGATTTGAGGTAGCAGTTGGGTTTCTCATAACCATTGATTACTTCATACATTTTCTATTTCATATTTTTGTCTAACATGCCCTTAGAAGAATGTAGCTTACTTGTTCTCTGATGTGATCTGCTAAAGGGTTTTCTACATATACAAATGTAAGAGCCGGTAGTCTCACAGCCCGCTTCTATAATGTCATCCTTCAACTGATTACTTTCACCTTAGTTTGTTCTTTTTTTATCAAGTTTTTGTTACTGAGTACCTCCAACACTTAAACCAGTCTTATGACTGACACTATAAAAAAAAGTAAATATTTAATTTGTTGGGTAACTAAATCTTCTATTTATGCATTAAATAATCTCTTGTTAAGTTTCTTTTGAAGTCACTCAGATTTTATTTAGCACATATTTTCTAGCAAGTAAACTATTTCCTTAGTTAGGTTTCCTGCAAACAATGGCACTGGAAAGAGGACTGGGGAAATATTACGGCCTGCTTTGTTCTTCGTTTTGTACTGTTCACAACATACCCTACTGCTGTGTTCATACAGCTGCACAGATTCTCTCTGTGTGGCTTATGAACTAACTTATGATCAAGCAAGATAGTTTCTTCACTGATGTTTTAATTTCCAAGTGACATCATGATGTTTCTGTAATTATTTAATACAAAAAGGTAAGATATTTTTCAAGTTAAAAAGCAAAGCATTTCCATAGACTATTCAGTTATATTGTTCTCATTACAGTACACTGTAGTCACACTAAATTTTGTTAACTACACAAACCTAGTTTTAAATCATCTGTATCAGCTCCCCATGTACTGTTATATAGAATCAGATGTCTGATTTAAGGGCAGAACAGATAAGGTAGCAAACTAAAACTCTATAGTATGCTGGTCAGTGAGAAGGTTTTATATCCCTAAGCTATTCACTTTAATTTTCTAACCCACATATTGTTGTACTGTCATCCCTTCTCTTTGTATAGTCTGAATGGTGTATGCATTACTAACACGCAGGCCTTATTGAAGTAGTCTGTGTTGTAAATCAAATGTATTCATTCTAGGGAATACCTTTTGATAAGGAAGTCATAAAGGAAATTCTCTGATATGATGTTTTGGCAGTAAAGGATCATGACAGAAGTCTGACAGACTCTTATAGTAGTTATAGAAAATACAGTAAACTCTCAGTTAGCCAGCACCCATGGGGATTGGTAGATGCCAGATAACTGTAGTTTCTGGTTGCTTGAGAGATAATATCAAAAATAGGCCTGACTAATACTGTACCCTACACTATTTGTTTCGTTTGACTTGTTCTCAGGATGGAATGTTATTCCTATCTTATAGGTTCATAGGTAGGTACTAGGCTATCGGCCCAAGGGCCTAAGTAAGCCTAGCCAACAAAGTTCCCTGGCTTATGCCACCCAAGAAAGTTATTTTCCTGTGCCCCTGTTGAGCAGAGCCACAGAAGTGATCCCTGGGGTGTATTTCCTATTTCGAATCCACTCAAGATTTTTCTTGAAGAGTGTTAATGAGGAACTTTGCTTGACATAGATGGGTAGCTTGCTCCAGAGTATGGGAATTCTGTGGGACAGGAATATATCCTTCCAGCATGTCTTGTTTATTGTGGTGACATGGTGTAGGTTCCTAGAGCATGTAGCTTTGAGGGATTGGGATTTCTTTAGGTGTAGCATGTCCAACAGCTCTGGGTTTGACATAGCTTTATATGTTAGGCAAAGATTACCTTGGAGTAGGCGATATGCTATGGACTAAAGCTGAAGTTTTTGAGACGGTCAGTGTAGGGCATCTGTTTGAGGCCAGTAAACCTCTTTGTGAGGTACTTCTGTGGCCTTTCCAGCTCCTACAGATGTCTTGTGAGGTACATTCCAAAAGGGGCATTGTACTCTATAATGGGTCTAATGAGTGTCGAGTAGTGGGGAACAATGACCTCTTTTTTCCTGGATGAGAACCCTTTTGTGATGAGGTATGCCATGTAGAAGGATTTCCTGACTACTGTGACGATGTGATTATCAAAGGAGAGACTACTGTCCACCTGGGTCCCAAGGTCTCTTATCACACATTAGGCATTAAGTAGAAGGGGATAACAATGCGCTTTTTGGCATTGAGCTTGAGGCCACGGCTCTGACACCAGGCATCTGTCTCAGTGAGGCCCTTCTGTAGGATGTACACATCATTTGGGGACTCGACTATGGCTCCTAGTTTGCAGTCATCTGTGAACTTCATTAGCCAAAGACCTTCTGTTTTAGCCTGTACTTCAGAGAAGTAGATACCAAATAGGAGAGGTCCAAGGACTGAACCCTGTGGTACTCCACTTGTCACTGGTATAAAGTCAGATTTGGAGTCTGCAACTTTCACAGTGAGGGTTCTGTCAGTGAGCCAATTGGCAACCCATCTTGTGACATAGGGTTTTATACCTAGTTTAGTGAGTTTAGCTATAATTCCAGAATGGGGGATGGTGTTGAAAGCCTTGGCGAGGTCAAGATAGGCTGTGTGAACTACCTTACCCTCATCTGCGGCTTTGGTGTCTGCCTCAAAAAAGTCAATCAGGTTCAGGAGGCATGATCTGCTTTTCACAAACCTGAACTGGGTGGGATCCAGAGTTTGGAAGTTACCAATGTCTTTTGAGTTCCATGATGATACGTTTCATGGCCTTACAAACCAGGCTCATCGGGCTAATAGGGCAATAGTTCCCGGGATAAGTGGTGGCTCCCCCTTTGTGGAGTGGGATAAATGTTGCTATGCACCATTCAGTAGGCACAAAGCCTGATGTGAGGCTATGATTGAACATGGTGCTTAGGTGGGGAGCCAGTTCATTTTGAAGTTCGTGTAAAACCCAGCCTGGGATGTTGTCTGGTCCCACGGATGCTGTGTTTTTGAATTTAGAGAGTGCAGCTTTTACCTGTGTAGTTGTGATTACAGGGACTCTACATTCTTCCTGTATAGATATTGGCCCTTTAGGGGGTAAGAGGGGGTAAAGTTAGCACCGAACCTATCTGCCAGGATATTGGCAATATCAGTTGGTTCTGTAATTTTCCTGCCATTGTGCTGTAACTCAAAGCAGATCTGGTTGTTGCCATTGAGATTCTTGACATAGCTATAGAATGCTTTCTGGTTTTCCCTAGAATCAGTGGCAATTTTGTTTTCATAGCTAACTTTGGAGGATCTTATAAGGGATTTCAGCTTCTTACTGAGGCTGACCAGGGAGCTCCTCCACTCATGGGATTTTACTCTCTTTTGCAACAGTTTCTTCCTTCTGTTGTAGAGTTTGTTTATGGAAGGGGACCACTGGATTGGCTTCCTATTTTTGGAGGATAGCGTCTTGGTTCTGTTTGGGATAGCACGATCCATGCACTCATGTAACTGCTTAGAGAGTGCATTTGTGTAGGATTCAGCAGTCATAACTGAACTGTCCATCTGCATGGGTGTCATGAAGTTCACCACTTCTGTCTTAAGAAGCATGAACTTGGCTTTGGAGA
Organism: Protopterus annectens; assembly: GCF_019279795.1. Taxonomy (NCBI): domain Eukaryota; kingdom Metazoa; phylum Chordata; order Ceratodontiformes; family Protopteridae; genus Protopterus; species Protopterus annectens. The sequence goes on from NC_056732.1 coordinate 341,371,681, forward strand.
AATTTTTTACCATGGTTTCCTTAAGGGGGAGTGGGGGCAGGATGTGGATATCTAGGGTGATTAGCTTATGGTCGGATCTGACCAACAAGGGCTGACTTCAGGTATGGAACACCAGTCACTCATGTTGGTAATGACTAGGTCTAGGATATTGTTGCCCCTGGTGGGGGTGTGGATAGGTTGATCCAGGGCACTGGAATTTATAGCTTATGGTCGGATCTGACCAACGAGGGTTGACTTCAGGTATGGAACACCAGTCACTCATGTTGGTAATGACTAGGTCTAGGATATTGTTGCCCCTGGTGGGGGTGTGGATAAGTTGATCCAGGGCACTGGAATTTATGAATTCCAGAAAGCATTGAGTGAAGGAGTTGGTACATGAGTAGTTTTCCCAATTAATGGTGGGGTAGTTGAAATCGCCCATTATTAGGGTGTTTGGTTGAACCCTAATATTTTCCAGTATATCAAGAAAAGAGGAGTGGGAATTGTGGGGCATGGTGGGACATCTGTAGCAAGCTACAATTTGGATTGCAGTTTTGCCCAGAGTTAGTTGCACTTGGATAACCTCGGATGCATTATGCTGAGCAACTAGCCTGGAGGTGTGGATATCCTTAATGAATATGGACACACCTCTGCCTATGGTGTTCCAGTCCAGATTAGGTGGTCAAAAAGTGTGGTATGAGTTATAGTCTGGTAATAATGCAGGGGTGCTCTCTGGAGCCTTGAACCAGGTCTCAGTCACTGCACAGATATCGATGTTCTCCATTTTAAGGAGTGCTTTGAGGGAGTGCATTTAGACTTCTAGCATTGAGTAGCATTAACCTCAGTTTTTGCTTGCCTGTTCCTGTTATGGTGGTGAATTTGTCATTTTAACCTTGCCTAAAAAAGGCACTATAGGGGTGGCAAGAGCCTTAGCCAGTATCCGGAATCCCAGGGGTGACAGGTGCAGTTCATCTCTGGCAAAGTATTGTGGTCTGTCAACCATGTCGTTCCAGGCAGACAGATACTGGATCCCCATAGAATGACACCAGAAGCTTAGCCAATTGTTGAAGTCAATCATTTGTCCTTGTACTGCGGTATCATTCTGGGTGATGGCAGGATGCTACTCAGGGCTAGGGGCTACAAGATTGGAGAGCTCTTCCATGTCTTTTTTCATGTAGTCCAGGGAGGTACATCTCAGGTCATTCACACCAGCATGGACAATGACAGAGTCATATTTGTACTTGTTGTGGAGTGACCTGAGTGCGTGGGTTATGTGGTGGATCCTGACATCCGACAGGCAGATGACAGTAACCTTCTCCTTGTTTAGCCTGGTGAGTGGGACATCAGTGTGCCTGACTATAGAGTCACCTATGACTAGTGTGTTGGGTACATTGTTTATCCTTATGGGCTGTAGTTGAGTGGCTCACTGAGTCTGTGGGCTATGTGTCATTTGGCTTGTGTTGGGGGGTGGAGGTTGTTTGCGTTTCTGCTTTGGAGGTCTCTGTTGCTTGAGCAGATTATTAATGAGAGCCTCTGCAAATGTTTTTGTGTTTGTATGTGTGGATTTTGGTGGTGTAGGTTTAGTGGGACTATGTGATGAGGGTGGTGTGGTGCAAGTGTTTACCTTCTCCTCTTGACTGTCAAGTTCAGTCTTGGTTGGAGAGAGCTTTACATCCAGTTTGGCTAGATAAGTGCATCTCTCACAGGTTGTAGTGTTGGGTGGTAGGAGGAGAGGGTTGTCTGTGTACATGAGGCAATTGCTACAGTGCCCCAAGATGCCCAGATTCATCAAATAGACAGGAGAGAACACTGGGAGCTGACCCTTGGACATGCCTGAATAAAAAACTTTTTTCCTCTAGATAAGTGAGGAAAGTGAGTACAAAAACTGTTTTCCTCTAGGTAATGAGGAAGGTTGAGTGCTACAGTAATTTGTAGCTTATTTAGTGCTTACAAGTTCTGAACAAGTGCTGAGCACAAATAAGCAAATTCAAGTGCTAAAACAAAGAATCTGTATCTGAACTAGACTAGTTACAGGAAAAAAACAAGTACAAATGCGAGCTTTTAAATCAGAAAGTTGTGAGAGATGGAAAAACTGCCCAAACAGTCAGTAACTACAATTTCTGGGTCAGAACCACTCCTTATGTGGTAGATAGGCTACCTAGTGCTTACCACTCCCACCGATAAGCTACGTCTTCCTTTTTAAAACTCTAAAACCTCTAAAAACGTAAGGTATGGTTCTGCAGTGGGAAAACAGAAAGTGCAACACATAAAAATTGTACTGTATTTCTCTGATTCTTTTTTGCTGGTTGCTTAAGAGTGGTGGTTGCTTGAGTTCCAGTTAACTGAGAGGTTGCTGTATGTAAAAGGGTGCTACAATTGTACATCAAAGTTTTGCTTAGTGTAGGCACTTAGAATCCTCGCAGTGGTTTTGTCATGGGATTACTACAGGGGGAAGACTGAGATAAACATGGCATAGTAACAGCACTGTTAAATCTGATTTACTGTCAACTGATCAGATCAGGTTGAATGTGTTATTTAACATAACTTCATGAGAAAACACTACACTCTGGACATGATGGATCCTAGAGATTTAGTGACACGTAATACAAAATGATGCTGTCTGTCCTCATTATGAGAAATCTAATGGAGCTTAGTTTAATCATCAGAAAGATTTATTCCAATAACTGGTGGAGCTTTGTACTCAGGCAATTAGAACCGAAATAGATTTGTGCCTCATTATATTTTTTATTGAGTCTGTTGGTTTCAAACAGAGATAAATGTCATACATAGTTCAGGATGGACAGTTTAAGGCAATTATCTGAATTTACCAGGATATCCCAGTACTATGTTCTCTTCTATCTAGGTGTTATGAATATTTGCTTCTAAGCTCCAAGCATTTGTTCAAACTATGATCAGACCTTTAGAACTTTACCAGTTCTTTGTTATTAAACCAGTGCTTAAATGAATCATCTCAAGTCTGGTTTTCACACTGTTAACCTGTATTACATGTAAAACAGCAAAAAATGAGTGAAAATGTTTTGTAAAGTAGTCAGCTGAAGAAGCAAGAAGTAATATATTAGTTTTCCATAAAAAAGAATTTGGTCTTTCCTGTTAAACTATGTGAGGGAATAAGCAGCAGGAGAAATTAGAAAAGTGACTATTATTATTATTGTTATTATTACTATTATTATTAGTAGTAGTATACTAGTAATAGCAGTACTAGTACTTAGTATCAGTATTAGTATGAGTATTGTTATTAATAATAATAATAATAATAATAATAATAATAATAATAGCATTAGCTGTACTAGTACATAGCATCAGTTTTAGCTTGAGTATTATTGTTATTATTATTGTTATTATTATTAATAGCAGTAGTGGAATAATACTTAGTATCAGTATTAGCCTGAGTATTATTATTATTATTATTAATAATAGCAGTAGTGGTACTAGTACTTAGCATCAGTATTAGAATGAGTATTATTATTATTATTAATAGAAGTAGTGGTACTAGTACTTAGTATCAGTATTAGAATAAGTATTATTATTATTATTATTAATAGCAGTAGTGGTACTAGTACTTAGCATCAGTATTAGAATGAGTATTGTTATTATTATTATTATTAGTAGCAGTAGTGGTACTAGTACTTAGCATCAGTATTAGAATGAGTATTATTATTATTATTAATAGCAGTAGTGGTACTAGTACTTAGTATCAGTATTAGAATGAGTATTATTATTATTATTAATAGCAGTAGTGGTAGTAGTACTTAGCATCAGTATTATAATGAGTATTATTATTATTATTATTATTATTAGCAGTAGTGGTACTAGTACTTAGCATCAGTATTAGAAATAGTATTATTATTATTATTATTAATAGCAGTAGTGGTACTAGTACTTAGTATCAGTATTCACCTGCATCTTGGCTGTAGAATTTCCCTTTCCAGCTAAACACAAGCTTTCCTGTTATGTGTGTAATCTATTGAAAGGATGTAGCCAAGACAAAGAGCAATGAAAAAGTGATGACTAGAGAAAAAAAAAACATCATATACACTGCATATTGTCTGTATAGAGAGTTAAAGGAAAAAGTGTAGACAGACAGTGTTAAGAACTGTAAAAGAAAGAGCTAGAATAAGAGGGGGAGGGGTGACAAGGAGATAAATAACAGATGTAGGAAAGAGGAAGCTAGCAACAGCTGTCAGCAAATAAAGGAAACAGCAAAGATGGCTGATGTGAACATAGAGCTCTTCAAGGCTGAGGGACAAGAAACAAATGGAAGCAAGCTGTAGTCAAAGAGAAGTTAGTTACATATGAAGTAAAAATACAATTTTTTGAGATATTATATTTTATTGTGGTAGAGATATGTGGTCAAAAGTGACAAAAGTGTCAGTATTCATTCTTATGAGATATACAAAACAACAACCTGGTTACAGTGCAAAGATACCAAAAGTGGCAGTTAAAACAGTGGATTATGAGTCTGAGATATGAGCTGCCTGTTATACTCAAGGGCACAAGGTTTGATTCCTTATACCTTCATCTGCCTAGTGTGTGATTCTGAGTAAGTCACATAACCAGATAGTTGTCCTGGGTCACCCCGCCCTGAACATGGCATCTATCTTAATAAGATTACCAGGTTAACGAAATAAATAAAATAAAAAAACAATGTTCATTTCAGGATTATAAATGATTCTGTGTTACCTGGTGAGTAGGCCTGCTAAAATAATAATTACAAAGATCATACCTCTCTAATATCTCAAATACAGGGGTAAAACACTTATTTTAAACCTCAAAAGTATTTACACTGCAGGGAGAAGACAATTTTCTGCTTTGCTAAAGTCACTTTTGTATTGTTAAAAACGTACAATACTCTACAGTCCACAAACATTGTAAAAATTAATGGAGCTGACTTCATTTTACAGTCTAAGACTGATCATATGTCACACATTTGTCTACATTTTCACATATCTTGGTGAAGAGTTTTAGAGAGGTGTGAGCACCATCTTGGTCTACAGTGTATAAGGTCAAAGGTTGCTCTCTGAGATGGTGAGATTCAACAGAAAGCATACAAGGCAGGAAATACTTACTTCCTGTGTTGTAAACTCTTGCTATTTCAGTAATGGACACTTTTGTGGCTTGTTTGACTGTCTGGCTTCCTAATAAGGGTAGTTTTAGTGCTTATGCTGTATTATATGATGACCTCTGTTTCACCTTGAAAAGCAGAGCACTGAAATACCTTGCTTCCTAATTTCTTTTAGTTCAAAAGTGGATCTGATAAAGACGTTTAAGCCTGTACTTAGTGAAATGTCCTGACAACACACACTATGCAAAAATAACACTCATATGGCTAAAGCTGATGCTGGGCACTGAACAGACTTACAGTGGTAAATGGAGATGAGATCAGTTACAATGGACACAGATGTAAAATCTATTGTCATAGGGTAACACAGTAACGTCATACACAAGGTGTATGGCATGAATTTATGTGGCTGGACATTATGTTCACATGGGAGTTGCGGAAAGATGTTTCAAAGCTGTCAATCTGTTTTGCTTTACTGTAAAATAAAATTACAGTTAAATATACAATGTTACATTGTTAAGTTTAGGGCAGACTCAAAAAACTTCATTTGAGGTTATCAGGGAGCCTGTATCCCAAAGTATGCTTTGAGAACCATATGTGTAAAGTAGGGGTCTAAGTGATGTTTGATGTTATTGAGGGTGGCAGCCCATTTTTAAATTGAGTGGCAACCGATTCCATAATGAGGCTACTCTGTCTGAAAAAGAATTCTTCTTGTCATCTAATAAATTTATCAGTGATGGTAATGAGTGCTATTGTTCCTGTTTGAGTGAGAGTGGGAGGTAAAGTTAACCCCTAAAGAGTTCACTAATACATTGTTTTTGAGACATTTAGAAAGTAATATTAGGCTTTCCCTTAATAATCTGTAATATATTTAGTGGAGGTTTGAACATGTCACTCATTCAGATTTTCACTGAAGAGCAGATATTCTCCTTGTATAGTATTTCTGCACGGGTCTATATTAGAACATTAAAATTTCAAAACTTTTAATGTTCTAATATCGACCCCTATTCAGTGAAAGCTGAAAATATCGAAGCAAAAGAAAAGGGAAAGAATTCAGTTGTCTGTTTCTGTTGCTTCAGTATTTTCAGCGCTGTGGTGGAAAGTTATGGGTCGGGTTCAGGTAAGTGTGCGATTGAGTGCGGGTTAGGTATGTGTGCGATTGTGTGGATGTGAGGGTTCGGGCGGGTTAGGTGAGTTAGGGTTAGGGCATGGGTCAGGTAAGTGTGCAATTGTGTGGACGTGAGGGTTAGGGTGGGGTAGGTGAGTTAGGGTTAGGGCGCGGGTGAGGTGAGCGTGCGATTGTGACGGACCTTAGGGTTAGGGTTTGGGTTAAGGTAAGTGGATAGTTAGTGCTGTGTGTATAGTTTAGTGTAGGGTTAGGTGTAAGATTTTAGGTGTATGTGTGTGGATTGATGTTTGTTTGGTGTGCTTGTGTTTTGTGCATGTGTTTTGGAACAGCAAATTTTTTCCCTGTTCTGTATGTTCGATGGTTTCAGCTTTCACTGAATAGGGGTCGATATTAGAACATTCGAAGTTTTGAAACTTCGATGTTCTAATATAGACCCTTTCTGCACTCCCCCCTCCCCTTTTTTCAGGGATGACATGAAATGGTATTCATACTAATGAGGGGAAATTTGGTCAGGTCACCAGAGAATCTCCCTTATTCTTTTCTTTAGGTAGGATGTCTTCCATTCACATGGACTACCAACAACTCAGGAAGATGGGACACTAGTTTAACATCTTATGTGAAGGACACTAGCCCAGCTAGCTCGGTTGGTACAGCATTAGACTCTTAATTTTAAGGATGCACTTTTGAGCCTCATGTCAGGCAAGTTCCTTTTATAGGAAACTACCCATGCTGGATGAAGTTTGGAATGAACTCAGATTAAGAAACCAAAATTATCAGAATATTTGACTTCTCTGTGTCATTAACAATATTTCTCATTCAGTTTCTCATTTCTTCCAATGGGTCATGTCATTTGATTTCCACATATTCACTATTGTAAGGAAGTCCTTGTTCATTGCATAGCTTATATATAAAGGTGTGGCATCCAAGTCTAAGGATGCAATCATTCCACTGTACTTAACTCTCATCAGACTGACCATTGAATATAATGCCTCATTCGGTATGTACCTTTTATTTTTATTTATTTTATTTTATTTTACTTTTATTTTATTTTACATTGTTTTCCCGCCTCTCCTCAACTAGTTTAGACCAGTTTACAGGCTTTGCTGTATTCTGGGCTGTGGTGTAGTTCCTGTGTTGTCCATTACCTTACTTGGATAGAAGGAAGTTTCTTTGCTCACCAGTGGGAGTGGGGAGCCTTGAGCAGCCTACCTGTCCCTGTAGGAAGTGACCTCAGCACAAGAGCTGTAGTAATTGGTTGTTTTGGACCATTTCTAGCTCTTTTGAAGTTCCCTGTTTAAAATCCGTCTATGGGCGTTTTTTTCTGGCTATACTACTCAGACAAGCTCCTCGTGGTCCTGCAGAGTGGTCCTAGCTACAGAGAACTCAGAAAAGCAACTTCTTTCTGGATTTAAGTATCTTTGCTGTTTTTTTACTTGAAATACCTTCTCTAGCTTACCCTAAACAAGCTTAAACTGTTTTTTTAGCTGTTTGCTGCATTATTTAATATCTGCACTTAAAGTTACATTTTAGTTGAATTTGATCGAAAGTTTGTTTGTTTGTTTAATTTAACTGTTGAGGCTGCCCACTAAAGTGTGCTGGCCTGTGTAACTGATTTATTACTGTTTCTGCATTTTCTGTGTGTTTCTATCTAAAAACAAAAAAACAAAAAATAATCCTTGTTTTCCTGCCTCTCCTCGACTAGTTTAGACCAGTTTACAGGCTTTGCTGTATTCTGGGCTGTGGTGTAGTTCCTGTGTTGTCCATTACCTTTCTTGGATAGAAGGAAGTTTCTTTGCTCACCAGTGGGAGTGGGGAGCCTTGAGCAGCCTACCTGTCCCTGTAGGAAGTGACCTCAGCACAAGAGCTGTAGTAATTGGTTGTTTTGGACCATTTCTAGCTCTTTTGAAGTTCCTTGTTTAAAATCCGCGTTTGCACGGCTTTGTGCGGTTGTGCGCATAGCGCAGCACCGGTTAAACAAGGTTAAACTTCTTCTGGCTCCGCCAAGACTGCTCTTCAAATTTTCCCTTAAGGAAGCTCTACTCTTAGTATAATCAGACTACTCGCTATATTATAAGCCTAGCACTTGTTCTCAAAACTTCTCTACTAACTAAGCACTCTCATACTAAGTAAGCACTACATCCACCTACCACCCCTGTGAATATCCACTTCCCTTAAAGGCACAGCACTCCTTTATACTGTTCTAGCACGTCAAGTGGTAGAGTACTGGCGTCCTCTCCAGTTCAGCTGGTTAATCTGGGTATCTTGAGACAATGCTTCAATTGTCTCATGTACACAGACAACCCTCTCCTCCTCCCAACAAACACAAATACATGTGAGAGATGCAACTATATAGCCAAACTGGAGGCTGAACTCTCTCAACGCAGGGCTGGCATGACCAGACATGAGGAGATGGTAACCACACACACAGCAAACCCAGTCCCACATAGACCTACCACAACTGCAAACCAAACACATAAAAACACAAAGACATACTCGGAGGCTCTAATAAAAAACTTACCAAAACAACAGAGGCTCCCAAAGCAGACATCCAAAAATCCACCACCTCAAAACAAAACACATGCAACACATACTTCAATAAATCAGTGTGTCAATCAATCACAGCCCTTAAGGCCAGACACCATGCTTGATACACTAGTAATAGGTGACTCTATAGTCAGACACACTGATGTCCCGCTTACCAGGCTGAACAAGGAGAGGGTGACTGTGAGCTGCCTATCGGGAGCTAGGATCCACCACATAACACACGCACTCAGGTCACTCCAAAGCAAGTACAAATATGACTTCGTCATTGTCCATGCTGGCGTGAATGACCTGAGACGTACCTCCCTGGACTACATGAAAAGAGACATAGAGGAGCTCTCTGATTATGTAGCCCAGGCTGGTATGACCCTGACCCTGAGCAGCATCTTGCCCTCACCAAGAATGATGCCACAATACAAAGACAAGATGATCAGCTTTAATAAGTGGCTCAAGTACTGGTGTCATTCTAAGGGGATCCAATGTCTGTCTGCCTGGGATGACATGTTGGACAAGCCACGCTGCTTTGCAAGGGATGGCTTACACCTGTCACCACTGGGCTTCCGGATATTGGCTAAGGCTCTTGCCACCCCCATAGTGCCTTTTTTAGGCAAGGCTCAAAAGACAAACCCACCTCCTTAGAAAACAAAAATGGAAAAAAACTAAGGGTAATGGTGCTCAACACCAGAAGTCTAAATCTCAAGATGCAGGCACTCGATGCACTCCTCAGTATGGAGAACATTGACGTCTGTGCAGTAACTGAAACCTGGTTCAAGGCTCCTGAGAGCACCCCAGTGCTACCAGGCTATACCTCGTATCATGCTTTTCGGCCCCAACACCTGGGCCGAACCACAAAGGGAGGGGGAGTGTCCATATTCATCAAGGACACCCACACCTCCAGGTTAGTAGCAACACATGAAGCATCGGAGACCATACAGGTGCAACTAACCATAGGCAAAACTGCTATACAACTGGTAACATGTTACAGACCACCCTCCCAATCTCAGGAAACCCACTCAGCCTTCCTGAAGACATTGGAGGATATGAATGTATCACAAAATACCATCATACTGGGAGACTTCAACTACCCTAACATAGATTGGGTACATTATTCTAGCCCTAACACCCTAGCCCAAAGGTTCCTGGAATTCATAAATCCAAATGCACTGGAACAACTAGTCACCTCTTCCACTAGAGGAGATAATATACTAGACCTGATCATCACAAACATGGGAACAAAATGCTCCACACCGGAGGTATACCCCTCACTAGTGAGATCTGACCACAAACTAATCACCCTGGATATACATATCCCACCTCCACCCCCAGCACAAAAGACCACAGTGAAAAACTTCTCAAAAGCAGACTTCACTCTTCTTAAGACTGAGATGGTATCCTTTAAGCCCACTGGGCCAGTGGATACCACATCCCACAATGCTGAATTGTTCACAAATGCTTTCTATGGACATCTCCAAGAATGCATGGATCATGCAATCCCAAATAAATCCAAGTACCTCTCCACCAAAGGCAAGCGTCCTGTCTGGTGGGCCTCAGCCATTAACAAATTGTATAACAAAAGAAGGAAGCTACTGCACGACAGAGCAAAATCCCATAAAGGGAAGACATCTCTGATCAACACTAGCAGAAAACTACGTTCTCTCATAAAAACATCCAAGGCCAACTTTGAGAGACAAATCGCTAAGGACACTAAAGATAACCACAAAGCCTTCTTCAGCTATGTTAGAAACCTGGGCGGAAACCCTCAGATATGCACAGAGTTAGTTCACAACAAAAAATACACTGAACCCACAGATATTGCCAACATTCTTGCTGACAGGTTCAGTGCAAATTTCTCCCCTCCCTCACCCCCAAAAGAAGAAATACTTATCCCAGCTGAATGTAATCTCCCTGTCATCTCAGATGTCCAGGTGAGAGCCGCCCTCAGCAAAGCTAAAAACACAGCATCAATGGGACCTGACGGTATCCCGGGTTGCGTGCTACGTGAACTCCAAGAGGAGCTAAACCCGCACATAAAAATGCTATTTAACCTTAGCCTTACTACAGGATATGTACCTGAACACTGGCGTACAGCAACAGTGGTCCCACTCCACAAAGGGGGTACCTCTACAGACCCTGGGAACTACCACCCCATAAGCTTAACCAGCCTGGTCTGATAAGCTATGGAAAGAATCATTATGGAACTCATAAACAGAGACATTGGGGGCCTACAGACACTAGACCCCACCCAGTTCGGCTTTGTAAAGGGCAGATCCTGCCTTTTGAACCTGGTTGACTTTTTCGAAACAGTCACTAGAGCCATTGATGAGGGCAAAGCAGTCCATACAGCCTACCTGGACTTGGCTAAGGCCTTCGACACAATACCCCACTCAGGCATCATAGATAAGCTCAACAGCTTAAATGTAAACCCTTATGTCACTAGATGGGTTGCAAACTGGCTAAAGGACATAACCCATAAAGTTAAAATCGCTGGAGCAATGTCAGACTCAAAGCCAGTTACAAGTGGTGTCCCACAGGGATCTGTCCTGGGACCCCTCTTGTTCGGAATTTATTTCTCAGATGTTAAAGCAAACATGGAAAGGTTGTGGCTGACTAAGTTCGCAGATGACTGCAAACTAGGCGCCATAGTCGATGCACCAGCGGACACATACATCCTACAAAAAGGCCTCACAGAAACGGACAACTGGTGCCGGAGTCATGGCCTTAAACTAAATGCCAAAAAATGTATAGTCATCCCCTTTGGGAAAAACAAAGTACCCACAAATTATCACATAGACAGCAACCCACTGAGTACGGAAAAAGTAATCAGAGACCTAGTGACCCAAGTCGACAGCGACCTCTCATTTGACACCCATGTTGCCAAAGTGGTTAGAAAAACATTCTACCTTGCACACCTTATCATAAAGGGATTCACATCCAGATCCAAGGATGTCATTGTACCCCAATACTCATCCTTCATCAGACCCATGATTGAGTACAATGCCCCATTTGGTATGTACCTCACCTGGCATTTGCAACAGCTGGAGAGACCACAAAAGTACCTCACCAAGAGGATCAAGTGTCTCCAACATATGTCTTATTCTGCCAGACTAAAGAAACTCCAGCTCTATTCAGTAGCATACCGCCTGCTCAGAGGTGATCTCTGCCTGACGTACAAGGCCATGTCCAATCAGGAGCTGATGGACATGCTCCGCCTCAAAAAATCCAAATCCATCAGAACCACGAGAGCTAAAGACTTAAACCTTGGCACAAGTATGAATAGGACATGCTGGAGGGATAGATTCATAACCCAGAGGCTTCCCATGCTCTGGAACAAGATCCCAGTTCATGTTAGGCAGAGCCCCTCACTGACTCTCTTCAAGAGAAATCTTGATGAGTGGATGGGAGATCATAAGTTTACCCCAGGGGTCACCTCTGTGTCACTACTAGACAGGGGCACAGTAAACTAATTCTATTATATAAGGGGGCCTTCACTGTGTCACTACTAGACAGAGGCACAGTATTTTAAATCTATTCTGTGCATTTTGTACCATTTTATGGGGTGGCGAAAGCCACATCCCTATGGCTAGGCTTACAAATGCCCCAGGGCAGATAGCCTAGTACTAAACTATGAAACTATGAAACTATTTGTTGACCAGTCTAGTCTAATTAGATATATGTCCATTTTCAGTAGAGGCCTGAGGAGAAAAGCTCCAAAGACATGTTTCAAAAGTATAAGTACAAACAATACACAAACATCAGATATTATAATAATAAAAAATAGCAATTATCATAGTAAAAAAAGTCATTGACAATGGTACAGTGCAGTAAAAGCCTGGAGGATTTTAAAAGGATGTACACTGAGGTTAAGAGTTAAATAAAGTAGTATGAGTAGAGTGTATGGAGACATAGTACAGGTTAGGTAGGAAATAGAGAAAAGGAAGTTGCATGTGTAGTGAAGATAGAATGGATTTTTACTTAAGAAAAGGTATGTAAAGAGGATATAAATAATGTAAAAAAAAGGTAGATAAGAAAAGTATAGTCAGATGGAAGATGTAACAGAAGATAGTAAGGACTAGATAGGTATGTTGAGTTTGTAGAGGTATAGGACTAGTCAGGTTTGGCACAGGGGCATAGCCAGTATGATTTGAGGTAGAGTTTAAGTCTGTTTTTAAAGAGAGATAAAGAGATGAGTGAGGTTAGGTCATTAGGGAGAAGATTCCAGGATTTACCTACAGTATTAGAGAAGAGAGAATCCCCAGCCCTGTTATGAGGTTTAGAGGTATATAGAAGAAGTTTGTGTGATGAGCGTAAGGACTTCAGATTTTTATAGGGGGTAATGAGGTTTGTTAAACTTGGAGTGCTGGAAGGTTTATAGAGAATGTTGTGGGCGATGGTTAGTTGGTGAAATTTAATCAGGTGTTGAAGTTCTTACCATCCTATCTGGTTTAAGTTTATACAATGGTGGGTTCGAAATGGGTTGCCTGTAGCAAATCTAGCAATGTTATTATAGGACATTTCTAATTTGCTGAGATTATTCTTGGAGAGATTAGTAAAAATGGGTGAGGCATAAAGGAGAGTAGAGATCAAGTGAGTGTGGGCGATAGTAGTTTTAGCAGTAGGAGAAAGGAAGCATTTAATCCTATAGAGAGTTCCAATTTTTTTGTTGACAGTCGTTATAGTGTTGTTGATGTGGATGTCGAAGTTAAGGTTATTATCGATGGTGACCCTCTAGTAGTTTGGTGGTGAGGTCTGGAGATATTATTGTGCCATTGGTAGATGCCACAGAGAAATGTAGAGGAGAGGACTTTTGAGTTGGAGTGAAGAGGAGGAGTTTGGTTTTCTTTGGGTTCAAAAGAAGACAACACTGAGTGAACCATTGTTCAACTATGTTGAATATTTTTTTGGGTGAGAGAGTGACGGTCATAGGAGAATGTAGCTGCGCATAATAACGTGGACTCGTCAGCATATTGTATACAAGTGGCTTGTGGGATAGCTAGATGAAGGTCGTTAATAAATATAGAGGAAAGAAGAGGTCCTAGTTTGGAACCCTGAGGGATGTACCTGTCCAAACACTTGTCACAACTGGAGGGACCACAGTGTTTTCTCACTAAATAACGAATAGCCTGAATTGCAAAAACTATGAAAACCATCTCAAAGCTTGTTCCTCTTTTTGGTATCATACAGGCTACTGAGTGGTGACCTCTGACTTACTTATAGAATTGTGGCAGACCCTATCCTGTCAGACTTATTACGCACACAAGTCCAGTTACAGTGTGAATACATGCACAAGGGATCTTACTCTCTTTTGCTACATAAATAAAAAATGTTGGAGGGATAGGTATGTATCATAGACAATACCTCTTATATTCTACTCCATATAAAGCAAAGTATTTCTCTTACTCTCTTCAAACATAAATAGGATGAATGTATGGAAACTGCAAATTCATCCCTGGTTTAGCACCCATGCCTTCATGGATAGGAGCAATATGGAAATGTCCCAATATATTCTTGTTCTGTCTGCCTTTGAATTGTTTGCATGCAAAACATGACCTAAAAACTGCAATAGGAATGTACGGTTAGGCTTCTTAACATTCTGACAGACCAATATCCTAATGAGTACCTATGAACCTATGATGCACACTCAGGATGCAACAGTTCACTTATGTTGCATTGCAGTGTCAGTATTGGAATGTATATGTGCAGCATTGCAAACACAGAAAGCTGCACAAAACCCAGTATGAGACTGAATTAAAGACTTGAATGGGGCAGCATTACAGACTGATACCTTAAGGATACATGTAGAATATATTTAATTATACAAGAAACACTTTAGCTATAAGTCGAATAACAACTATAAAGCAGAAACCACTACTGACAGTTATGCCAAGAGCTTTAATATTGTTTACCTCGGCACCGTAAAAATCTACTGCCAATCATTAGTGGACCGGAGTTCTGCAGTGGCGACCCCTAACCGGGAAAAGCTGAAAGAAGAAGAAGAACAACAACCTTGGATGGCAGTTGATCATCAACTGATTAAGGTTTTCCAAGTACCTGGCATGGGAAGACATCTCACTGCCTTCTGTTCTGCTACTTGTTGCGCCACTGAAAAAATGCCTAGCTCTATTGGTAGCATTTAAATTAAAGCAATTACAGACATATAGGCTTGGTGACTTAGTAACTAAGCATCAGAGAGAAAAGGAGCTTCATTTTTCAAACTGGGCTTTCATTTTAGAAAGTTGAGATGTGCAATATTTACTGGCAGATGCTGCATTATGCAGATCAGCTGCCTGAAGTCCCAGGGGGTAACTGGCAATGTCTAAGTACTCCTGTATGCCCTTGGATCATTTACAGCAACACACATGACCATAGCAGTGGAAAGGACTGTGTGTCATCAGGAATCTCTAAATAGCAGACAGACATTATTACAGCAAGCGAGACACATTTCAAACTTGATGACTCAGATAACATTATCCCTGGAGGAGGAATTTTCTGTCTGTATCTGTGTAGGGGCATGTATGTATGTGCATATGCCTGTTTCTATATCTATCTATCAATCTATCAATCTATCTATCTATCTATCTATCTATCTATCTATCTATCTATCTATCTATCTATCTATCTATCTATCTATCTATCTATCTATCTATCTATCTCTCTCTCTGTCTATCTATCTATCTATCTATCTATCTATCTATCTATCTATCTATCTATCTATCTATCTATCTATCTATCTATCTATCTATCTATCTATCTCTCTATCTATCTATCTATCTATCTATCTATCTATCTATCTATCTATCTATCTATCTATCTGTCTGTCTATCTATCTATCTATCTATCTATCTATCTATCTATCTATCTATCTATCTATCTATCTATCTATCTATCTATCTATCTATCTATCTATCTATCTATCTATCTATCTATCTATCTATCTATCTATCTATCTATCTATCTATCTATCTATCTATCTGTCTATCTATCTATCTATCTATCTATCTATCTATCTATCTATCTATCTATCTATCTATCTATCTATCTATCTATCTATCTATCTATCTATCTATCTATCTATCTATCTATCTATCTATCTATCTATCTATCTATCTATCTATCTATCTACCTACCTACCTTTCTATCTATCTATCTATCTATCTATCTATCTATCTATCTATCTATCTATCTATCTATCTATCTATCTATCTACCTATCTATCTATCTATCTATCTATCTATCTATCTATCTATATCTATCTATCTATCTATCTATCTGTCTGTCTGTCTGTCTATCTATCTATCTATCTATCTATCTATCTATCTATCTATCTATCTATCTGTCTATCTATCTGTCTATCTCTCTATCTATCTATCTGTCTACCTATCTCTTGGCCTATCCAACTATCTCCTTAGTGGTACAGTAAACCACATGCAGTGCACAGTGTATCGATTAAAATATCTATAAATTGACTACATCATCCAAAAATGTGTGTGGGTTAATTGTATTGTCTTAACAAAGTGAAAGAAAAACAAGCCAACTCTATTTCCCCGCAGGCTATGATGCGGAAGTACATGAACCTAAGCATAAAAACTTTCCAAAAAATATAACTCAACTATACAAGAGCCCAAAGCACAAATTCCAACCACAAAACTAAAATGCAGAGTGGTATACTATAAGACGAATGCAAATAATTCAAAACCGTAGATGAAACAGTTCATCAATAACTCACAACATATATAGTTAGTTTTCTCACTTGCCCACAGCAAGGTTTCACTTCATTAGCTCTATCATTCATTCTGTAAATGATAACACGTCTTTTCCTAATCGTGCCTAAGGTCTTTGATAACCATTAGTCAAGTTAGATTTAGGCTGATATCCCTAACCTTTGCTCAGCTTGCTATGAAATGGCTCCAGAATTTACTACCAGAGGTAAAATTCAAGTTCAAAGTGGGTCAGAAGAATATATCAACTGTATTCATTGCAAATAAGGGCATTCCAAAAGGACTTTTATTCAAGGCCCCCATCTGGTCAGCCTGCATGGAAACCCAATACCAGACCACAGTGGTCAGTTCAATATGCTGAAAACACTGCCTTGTTATGCTCACCCCAAAGCAATGTGTTTGCCAAAAAGCAATTCTAAGGTGGCTTTTCTGTTAAAAAATAGCTAGTGGACACCAAACAATTATTAAACGCAATAAAATGTAATGGTGTCTTAGTCTGTCCTAAGGGCTGCATCAGCTTATATATCCCTGTGTCAGAAATCAGAACTACCTTAAACCATAAAATATCACACAGCAAATAAAATTAACCATTTAGGTACCATACTCAGTGATACTGTGTCACATGAACAACAAATACCGTGAACCACAAATGCCACATAACTCTTGGTAAGCTATATAAAATCTGATACTACCTAACTCACCCTGCAAAATGTAATCTAGTCACATACATAGTATGTTCCAAGCTCTTCTATGCTGTTCAATTAATACAGAAATGTCAGAATCTTTGTCATTAAAACTAGCACAGATGTATCACAAATCCAATAAGTTCATCCCGAATTGCTTGAGAAATGCACACCACTGTACCCTTTCGAAAAATATATCCCGGCCAGACTTCAAATAGAGGCTATAATACTTTCAGTTATGTAATGCCTATAAATTCCTAAACCCAGCTCCTCAGAGCCCATCACCTGTGCTCTTAGAGACATTTCACCTTACCCAAACCCTGTGGTACTCGCAATGACATCAGATTAACACCCCCAGAGCTAATAATTCCTACAGTGACTATTCTTTCAAAATGACCTAGGTCACGTTTGGAACTAGGTGATCCCAGCAATCAAAGACCTGGATAAGCTATGTAACTTGAAAAAGTAACTTAACCTACACCTAAAAAGCAGTTAATTGTAACTGTAAAGCAGACTAATGGAAATACTGTTATTCTTTAATCACGAAATATATGAGAGTTTCACAAGAAAAGATAAAACAAATAAATAAATAAATAGATGATAACTTCTGCTTTTTTTTTCTTATCTAAAATAATATGTAACTAATGCACATAGCACTCATAGTCTGTTTTCTAAAACCTCCAAATCCCAATGTAGTTTATGGAATTAAAATAGTATTTGAACATATGTAGATATTGTTAACATACACTGTATGGCACATAGGTACATGGGCATGCTTATTCAGCCTGGTGGATTTTTTTGAAAAGGTCATCAAAGCAATGGATGAAGGCAAACTGATACTCATAGCATACCTTTGCCTGGCCAAAGCTTATGACACAATTCCCTACTCAGCCATATTTGAAAAGCTAAATAAACTGGGGATAAACCCTCATTTCACCCACTGGACTGTCAACTGACTCACAGATAGGACACAGATAATCAAAATGGGTGAAGTTACCTCCACAAAGAGACCAGTCACCCTTTTTTCTAGGTGTAGGTTAAATTACTTTTTCAAGTTACATAACTTATCACCAGTGAAATCTCCCAGGATTCTGTGCTGGGACCTCTCCTATTAGACATCTGTTTCTGAAGTAAAAGCCATTACCAAAGATGTTTGGCTGACTAAGTTTGCAGATGACTGCAAGCTAGGAGCAGTCATTGAGTCCCCAAATGACTTAGCCATCCAGCAAGAAGGTTTGTCCCAAATAAATAACTGGTGCCGAAATCATGGACTGAAATGTAATGTCAAAAAGTACATTATTGTATCCTTTGAAAAGTCATCGACCCCAGGGAACTATCACATTGACTATACACCCCTAACAGCTAACCCAGTTTTTATGGATTTGGGAACATATGTGAGCAGTCACCTAACTTTTGACCAACATGTGCCCATTGTTGTGAGAAAGTCCTTCTATATTGCACAGTTTATAAACAAAGGGATTGTGTCTAGGTCTAGGGATGTCATTGTCCCCTATATTCAGCCCTAATTAGGACAATAATTGAATATTATGCCCCCTTTGGCATGTATTTGTCCAGACATATGCAACAACTGGAACATCCACAGAGATACCTTACCTAACAGTCTACAAGGCATAAACAACATGTCCTATAGGGACTAGCTCAAAGCTCTGTCACTATATTAGAATTATAAACCCTGCCTTCCATAACACTTACTAAT
The DNA here is from genome assembly GCF_019279795.1 of Protopterus annectens. Classification (NCBI taxonomy): domain Eukaryota; kingdom Metazoa; phylum Chordata; order Ceratodontiformes; family Protopteridae; genus Protopterus; species Protopterus annectens. Next base: position 341,390,525 of record NC_056732.1, read on the forward strand.
ACAAACAATCCACATTAAACTACACCTATCTCACTTTAATGCCTAACAATATAGCTCCAAGCAACCTAGTAAGAATGACTCCCATCTGACCTCAGCCCCTCTAGAACAATATACTACACTTACAAGCTGCGACCCTAATATTCCTAACATTAGCCGCTCATATCTCCTCTTACCATACCAACCTAAAAGACTCTATCTCATTCCACATTACCTCATCTCTTAACCCACAAAAACCTTAAACCAACCAACATCATTATATCTTCCTCTGTCTTCACTCTCTCTCTGCCTCACCCCAACACCCCTAGTCTCTCTCAGAAATATGATAGGTACATAGTTAAAATTTTAAAAACTTTAGTTAACATAGCATCCAAAGTATCTCTTAGTGGGGACATTCACTCAAATCCCAGAACAAATACTAAATTATACAGGACAACTCTCTAGAATACCAACCAACAAAATCAACAACAACCCCCCCCCCCCCAGAAACAAAGCTAATCTCTTAATATTGAACATTAATATTAGAAGTATCGCTAACAAAGTTCATGAGCTGCATGCCAGCCTGTATCTTTACGCACCTGATATCATTTTAATTACCAAAACATGACTTAAACCCAGCATATCTAATAATGAGTTTTTCCTTCCAGGGTACAATATCCTATGACTTGACAGAATAGGCAAAAGTGGTGGGGGCGTAGCCTTTCTCTTTAAAAAGCACCTAACCCTAGAAGCCTCAGATCAAAACACCTCTAACTTTGACAACGCTGAAGTAATATTTACCAAGCTTGTTCTCAACTCAAAAAAACATATAAAAATAACTGGGACGTATATCCCACCTGGAGACAACATCCCCACATTATAAAATTTATTGAACTGGTCCTCAAAACCACTGCCCTAGGAAACAATAATCATGGGTGATTTTAATATCGAATGGTCAACTTATAATTCCCAAAACCCCACTAATCACATCAACCTCTTTGGCTTCACCCAACTCACTCAAACTCCCACTAGGATTAACAAGTCATCCATTAAGCGTTTCATTCTTGATTGGATCTTAACAAATAAACCATCCCACTCCTTTCACTCTGGCTGTCTCCCAGATAGCCTCAGTGACCATCTCCCAAACTATCTATTCAGACAACAAATTAACTCAATAAAACAAACTATTTACAAACAAATAAGGAACAAAAAACACCTTAACCCATTTACCTCATAAACACCCCCAAACACTACAATTGGCTACCACTTGAACTTCTTCCCTAGAAGATGCTGTAGAATACATTAACAATACCTTCTTTACTATCTTAAACACACAAGCTTTTCCCAGGTCCATAAAAGTAAAATCTAACTTCGCCCCATGGCTAAAAAAAGAAACTATGTCATTGTTAATAGCAAGAGAAAAAGCCTGGGAACAATAACACAAAACTAAATCCCAAGTTCCAAAGCAAACTCAGAAACAAGGCAAAGAAAAAAATTAAACAAGAGAAAATAAACTACTGACATCCAAACTAAACACTGAAATGACCCACAAAACGTTTGGTCAGCAATAAACAATATACTCCTACCTGGGAAAGCCAGCACACCCTCACATACTACTACTAATAATTCAGAAAATACTTGTACGCAATACAGTAAATACTTTACCAAGACTATATTAGCCCTCCCTAACAAACAGTCCCCCACTCCTACTCCAACTACTCCTATTCTAAAGAAAGACAATAACACTTTTTCCCTTCAACCTGTCTCAACTGTAACAGTAAAAAAACTGCTTAAAAATTTAAAGCCCACTACACTAACTACAGACAACCTACAAACAGAGTTTCTAAAGCTAGCTGTCAAGGCAATAGCCTACCCAGTATCTGTACTTATCAACAGATACATTTCAGGACACCAAGTCTCTACCATTTGGAAGACTTCCCACATTATACCAATGCACAAAGGAGGCAACTCAACAAATCTATCTAACCACTGACCAATTGCTGTCTTATCCCCTCTGTCTAAGATACTAGAGAGGATTGTACACATGCAAATCATGGAATACCTTCACACAAGCAAGCTACTATCCAATACTCAGCACGGCTTTTGACCATACTACAGTACTACTACTGCTCTAATGTCATTCACAGACACAGTCAAGCATCACAGAAACAATAGCAAATATGGATCCTCTATCTTCCCAGACTTATCCAAAGCCTTCGACATGGTCTCACACAACAAACTTATCAATGTCCTCTCAGAGTTAAATCTATGTCAATCTACTCTTTCCTGGTTCCACAACTACCTACCTGGGCACCAACAAGCAGTGCATTGGCAACAAAACCTATCACCCCTTCTTCCTGTGGCCCTAGAAGTTTCCCAATAATCCATATTAGGCCCCCTACTTTTCTCAATATTCACAAACAGCCTTCATTCCTCAGCCCCACATGCCTCTTTCACTCAGTATGCATACAATTTTACAGTAATATGTGCCATTTCTACCATACAGGGACTACAATCACTAACACAAGAGTCCATCTTAGCAGTTGAAACATGGCTAACAAATTCACACCTAATTCAGAACCCCCCCCCCAAAAAAAAACAAGCTCACACTGCTCTATCCCAATAAAACTACTGCATCACTCCCCTCTTTCAACATTATATCAACAAACAACACAATAATCTCACCTACAGCTCATACCGAACTCCTGGGGGTTGAAATAGACAACAACATGAGATTTGGCATCCACACATCCCAATAAAAAGTAAAAATAAAAAAAACATAAAAAAAAAAATAAAAAGTACACAAAAAACTAGGTACACTATATAGGAACAAGCACTATCTTACAAAAAACACAGATTCTACTACTGCCCAATCCCACCTGATCTCATCTCTGCTCTATGCATCGCCCATATTCACTAACCTAAGAAAATCTGAGTAGCAAAACATCATTTTACAACAAAATTGCCAGATTTGCCACAAACTCACCTTTTAGATCACATCACTGTACAGCACTTAAGCAACTCAACTGGTTAGAATTTCCTAACTTTCTTCTGTATAGCCAACTGGGTCTATATTATTTGAACGAAAACTTACTTCAGCGTATGTCTTTAATATCGTAGAAGTGAACGGAGATTGCTGTAGGGAATTCTTCTCTTTACTTCAATGGAGTGCGATCTCTGAGTTGGTATATTTAAGTAGTGGGGGTGTGGGGGTGCCTGCATAAAACAGTTAGTGATAGTTTTTGTGTGTTAGGTTTTTTATTTTTATTCTTCGATATTTGAGACATTCGCTCAATATGTGTTCCTTAAACAGGTTTCGCTGAAGTGAGTTTTCATTCGAATAATATAGAGCCTAACCAACTAACCATGGCACAGAAAGTCATCTATCTGGCAGAGAATACACCAGCCCTGAAAAACCTACTACAGCCATACTCCAGTGACAGACCTCTATGCCTTAGTAATAAAACCCTAATAAGGATAACCACTGCCAACAATCATGCTGGAGAATCTCTCTTCTCAAACTATATAGCTAAAATTTGGAATGCACTACTTCGTAACATAACATCCACCACAGCCTTATTTCAGTTCAAAGATATACTAAAAGCTCGCTTAACCAAAAATGGCTATGGCCAGTCACTGCTCCTGACTAAACAGTCTTTCCATGGCTGTTTCTACTACTTCTTCTATGCCGAATTTAACTCTCTAAAAACACTAAGGTTTTTCTAATGCCGATGGTAAAGAAATACTATTTGTTAAGAAAAATTACATGAATGGTTTCACCGGCTGACTCTATAGAAGTTTATATACTGTTTTGATGGTCTCTAACTATTTACCTGAATGTTTCCATAAACAGTATTATTCTGTTTTTCACCTGTATGTATTTTACTCTTCTTCTTCTTCTTCTTTCGGCTTTTTCCCGGTTAGGGTAGCGATCAGGATTCTAGCCTTTCACATTGATTGGCAGTGAGTTTTACGAGTTCGAGGCCCAGCCCCCCGGCAACCTTCCACAGATGTGGGAGGAAACCGGAGCACCCGGAGGAAACCCACGCAGGAGGGAGGAGGGACATGCAGCTCCAAGACAGAAGGCACCCCAGCCGAGGAAACCAGGAACCTTGCTTGCTTGCTGCAAGCAAATGCAAACTACCCACCACCCACGTATTCACCTGTATGTATTTTACTGTTATACAATATGTACTGAAATGTTTTGTTAACTATGCTTATTTTATATGGTGCTTTTCTCTCTGGGCCTCCACTGAAAAAGGACCTGTGTCCAGACAGTCTTTCCTGGTAAAGAAATGCAAAATAAAATAAATAAAAAATAAAGTTGTTATCCTACAAACAGTACATCTTCTGACCCATTACTGGTGGATTTACTGAACATCAGCAAGTCTAATTGCATCAGAAGTACTTGGTCTAGGGAGCTAAAGCTCTTCTGAAACATCAACAGAATGGTTTGGAAGGGCATGTATATCTCACAGAGGATACTGCTGTAGTGGAACAGACTCACCATCTCCACAAAACAAAGTGCATCCCTGTCGTTATTCAAACTCGACTTATATGTATAAATGGGAAACAGAAAATTTACCCAAGGACTGCCCCCTGTACTACTAAGGGACAGATGCATTTTCTAAATACTTTATCCTGTGCATAGATCCCCTTAAAGTATCTATGGTATGATCCCATGTATTCTCATTAAGGATCATATCTACCATCATATCTACCATGGAATGGATAAGGCCAATGGGCTAAGCTTCAATGTTCCACAAGTGCAACTAACCCAGTATTTTTTTATGAACCTATGAAACTCTGGTTATAAGTTGTCTATGGGAAGTGTTATTACCCTGGGGTAGCACAGGAACAGAGACATGTTCTTGTAAGGTACTGTTTGAGCTCAACTTTGACAGATTTTTGATTGCTAATTAGTCTTAGGGATGCTGGCAGAGTATTCCATGTTTGTATACACAGATGTAGTGCAATGTATCTTCTACAAGTTTTCTGACTTGGTAATTGTGAGTTACAGTTTGTCGGCAGATCGTACATTTCTAACTAGAGAGTAGGGGTGGATGGATTTGGTAATTGTGAGTTACAGTTTGTCAGCAGATTATACATTACTAACTTGAGAGTAGAGGTGGATGGATTTGGTAATTGTGAGTTGCAGTTTGTTAGCAGATCATATGTTTCTAACTGGAGAGTATGGGTGGATGGATTTGGTAATTGTGAGTTACATTTTGTCAGCTGATCGAACATTTCTATCTAGAGAGTAGAGGCAGATGGATTTGGTAATTGTGAGTTACAGTTTGTCAGCAGATTGTATGTTTCTAACTGGAGAGTAGGGGGTGGATAGACTTGTTAATTGTGAGTTGCAGTTTGTCAGCAGATTGTATGTTTCTAACTTGAGAGTAGGGGTGGATGGATTTAGTAATTGTGAGTTGCAGTTTGTCAGCCGATTGTACATTTCTAACTTGAGAGTAGGGGTGGATGGATTTGGTAATTATGAGTTGCAGTTTGTCAGTAGATCGTACATTTCTAACTGGAGGGTAGGGGTGGATGGATTTGGTAATTGTGAGTTGCAGTTTGTCAGCAGATCATACGTTTCTTAATGGAGAGTATGGGTGGATGAGAGTAGTAAGACTCGGGCATTAATATGGTTTATGTACTAGTTTGTACATTATAAGTAGTCGTGTATAAGTGAGTGTGTGAGTTTGAGCCAGTTTATTTTGTTTATTGGCAGGCAGTGGTGGTTTCTATGGGGCAGAGTTGTAGAAAATTCATCACTTTTGTTACAGCACTGATGTAGTTTGCATGCTGCAGTAGATGCTAAGTGTGTTAGTACTGGAAGAGGCATATAGGAGGGTTGGGAGAACGTAGGCTGTGACTGTGGTTGTCCAAGATGAGTCAGTTAGGAGATGTTTTATGCAGAGGATACCTAGCTTTTGATTTTTATTATTTGCACAATATTTTACTCAAATTATAATTTGTCATCTTTGGTGATTCCTAGTAGTTTGGTATGTGATACAAGTTCAGTTTCAGTGTTCTTCTTTGAATTTGTAGACAACAGGTTTTACCATTAAATTGTTTTGTAGTAAGTATCATAAATTCAGTTTTTTAGGATTGAAAAGGAGTTGTGAGTTCTCAAGCCAGGTTTCAGTTGCTGAAAGGGATTGTTGTGTAAATGTTTGGAGGATACAAAGACTGTTTGGCAGATAACAGTAGAGTCATCTGCATATTGAACAGTTGACGCATGCCTCGGTACTGTGCGTGAATCATGCATGTAGTGACAGAATAGTAAGGCACCTGGGTTCAATGGAGATAGGAAGGAAAGAAAAGTAATCATTCTGCCATTTTACAGCCTGAGAACTGCTGGTTAGGTAGCTATGAAACCAGTGGAGTGCTCAGTCTGTTATGTCTGGTAAGGAAAGCTTATGTAGGAATTTCTGGTGGCTGAGTATGAAATGCTTTAGACAGATTGAGGAAAAGTGTGGATATCAGCTTGTCAGTGTTTCTGTTTTGGTTAATTATGTTAGTGCAAATTAGCAGTGTTGTATTTGTTAATGAACATTAGCAGTGTTGTAGCAGTGCTGTGACAGGGTCTAAAGCTGTGTTGTACTGGAGACAGAAGGGTATTTTCTAGAAAATAATTGAGACGTTGAGGGTGAATATGCATCCAATGAATTTTAAATAGTGGTGACTGAGTCACTATGGGTCTATAACTGAAGAGATCTGTGGATGCTCCACCTTTATGTAGAGGGATGACAAAGGATTTTTTCCAGATTTGAGGGACAAAGTTTTCTTCAATGAAATGGTTTATTAGGATGGAAATAGGGTAGGCTAGTGCATCGGCAACAATTCTGATATATTCAGGGAGGAGCTTATGAGGGGTTACAGTAGTGCATTTTAGTTGTAGTAAGAGTTTCTGGATGAAAGAAGTTGAAACTGGTTTGAATGAGAACTGAGAGGTGGTAGGTTATCATCAGTGGCGGTATTACTGACTAAAGAGGCTACAGATTCAATGAAATGAAAGTTGAATTGAGAAGCTATCATTTCACTCTGATGTAAAGCTTTTAGAGTGGGTTATTTTTTCTTATAACCAAGTAATAAAAAAGAAAAAAAATCAGCATCAGCTTGAGATCCAGTAGAAACTTTTAATAAATCAGCCATTAAAAACACAGCAAAACACACTATGTTAAGTGCTTTCATCTTAAAACCAAAAAGACATCATCAGAACAGTGTGTGCAAACACTAAGAATGCTTAAGTACCTCCTTGTAGGTCTTCGCCCACTGAATTAATGCAGTAGTAATTGAATTAACTTCTAAAAGGCCTAGGTTGTAATTCAAGCTATAGAAAACCTTGCTGCAAATGTAATACACAGCAAATATAAAATATTGATATAACAAGTGGGAAAAAAACAAATGGAAAAACAAGTGGAAAAAACATTGTGTTAAACACAATCAAACAATGCATGCCCTTCTTTCATGTTCACTTGCAATGGATATATCATCATTTAACCCTGGGAAGGCTGTGGCATCAAGCCTTAGATGCCAAAGCACCTCTTGATGTAGTAAAAAGTTTTTCCAGTCCCCTGAAAAACAGTAGACCAAATCTGTTCCAGAACTAGGAACTGAAATTTTTTAAAATCACTACATTGAGTTGCATGATGTGCCAGGGTGCTTTTATTAGATTTTTGCAGACTATATAGGTGTTGGTATATTCTCTTATTTAGTGCATTGTTCATCTTACCTTTATAGAATGCGTGACATTGTGTACAGTGTGCCAGGTAAACCACCCGTTCAGAACCACAAATAAACTTTCCACCCTTGGAATGTTTTGCAATCTTGTCATATAAATCGCCAGTGTAATTACTGTTAATGTATGCACATTATTCAAAAAAAATGCACATTGATTGCATCTGCCACAAGGTCTGGGCATAGGAAAAGCCCTTTCAAAGTTAAGTAGACAATTTTCTATTAAGCTCTATTGTGTTTCCTTTTATATGTAAATCCAGGGTTGTGAGAATTAAGCTGTTTGGTGGTGTCATCACACTGAAAAACTGACCAATATTTTCGAACTATGTTTTCAATGTCCTTGACGTCAAGTGAGTATTGAGCAACCATGTTATTAGAAAAAACGGATCTCACATTAACAGGAGGGGTGTCTTTGTTGTTAAAATGTAGCCCATATTTAAGAATAGAGACATATTTTCCAATTTTCTCAGACCAAATTTCTCTTTTTATGGTCTCGAGAAGCTCTGTAGGATATCCCCTAGCATGAAACATCTCATATAATGAGATGAACTCTTTTTCACAATGTTCATCATTAGATGTCAGTCTGGAAATTCTGGAAAATTGGCTCTTGACTATCCCTGTTTTTGTGATATGGATGGCATCTGGTAAAAAATAAATATGTATTGCAAAGCTGGTCTCCTGTATATACCTGAGGATAGTCCAGTTTCAGGAGACAACCATATATTGATGTTGAGGTAGTTAATCTCTTTCCAGCCCAGTTTATAGGTGAACTTTAAAAAACTTGTGCTGTTTTCCATAAAATCAAAGAAAGTAATAAATTCTTGTACATTCCTATGCCATATGGTGAGTAAATCATCCAGGCAATGGCAGTAACCTTTACAAAACTTGAAAAGAGGAGTTTGGAATAGTATGTCTAATTCCCATTTTAACAAAACTTTATTTGCGAAGGTTGTGGTGCATGCAGTGCCCATAGCAATCCCTGTTAGCTGTTTGATGTATTCCCCACAAAAATGAATAAAGTTGTTTGATAACAGCATTTCCATACAGTCATGCACAAGCCAGTCATATTTATCTTACTCTGTACACTTAATATTGCATGTTACAAATATGTGACTGACAAATGATTCAAATACAGGGACGTCCTCCTCACATGTATTGTGTGCTTAACTAGATGTTCCTTATTATTTCTTTTTGTAGTTCTAAAGCAGAGATCTGCAACCTTACCTAACCAAGCAGCTGCAGAGTGAATGATCTCCACAGTGGTCATTCAACGGAGATACTTCTGCCAAGTTTATCTTTGGCATGTATAAATTATAAAGGTGTATGATACGTACACTTGTCATTTAATGAAAATAAAGTATTTTGTTGAAAACAAGTTGTAGCATGCATTCATTATTCATGTATAAAGTAAATTTACATGTAATTAAATGGAAAAAAACAGAGTGATATATTGTTTAAAAAGGAGACTTTTATTGACAAATGGCCTAGCTTGAGTACAAAATACAATGTATGCAATGTGAAACACACTGTTAGATGGTTCAGAAAGAACATTTTATTGAAATATGTCATTGTAGGTACAAATTATACATTCATGATAGTCATATGCATTTTAATGGAAAAACAGTCAAGTATATGGCTGAAAAAGAGCATTTTATTGAACATAAAGTTGCAGGCACATTATTTTGTTGCAGTATTTTATTTGCAGTTGTATTATAGATATCACTTTTGTTTTGTAGCACTAAATAAATACAATCAGTTCAGTTCCTTTGTGCAAAAAGTAATTTTGGGCGACAATTTGTCTGAACTGGTGTACAGATTAACAAAATCTAGTAGTGTTAGTGTTGCAATAGGTATCTCCAATGCATTAGATGTAGAAGGCTGTGGGTTCTAGTCCTACCCTGGGTAGAGGGATTGCTTATATCCCAGTACAAGCATTAAGTAGGTGCTGCACTCCTGAGGGTGTCATCCTGAATTATTTACTGTAGTCTCACTATTGCTAGCAGTTTAATCAATCTGATATTTTAATTTTATATCACATTCTCTAATTAACTTATTTTCCACTCCTCACTTTCAATCAACATATTTTCATTTTCTTAGATTCAAATGTTAAAGGACTGTTTTTGTGAGAAAAGAATATACATTTTAACTGCTTAGATGTAGAAGAGCTTATTTGTTCTTACTTATTATTTCTTAAAGATTATCTATTTATTTTAGATTGTGATTCCCTGATATTGTAAATATTAGTTTAATTGTAGGTATACTTGTTAGATCTATTGTCATTTAATATAGGGATACTTCAATCAGTTCAAAGAAGCTTCACTAAAAAGATTGCAGTATTATGAATCTGTCCTTTTCAGGATGAGTCAAATAAATTGTTCTCCCTACCGGCAACAGTATCATTAGACAAGACAGACCACTTCGTAAAGGGGTGCAACTGCCTTACTGTACAAGTCCAACTTAACTGTCCGTCAATTACCAAACGCCTACCCCTCCCCCAATAATTGGGACATACTTATCTCACAACTTCAACTTCACCCTAAAAAGGTCATCACCACAATTGTGTTCTATATTCCACCTAGTAATACACCTGCTAGCCTTGAAGACTTCTTACCCTGGTGTTCTTCCACATACTCACATGAAACCCTTATTCTAGGGGATTTCAACCTAGATTGGTTCACTTGCATATCAGAACCAGTCCAAATTCCAACTAGATGTGATAAAAAATCTGAAAGGGAATTCATCCTTGACTGGGTCCTAACTAACAACCCCACATTGTACCCTCACACAGGCAGTCTCCCAGACACCTTAAGAGACCACAACATAATATACTTTATACATAGTAGAACAAGCATATGCAAAACCACTAACTATATATCCACTAGAAACACAAAAAATTCTCTCCTGAGGTCCTCAACACTTTACTCTGTAACTGTGACTGGACCCCCTAAAAACCCTCCCACTTGACCAGGCTGTAGCATATTTCAACAAAATATTTCTACAACACCTAGACACTGTCGTTCCATTGCACAAAATCAAGGTTAGAACCTCTACAAACCCCTGGCTCAGTAAAGAAACCAAACAAATCCTCATGTCCAGAGACACTGCCTGGCTTTACTATCAAAAAAACAAAGAAACCCAAACCCTAAGTACCAAGAACTGTGCAACCGTGCAAAAAAATGCATTAGGCTGGACAAAAAATCCTACACAGTCTCACACCAAATCCTGCTAAACAAACTAAACCAATATCATCTATCAAATTCCACTCTTATCTGGTTCCAAAGTTACTTAACTGACAGGTACCAATCTGTGAAATGGGAAAATTCTCTCTCTCCTCAGCTATCCATAACTATAGGAGTCCCACAGGGTCCTGTCTTAGGACCACTACTATTCACAGTCTTCACAAATGACCTTCATACCTCCACATAGCATGCATCTATCATTCAGTATGCAGATGGTACTACCTTAATCTGTGCTGCACAAAACATTCCCAGCCTCCTGCAAACAACTCAACTAGCATTCTCTGACGTTGAAAACTACCTTACCAAAGCCCAACTTATCCTCAATCCAAAGAAAACTCAGCTTATGATTATAACCAGTTCTAACAAAAACACTAACAGTCAGTCAATTCACTATCTACTCCACAAATGCTACTCCAACTGCTCCAGTGGCACAGGCTAAGCTATTGGGAATAACCATAGACTCCCACCTAAAATTTGATAGTCATCTCAACTTAACTATTATAAAAGTACATGCCAAACTGGGGTCACTCTACTGTATCAAACCATTTCTTAACAACAACACAAGATCAGCCATTGCTCGCTTCCAACTTCTATCCACCCTACTCTATGCATCTCCCATTCTGACTAATCTCAACAAAACTGAACTAAGCAAAATGGAAGCCTGCTATAACAGAATTCCCTGCTTAGCTGCAAATTGCTCATATAGAATTCATCACTGTACTGCCTTGAGACAGCTCCACTGGCTTGACCTGCCCAACCTCCTAACCTACAATCAGTTCTGCCTCTGTCATTCTATCTATTACCTCCCCAATAAGTGTCCTGCCCTCAAAAACCTAGTACAACATCACTCAGCCAAAAGGCCTCTTAGATCATCAAGCAAACTACTACTAGAAGTCACCAACAGCTACAATAGGTTTGGAGATCCACTATATAGCAGTTCAATGGCTAAAAAATGGAACTCTGTCCTTACTAGCATTCAAAACACATCATCCAAAACCTCCTTTAAAGACCTCATCAGGCAACATCTCAAGCAAAGTTGGCAGTGCCATGATTGCTCCCCAGGCTAGTGAAAGCAGATAACATATACATACTAAATCTAGAGCACTTGATAATAGTTTTCAATCTTACTCACAAACACTGGCTAATCTACAATGTATGTACTTTACCTGTGTACTATGTATGTATTCTACCTATGTTCCAAATTTCAGCTGTACACCACAAATCTATTAATTACCTTTATTTTTAAAATTAATATTTTTGTTTGTTCTCTCCACTGTAACTGTTTATGTGCCGCATACCACTGTAAAAACATGTCTCTTGTAATTTGTGTGTATACTGATCATGTCTAAATAACTAAATGTGTCTGTAATTTTTCTTTGTGGAGCTTTTCTCCCTGGGCCTCTGCTGAAAAAGGGTACTTTTCGACTCAGTCAGACACCCCTGGTTAACAAATGTAAAATAAAATAAATAAATAAATAAATGAACCTTTATAGTATTCTATACATGTTGGCAAGGTGCACGTTGTACCTTGTATTTAGTGCAGTCTTAAATGTTGACCTTTGAAGAGAACTTGGGTTAAGTATTGAAGAACAATATCCAGTTCTCAGGGGTAGGGGACGAACATATAAGATCCAACATAATAAAGCATGTAAGACAGGTTTATTACTCAAATGATTCTTAATTTCTGGAATCAATTTCCTATTGAGGTCAGAATAGTAGTTCAATGGGGAAAAGAAGTAAATGCAGGGTATGAGATAGTCAAGCAAACTTACATTAAGCAAGTAATGATGAGATTCATGGTGTGTGATTGTGTGTGTGTGTTATTGTGGAAATAAAGCAAGCCAGCAGCATCAGGCCTCTACACCCCTGGAAGGGAATTATTTCCACAGTAACACACACCCTAGAGGGTATGACGGTGCTTAGAGAATGGCTTAGTTGTTAAATTCTTTTCTTTTTTTATTGTTAGAGCTACATTTTTATATATTTTGACGTAAAGTAGTTCTTCTGCTTAATGTTTCAAACTTGATGTAGTATATGTAACTGTTGTTGGAGGGAGCATTTTATATCCACAATATAATTCATGACAGTATTTAATTTCTAAACACACAAACACCAACAGACACACACACACACACACACACACACACACACACACACACACACACACACACACACACACACACACACACACGCACACTCAAAAGCATTCACAGACATGCTCACATATACACAGAAAAAACATACATTCAGAAAATACAGACAGACATAAAAGAAAGACAAACATACATAAAAACAAATGCACTTACATTTATATACATAGAAACAAACACACACACAAACACAGCAATTACACTGTAATTCTCAAATATAACCATATACACTTCCCTCATGTTACAGTCACTGATTTAGAAGATGGAGCAGGTGTTTGCTCTATATAATTATTTCTTAGGTAAACCACTGAGGATTACTGTCAGTCAATAATACCGCACATTAAGAGTATTGTATCTCCATGCTGAATGACTGGCTGTTGCAGTCAACAATACTTTTCTCTCTCTGTTTCTTGCTTCCCTGATTACAGACACAAACACACATACACAATCTTATGCACACATAGAATCACACACAGGTAATCATTCACACACATGGGCACATGCTTTACTTTCTAGTTATCAGAATCACACACAGGTAATCATTCACACACACGTGCACATGCTTTACTTTGAAGTTAGAATCACACACAGGTAATTATTCACACACACGTGCACATGCTTTACTTTCCAGATATCAGAATCACACACAGGTAATCATTCACACACATGTGCACATGCTTTACTTTCTAGTTATCAGAATCACACACAGGTAATTATTCACACACATGTGCACATGCTTTACTTTCTAGTTATCAGAATCACACACAGGTAATTATTCACACACGTGCACATGCTTTACTTTCTAGTTATCAAAATAACACACAGGTAATCATTCACACACGTGCACATGCTTTACTTTCTAGTTATCAGAATCACACACAGGTAATCATTCACACACATGTGCACATGCTTTACTTTCTATTTATCAGAATCACACACAGGTAATCATTCACACACACGTGCACATGCTTTACTTTCTAGTTATCAGAATCACACACATGTGCACATGCTTTACTTTCTAGTTATCAGAATCACACAAAGGTAATCATTCACACACACATGCACATGCTTTACTTTCTAGTTATCAGAATCACACACAGGTAATCATTCACACACGCACATGCTTTACTTTCTATTTATCAGAATCACACACAGGTAATCATTCACACGTGCACATGCTTTACTTTCTAGTTATCAGAATCAAACACAGGTAATCATTCACACGCACGCGCACATGCTTTACTTTCTAGTTATCTGAATCACACACAGGTAATCATTCACACACGTGCACATGCTTTACTTTCTAGTTATCAGAATCACACACAGGTAATCATTCACACACATGTGCACATGCTTTACTTTCTAGTTATCAGAATCACACACAGGCAATCATTCACACACACGTGCACATGCTTTACTTTCTAGTTATCAGAATCACACACAGGTAATCATTTCCACACACGTGCACATGCTTTACTTTCTAGTTATCAGAATCGCACACAGGTAATCATTCACACACATGTGCACATGCTTTACTTTCTACTTATCAGAATCACACACAGATAATCATTCACACACACGTGCACATGCTTTACTTTCTACTTATCAGAATCACACACAGGTAATCATTTCCACACACGTGCACATGCTTTACTTTCTAGTTATCAGAATCACACACAGGTAATCATTCACACACACATGCACATGCTTTACTTTCTAGTTATCAGAATCACACACAGGTAATTATTCACACACACGTGCACATGCTTTATTTTCCAGATATCAGAATCACACACAGGTAATCATTCACACACGTGCACATGCTTTACTTTCTATTTATCAGAATCACACACAGGTAATCATTCACACACATGTGCACATGCTTTACTTTCTAGTTATCAGAATCACACACAGGTAATCATTCACACACACGTGCACATGCTTTACTTTCTAGTTATCAGAATCACACACAGGTAATCATTCACACACATGTGCACATGCTTTACTTTCTAGTTATCAGAATCACACACAGGTAATCATTCACACACACATGCACATGCTTTACTTTCTAGTTATCAGAATCACACACAGGTAATCATTCACACACATGTGCACATGCTTTACTTTCTAGTTATCAGAATCACACACAGGTAATCATTCACACACATGCACATGCTTTACTTTCTATTTATCAGAATCACACACAGGTAATCATTTCCACACACGTGCACATGCTTTACTTTCTAGTTATCAGAAAAACACACAGGTAATCTTTCACACACACATGTACATGCTTTACTTTGTAGTTATTAGAATCACACACAGGTAATCATTCACACACATGTGCACATGCTTTACTTTCTAGTTATCAGAATCACACACAGGTAATCATTCACACACATGTGCACATGCTTTACTTTCTAGTTATCAGAATCACACACAGGTAATCATTCACACACATGTGCACATGCTTTACTTTCTAGTTATCAGAATCACACACAGGTAATTATTCACACACATGTGCACATGCTTTACTTTCCAGATATCAGAATCACACACAGGTAATCATTCACACACGTGCACATGCTTTACTTTCTATTTATCAGAATCACACACAGGTAATCATTCACACACATGCACATGCTTTACTTTCTAGTTATCAGAATCACACACAGGTAATCATTCACACACATGTGCACATGCTTTACTTTCTAGTTATCAGAATCACACACAGGTAATCATTCACACACATGCACATGCTTTACTTTCTAGTTATCAGAATCACACACAGGTAATCATTCACACACGTGCACATGCTTTACTTTCTAGTTATCAGAATCACACACAGGTAATCATTCACACACGTGCACATGCTTTACTTTCTAGTTATCAGAATCACACACAGGTAATCATTCACACACATGCACATGCTTTACTTTCTAGTTATCAGAATCACACACAGGTAATCATTCACACACACATGCACATGCTTTACTTTCTAGTTATCAGAATCACACACAGGTAATCATTCACACACATGTGCACATGCTTTACTTTCTAGTTATCAGAATCACACACAGGTAATCATTCACACACATGTGCACATGCTTTACTTTCTAGTTATCAGAATCACACACAGGTAATCATTCACACACACGTGCACATGCTTTACTTTCTAGTTATCAGAATCACACACAGGTAATCATTCACACACACGTGCACATGCTTTACTTTCTAGTTATCAGAATCACACACAGGTAATCATTCACACACATGTGCACATGCTTTACTTTCTAGTTATCAGAATCACACACAGGTAATCATTCACACACATGCACATGCTTTACTTTCTAGTTATCAGAATCACACACAGGTAATCATTCACACATGTGCACATGCTTTACTTTCTATTTATCAGAATCACACACAGGTAATCATTCACACACATGTGCACATGCTTTACTTTCTTTCTATTTATCAGAATCACACACAGGTAATCATTCACACACACGTGCACATGCTTTACTTTCTAGTTATCAGAATCACACACAGGTAATCATTCACACACATGTGCACATGCTTTACTTTCTAGTTATCAGAATCACACACAGGTAATCATTCACACACATGCACATGCTTTACTTTCTAGTTATCAGAATCACACACAGGTAATCATTCACACACACATGCACATGCTTTACTTTCTAGTTATCAGAATCACACACAGGTAATCATTCACACACATGTGCACATGCTTTACTTTCTAGTTATCAGAATCACACACAGGTAATCATTCACACACATGTGCACATGCTTTACTTTCTAGTTATCAGAATCACACACAGGTAATCATTCACACACATGTGCACATGCTTTACTTTCTAGTTATCAGAATCACACACAGGTAATCATTCACACACATGTGCACATGCTTTACTTTCTAGTTATCAGAATCACACACAGGTAATCATTCACACACATGCACATGCTTTACTTTCTAGTTATCAGAATCACACACAGGTAATCATTCACACACATGTGCACATGCTTTACTTTCTAGTTATCAGAATCACACACAGGTAATCATTCACACACATGTGCACATGCTTTACTTTCTAGTTATCAGAATCACACACAGGTAATCATTCACACACACATGCACATGCTTTACTTTCTAGTTATCAGAATCACACAGGTAATCATTCACACACACGTGCACATGCTTTACTTTCTAGTTATCAGAATCACACACAGGTAATCATTCACACACATGCACATGCTTTACTTTCTAGTTATCAGAATCACACACAGGTAATCATTCACACACATGTGCACATGCTTTACTTTCTAGTTATCAGAATCACACACAGGTAATCATTCACACACATGTGCACATGCTTTACTTTCTAGTTATCAGAATCACACACAGGTAATCATTCACACACACGTGCACATGCTTTACTTTCTAGTTATCAGAATCACACACAGGTAATCATTCACACACATGTGCACATGCTTTACTTTCTAGTTATCAGAATCACACACAGGTAATCATTCACACACACGTGCACATGCTTTACTTTCTAGTTATCAGAATCACACACAGGTAATCATTCACACACATGTGCACATGCTTTACTTTCTAGTTATCAGAATCACACACAGGTAATCATTCACACACATGTGCACATGCTTTACTTTCTAGTTATCAGAATCACACACAGGTAATCATTCACACACGTGCACATGCTTTACTTTCTAGTTATCAGAATCACACACAGGTAATCATTCACACACATGTGCACATGCTTTACTTTCTAGTTATCAGAATCACACACAGGTAATCATTCACACACATGTGCACATGCTTTACTTTCTAGTTATCAGAATCACACACAGGTAATCATTCACACACATGTGCACATGCTTTACTTTCTAGTTATCAGAATCACACACAGGTAATCATTCACACACATGTGCACATGCTTTACTTTCTAGTTATCAGAATCACACACAGGTAATCATTCACACACACATGCACATGCTTTACTTTCTAGTTATCAGAATCACACACAGGTAATCATTCACACACATGTGCACATGCTTTACTTTCTAGTTATCAGAATCACACACAGGTAATCATTCACACACATGTGCACATGCTTTACTTTCTAGTTATCAGAATCACACACAGGTAATCATTCACACACACGCACACATGCTTTACTTTCTATTTATCAGAATCACACACAGGTAATCATTCACACACGTGCACATGCTTTACTTTCTTTCTATTTATCAGAATCACACACAGGTAATCATTCACACACATGCACATGCTTTACTTTCTAGTTATCAGAATCACACACAGGTAATCATTCACACACACGCACATGCTTTACTTTCTAGTTATCAGAATCACACACAGGTAATCATTCACACACATGTGCACATGCTTTACTTTCTAGTTATCAGAATCACACACAGGTAATCATTCACACACATGTGCACATGCTTTACTTTCTAGTTATCAGAATCACACACAGGTAATCATTCACACACACGTGCACATGCTTTACTTTCTAGTTATCAGAATCACACACAGGTAATCATTCACACACATGTGCACATGCTTTACTTTCTAGTTATCAGAATCACACACAGGTAATCATTCACACACATGTGCACATGCTTTACTTTCTAGTTATCAGAATCACACACAGGTAATCATTCACACACATGTGCACATGCTTTACTTTCTATTTATCAGAATCACACACAGGTAATCATTCACACACGTGCACATGCTTTACTTTCTAGTTATCAGAATCACACACAGGTAATCATTCACACACATGCACATGCTTTACTTTCTAGTTATCAGAATCACACACAGGTAATCATTCACACACATGTGCACATGCTTTACTTTCTAGTTATCAGAATCACACACAGGTAATCATTCACACACATGTGCACATGCTTTACTTTCTAGTTATCAGAATCACACACAGGTAATCATTCACACACATGCACATGCTTTACTTTCTAGTTATCAGAATCACACACAGGTAATCATTCACACACATGTGCACATGCTTTACTTTCTAGTTATCAGAATCACACACAGGTAATCATTCACACACA
>NC_056732.1:341410279-341452779 GCF_019279795.1 Protopterus annectens
CACAAAATTCACTTACTTTCTATTTATCAGAATCACACACAGGTAATCATTCACACACACGCACATGCTTTACTTTCTATTTATCAGAATCACACACAGGTAATCATTCACACACATGTGCACATGCTTTACTTTCTAGTTATCAGAATCACACACAGGTAATCATTCACACACACGTGCACATGCTTTACTTTCTATTTATCAGAATCACACACAGGTAATCATTCACACACACGTGCACATGCTTTACTTTCTATTTATCAGAATCACACACAGGTAATCATTCACACACACGTGCACATGCTTTACTTTCTAGTTATCAGAATCACACACAGGTAATCATTCACACACACGCACATGCTTTACTTTCTAGTTATCAGAATCACACACAGGTAATCATTCACACACATGTGCACATGCTTTACTTTCTAGTTATCAGAATCACACACAGGTAATCATTCACACACACGTGCACATGCTTTACTTTCTATTTATCAGAATCACACACAGGTAATCATTCACACACATGTGCACATGCTTTACTTTCTAGTTATCAGAATCACAC
Source organism: Protopterus annectens (assembly GCF_019279795.1). Taxonomy (NCBI): domain Eukaryota; kingdom Metazoa; phylum Chordata; order Ceratodontiformes; family Protopteridae; genus Protopterus; species Protopterus annectens. Next base: position 341,410,845 of record NC_056732.1, read on the forward strand.
AGGTAATCATTCACACACACGTGCACATGCTTTACTTTCTAGTTATCAGAATCACACACAGGTAATCATTCACACACACGTGCACATGCTTTACTTTCTAGTTATCAGAATCACACACAGGTAATCATTCACACACATGTGCACATGCTTTACTTTCTATTTATCAGAATCACACACAGGTAATCATTCACACACACGTGCACATGCTTTACTTTCTATTTATCAGAATCACACACAGGTAATCATTCACACACATGTGCACATGCTTTACTTTCTAGTTATCAGAATCACACACAGGTAATCATTCACACACATGTGCACATGCTTTACTTTCTATTTATCAGAATCACACACAGGTAATCATTCACACACACGTGCACATGCTTTACTTTCTAGTTATCAGAATCACACACAGGTAATCATTCACACACATGTGCACATGCTTTACTTTCTAGTTATCAGAATCACACACAGGTAATCATTCACACACACGTGCACATGCTTTACTTTCTATTTATCAGAATCACACACAGGTAATCATTCACACACACGTGCACATGCTTTACTTTCTAGTTATCAGAATCACACACAGGTAATCATTCACACACATGTGCACATGCTTTACTTTCTAGTTATCAGAATCACACACAGGTAATCATTCACACACACGTGCACATGCTTTACTTTCTAGTTATCAGAATCACACACAGGTAATCATTCACACACATGCACATGCTTTACTTTCTAGTTATCAGAATCACACACAGGTAATCATTCACACACACGCACATGCTTTACTTTCTAGTTATCAGAATCACACACAGGTAATCATTCACACACACGTGCACATGCTTTACTTTCTAGTTATCAGAATCACACACAGGTAATCATTCACACACACTTGCACATGCTTTACTTTCTATTTATCAGAATCACACACAGGTAATCATTCACACACACGTGCACATGCTTTACTTTCTATTTATCAGAATCACACACAGGTAATCATTCACACACACGTGCACATGCTTTACTTTCTAGTTATCAGAATCACACACAGGTAATCATTCACACACATGTGCACATGCTTTACTTTCTAGTTATCAGAATCACACACAGGTAATCATTCACACATGTGCACATGCTTTACTTTCTAGTTATCAGAATCACACACAGGTAATCATTCACACACATGCACATGCTTTACTTTCTAGTTATCAGAATCAAACACAGGTAATCATTCACACGCATGTGCATGCTTTACTTTCCAGTTATCAGAATCACACACAGATAATCATTCACACACATGCACATGCTTTACTTTCTATTTATCAGAATCACACAGGTAATCATTCACACACACGTGCACATGCTTTACTTTCTATTTATCAGAATCACACACAGGTAATCATTCACACACACGTGCACATGCTTTACTTTCTAGTTATCAGAATCACACACAGGTAATCATTCACACACACGTGCACATGCTTTACTTTCTAGTTATCAGAATCACACACAGGTAATCATTCACACACGTGCACATGCTTTACTTTCTAGTTATCAGAATCACACACAGGTAATCATTCACACACATGTGCACATGCTTTACTTTCTATTTATCAGAATCACACACAGGTAATCATTCACACACACGTGCACATGCTTTACTTTCTATTTATCAGAATCACACACAGGTAATCATTCACACACACATGCACATGCTTTACTTTCTAGTTATCAGAATCACACACAGGTAATCATTCACACACGTGCACATGCTTTACTTTCTAGTTATCAGAATCACACAGGTAATCATTCACACACACGTGCACATGCTTTACTTTCTAGTTATCAGAATCACACACAGGTAATCATTCACACACACGTGCATATGCTTTACTTTCTAGTTATCAGAATCACACACAGGTAATCATTCACACAGACGTGCACATGCTTTACTTTCTATTTATCAGAATCACACACAGGTAATCATTCACACACATGTGCAAATGCTTTACTTTCTATTTATCAGAATCACACACAGGTAATCATTCACACACACGTGCACATGCTTTACTTTCTAGTTATCAGAATCACACACAGGTAATCATTCACACACACATGCACATGCTTTACTTTCTAGTTTTCAGAATCACACACAGGTAATCTTTCACACACACGTGCACATGCTTTACTTTTAGTTATCAGAATCACACACAGGTAATCATTCACACACACGTGCACATGCTTTACTTTCTAGTTATCTGAATCCCACACAGGTAATCATTCACACAAACGTGCACATGCTTTACTTTCTATTTATCAGAATCACAAACAGGTAATCATTCACACACATGTGCACATGTTTCACTTTCTAGTTATGAGAATCACACACAGGTAATCATTCACACACACGTGCACATGCTTTACTTTCTATTTATCAGAATCACACACAGGTAATCATTCACACACGTGCACATGCTTTACTTTCTATTTATCAGAATCACACACAGGTAATCATTCACACACACGTGCACATGCTTTACTTTCTAGTTATCAGAATCACACACAGGTAATCATTCACACACACGTGCACATGCTTTACTTTCTACTTATCAGAATCACACACAGGTAATCATTCACACACACGTGCACATGCTTTACTTTCTAGTTATCAGAATCAAACACAGGTAATCATTCACACGCACGCACACATGCTTTACTTTCTAGTTATCTGAATCACACACAGGTAATCATTCACACACACGTGCACATGCTTTACTTTCTAGTTATCAGAATCACACACAGGTAATTATTCACACACGTGCACATGCTTTACTTTCTAGTTATCAGAATCACACACAGGTAATCATTCACACACACGTGCACATGCTTTACTTTCTAGTTATCAGAATCACACACAGGTAATTATTCACACACGTGCACATGCTTTACTTTCTAGTTATCAGAATCACACACAGGTAATCATTCACACACATGTGTACATGCTTTACTTTCTATTTATCAGAATCACACACAGGTAATCATTCACATGCATGTGCACATGCTTTACTTTCTATTTATCAGAATCACACACAAGTAATCATTCACACACACGTGCACATGCTTTACTTTCTAGTTATCAGAATCGCACACAGGTAATCTTTCACACACACATGCGCATGCTTTACTTTCTATTTATGAGAATCACACACAGGTAATCATTCACACGCACGTGCACATGCTTTACTTTGTAGTTATCAGAATCACACACAGGTAATCATTCACACAGACGTGCACATGCTTTACTTTCTATTTATAAGAATCACACACAGGTAATCATTCACACACATGTGCAAATGCTTTACTTTCTGTTTATCAGAATCACAGACAGGTAATCATTTACACACACGTGCACATGCTTTACTTTGTAGTTATCAGAATCACACACAGGTAATCATTCACACACACATGCACATGCTTTACTTTCTAGTTATCTGAATCCCACACAGGTAGTCATTCACACACATGTGCACATGCTTTACTTTCTATTCATGAGAATCACACACAGGTAATCATTCACACTCACATGCACATGCTTTACTTTCTATTTATCAGACTGACAAACAGGTAATTATTCGCACACACGTGCACGTGCTTTACTTTCTAGTTATCTGAATCACAGACAGGTAATCATTCACACACACGTGCACATGCTTTACTTTCCAGTTATCAGAATCACACAGGTAATCATTCACACACACGTGCACATGCTTTACTTTCTAGTTATGAGAATCACACACAGGTAATCATTCACACACATGTTCACATGCTTTACTTTCCTGTTATCTGAATCCCACACAGGTAATCATTCACACAAACTTGCACATGCTTTACTTTCTATTTATGAGAATCACACACAGGTAATCATTCACACTCACGTGCACATGCTTTACTTTCTATTTATCAGACTGACACACAGGTAATCATTCACAAACACGTGCACATGCTTTACTTTCTAGTTATCAGAATCACACACAGGTAATCATTCACACACACGTGCACATGCTTTACTTTCTAGTTATCAGAATCACACACAGGTAATCATTCACACACAAGTCCACATGCTTTACTTTCTACTTATCAGAGTCACACACAGGTAATCATTCACACACACACGCACATGCTTTACTTTCTAGTTATCAGAATCACACACAGGTAATCATTCATACACACGCGCACATGCTTTACTTTCTATTTAATCGAATCACCCATAGGTAATCATTCACACACACGTGCACATGCTTTACTTTCTATTTATCAGAATCACACACATGTAATCTTTCACACACACACGTGCACATGCTTTAATTTCTATTTATCAGAATCACACACAGGTAATCATTCACACACACGTGCACATGCTTTACTTTCTAGTTATGAGAATCACACACAGGTAATCATTCACACACGTGGACATGCTTTACTTTCTACTTATCAGAATCACACACAGGTAATCATTCACACACATGTGCACATGCTTTACTTTCTAGTTATCAGAATCACACACAGGTAATCATTAACACACATGTGCGCATGCTTTACTTTCTAGTTATCAGAATCACACATAGGTAATCATTCACACACATGCGCATATGCTTTACTTTCTTTCTATTTATTAGAATCACACACAGGTAATCATTCATACAGACGTGCACATGCTTTACTTTCTAGTTATCAGAATCACACACAGGTAATCATTCACACACACGTGCACATGCTTTACTTTCTTTCTATTTATCAGAATCACACACAGGTAATCATTCACACACACGTGCACATGCTTTACTTTCTAGTTATCAGAATCACACACAGGTAATCATTCACACACACGTGCACATGCTTTACTTTCTAGTTATCAGAATCACACACAGGTAATTATTCACACCCACGTGCACATGCTTTACTTTCTAGTTATCAGAATCACAGACAGGTAATCATTCACACTCATGTCCGCATGCTTTACTTTCTAGTTATCAGAATCACACACAGGTAATCATTCACACGCACGTGCACATGCTTTACTTTCTAGTTATCAGAATCACACACAGGTAATCATTCACATACACGTGCACATGCTTTACTTTCTATTTATCAGAATCACACACAAGTAATCATTCACACACACGTGCACATGCTTTACTTTCTAGTTATCAGAATCACACACAGATAATCTTTCACACACAAGTGCACATGCTTTACTTTCTATTTATGAGAATCACACACAGGTAATCATTCACACGCACGTGCATATGCTTTACTTTGTAGTTATCAGAATCACACTCAGGTAATCATTCACACAGACGTGCACATGCTTTACTTTCTATTTATAACAATCACACACAGGTAATCATTCATACACATGTGCAAATGCTTTACTTTCTATTTATCAGAATCACAGACAGGTAATCATTCACACACACGTGCACATGCTTTACTTTCTACTTTTCAGAATCACACACAGGTAATCTTTCACACAGATGTGCACATGCTTTACTTTTAGTTATCAGAATCACACACAGGTAATCATTCACACACACGTGGACATGCTTTACTTTCTAGTTATCTGAATCCCACACAGGTAATCATTCACACAAACGTGCACATGCTTTACTTTCTATTTATCAGAATCACAAACAGGTAATCATTCACACACATGTGCACATGCTTTACTTTCTAGTCATGAGAATCACACACAGGTAATCATTCACACTCACGTGCACATGCTTTACTTTCTATTTATCAGAATCACACACAGGTAATCATTCACACACACGTGCACTTGCTTTACTTTCTTGTTATCAGAATCACACACAGGTAATCATTCACACACACGTGCACATGCTTTACTTTCTAATTATCAGAATCACACACAGGTAATCATTCACACACACGTGCACATGCTTTACTTTCTATTTATCAGAATCACACACAGGTAATCTTTCACACGCACGTGCACATGCTTTACTTTCTATTCATGAGAATCAGACACAGGTAATCATTCACACACACGTGCACATGGTTTACTTTCTAGTTATCAGAATCAGCCACAGGTAATCATTCACACACACGTGCAAATGCTTTACTTTCTATTTATCAGAATCACACACAGGTAATTATTCACACACACATGCACATGTTTTACTTTCTATTTATCAGAATCACACACAGGTAATCATTCACACACATGTGCACATGCTTTACTTTCTAGTTATCATTATCACACACTGGTAATCATTCACATGTACGTGCACATGCTTTACTTTCTATTTATCCGAATCCCACACAGGTAATCATTCACACAGACGTGCACATGCTTTACTTTCTATTTATCAGAATCATACACAGGTAATCATTCACACACATGTGCACATGCTTTACTTTCTATTTATCAGAATCACACACAGTTAATCATTCACATGTACGTGCACATGCTTTACTTTCTATTTATGAGAATCACACACAGGTAATCATTCACACACACGTGCACATGCTTTACTTTCTAGTTATCAGAATCACACACAGGTAATTATTCACACACACGTGCACATGCTTTACTTTCTATTTATCATAATCACACACAGGTAATCTTTCACACGCACATGCACATGCTTTACTTACTAGTTATCAGAATCCGACACAGGTAATCATTCCACACACGTGCACATGCTTTACTTTCTAGTTATCAGAATCACGCACAGGTAATCATTCACACACACGTGCACATGCTTTACTTTCTGGTTATCAGAATCACACACAGGTAATCATTCACACACGTGCACATGCTTTACTTTCTAGTTATCAGAATCACACACAGGTAATTATTCACACCCACGTGCACATGCTTTACTTTCTAGTTATCAGAATCACACACAGGTAATCATTCACACTCATGTGCGCATGCTTTACTTTCTATTTATCAGAATCACGCACAGGTAATCATTCACATACACGTGCACATGCTTTACTTTCTATTTATCAGAATCACACACAAGTAATCATTCACACACACGTGCACATGCTTTACTTTCTAGTTATCAGAATCACACACAGGTAATCATTCACACAGACGTGCACATGCTTTACTTTCTATTTATAAGAATCACACACAGGTAATCATTCACACACACGTGCACATGCTTTACTTTCTACTTTTCAGAATCACACACAGGTAATCTTTCACACAGATGTGCACATGCTTTACTTTTAGTTATCAGAATCACACACAGGTAATCATTCACACACACGTGCACATGCTTTACTTTCTAGTTATCTGAATCACACACAGGTAATCATTCACATGTACGTGCACATGCTTTACTTTCTATTTATGAGAATCACACACAGGTAATCATTCACACACATGTGCACATGCTTTACTTTCTATTTATGAGAATCACACACAGGTAATCATTCACACTCACGTGCACATGCTTTACTTTCTATTTATCAGACTGACACACAGGTAATCATTCGCACACACGTGCACATGCTTTACTTTCTAGTTATCTGAATCCCACACAGGTAATCATTCACACGAACGTGCACATGCTTTACTTTCTATTTATCAGAATCACAAACAGGTAATCATTCACACACATGTGCACATGCTTTACTTTCTATTTATCAGACTGACACTCAGGTAATCATTCGCACACACGTGCACATGCTTTACTTTCTAATTATCAGACTCACACACAGGTAATCATTCACACACACGTGCACTTGCTTTACTTTCTTGTTATCAGAATCACACACAGGTAATCATTCACACACACGTGCACATGCTTTACTTTCTAATTATCAGAATCACACACAGGTAATCATTCACACACGTGCACATGCTTTACTTTCTAGTTATCAGAATCACACACAGGTAATTATTCACACACACGTGCACATGCTTTACTTTCTATTTATCAGAATCACACACAGGTAATCTTTCACACGCACGTGCACATGCTTTACTTTCTATTTATGAGAATCACACACAGGTAATCATTCACACACACGTTCACATGGTTTACTTTCTAGTAATCAGAATCAGCCACAGGCAATTATTCACACACACGCACACATGCTTTACTTTCTATTTATCAGAATCACACACAGGTAATTATTCACACACACGCGCACATGCTTTACTTTCCAGATATCAGAATCACACACAGGTAATCATTCACACACACGTGCACATGCTTTACTTTCTAGTTGTCATAATCACACACAGGTAATTATTCACACAGACGTGCACATGCTTTACTTTCTAGTTATCAGAATCATACACAGGTAATCATTCACACACAAGCGCACATGATTTACTTTCTAGTTATCAGAATCACACACAGGTAATCATCCACACACGTGCACATGCTTTACTTTCTAGTTATCAGAATCATACACAGGTAATCATTCACACACAAGCGCACATGATTTACTTTCTAGTTATCAGAATCACACACAGGTAATCTTTCACACACATGTGCACATGCTTTACTTTCTAGTTATCAGAATCACACACAGGTAATCATTCACATGCACGTGCACATGCTTTACTTTCTAGTTATCAGAATCACACACAGGTTATCATTCACACACATGTGCACATGATTTACTTTCTAGTTATCAGAATCACACACAGGTAATCATTCACACACATGTGCACATGCTTTACTTTCTACTTATCAGAATCACACACAGGTAATCATTCACACACACGTGCAAATGCTTTACTTTCTATTTATCAGAATCACACACAGGTAATCATTCACACAAACGTGCACATGCTTTACTTTCTAGTTATCAGAATCACACACGTAATCATTCACACACACATGCCCATGCTTTACTTTCTATTTATCAGAATCACACACAGGTAATCATTCACACACACGTGCAAATGCTTTACTTTCTAGTTATCAGAATCACACACAGGTAATCATTCACACACACGTGCACGTGCTTTACTTTCTATTTATTTACTTTTTAGTTTCATTTTACACTTAATAAACTGCAAGGCACTGCTTAGTGAGCATAAAAATATGGTGCCAGTTTGTTTTTTGCTGTGCAAGCTTCATGGCAGCTTAATACACTGCTGTGAATTGGCAGAATTTTTTTAGTACGCATTACCCGTACATTAACACCCTGCTGGAGAGCCCATTCTCTTACAGAAAAGAGAACAACCATTTTAACATTTGTTTTATTTATGAATTACACATTATATATATGTTTTCTTTTTATTTAACCATTATTTACTTGAGCATTGCATGAATTTCTCAAGTCCTACCTTCTCTAAAACAGCACTCATCCTCCTGAACATTATTCTGTATGTATTGTGCCCACAGATTTAATTTATTTGTATGTAATTTGCACCTTCCCTTTTCCAAAGATCCTAGCTCTAGTTCTTTTATCTCCTTTGCAATATTCAGTACTTCAGTTACAGTTGGTTTAAATTTTGATTTCTGTTTTCTAGTAATTGCTTTTCTGGCAGGCAACAGCATTTAACTGAGGCTTTACCATGTCTAGGCAATTCAGATCTGGTGCCCCAGCTCAAAAGAATCATTTACTTAGTTGCAGCCATTTGTTCCCCTGACATTTTTGACAAGAGTACTCTGTAGGGAACTTTTAAAATCTGCCAACTTGTTACACACTTGAAAAAACATGTTCCCATTTAACTCTTTTTTATCATACCTCAAGCATTTGCTATCTACCCCAGGAAAAATTCTCTGAAGTCTGCTTGGGGTATGAAGATACCTATGCAAGTACTTTCAAGGTACATCCAAAACCTGCTTGCATGCTTGGGAGGCTTAAAGTTGTCCTTCTATTGTTCCTTTGCAAACTGCCTTTCCAGTGTTGCTTCCCACTCTGAGGTAGTCTGTATTTTTAATGATCTAATGACTTAATGCAGCTAATGATACTATGGAACTATGAAGTAATATAATTATACATGCTCAAAGGAATACTTTGCAAGTTTGCAAGAACAACACAAAAAATAATAAAATGCAATTTTATTTCAACTGATAAAAGGGCCTAAAAACACACTTCTACTTTTACCATTATCCATCTTCTTCAGGCATGTGGCTTTTTATTTCATTCCTGCATCTGAGTTTAATTTTTTTCCTTTAATTTGCACTGTGTATACTTCTTGTACATTTGTTTTTGCTATTGTGGCACAATTAAGTAAACGAATACATAAATAAATAATTTTATGTCAATCAGGTAGCAGCTGGAACTTTGCCTACTTTTCTGTATCACGTGTATGTATAGTATATGTACAGTATATATACATGTATATGTATATGTATATATATGTGTGTGTGTGTGTGTGTGTGTGTGTATACAGTGGACATAAAAAGTGTATACACCCCTGTTAAAATGCCATTTTTTTGTGATATAAAAATGAGACCACATTAAATAATTTCAAAACTTTTCCAACCTTTAATGTGACCTATAAACTATACAATTCAATTGAAAAACAAACAAATCTGTCAGGGGAAAAATATAAAAAATAAAAAACATACAATATGCTAGTTGCATGTGTGCACACCCTTAAACTAATACTTTATTGTGTGTGCACACCATTAAACTAATACTTTGTTGAAGCACCTTTTGATTTTATTACAGCATTCAGTCTTCTTGGTTAGGAGTCTATCAGCTGGGACATCTTGACATGGCAATATTTGCCCACTCTTCCTTGCAAAAGTGATCCAAATCTGTCAGATCTGTTAGCCCTCTTCAGATCACAGCACAATTTTCTATTGGATTTACATCTGGGCTCTGGCTGGGCCATTCCAAAACTTTAATTTTCTTCTGGTGAAGCATTCTTTTATTGATTTGGATGTATGCTTGGGGTCATTGTCATGTTGAAAGGTGAAATTCCTCTTCATCTTCAGCTTTCTAGCAGATGCCTGAAGGTTTTGGGCCAAAAGTGACTGGTATTTGGAACTGCTCAGAATTCCCTCCACCTTGACTAAAGCCCCAGTTCCAGCTGAAGAAAAGCAACCCCAAAGCATGAAACTGCCACCACCATGCTTCACCGTGGGGATGGTGTTCTTTTGGTAATGCAATGTGTTGTTTTTGTGCCAAAACTACCTTTTGGAATTGTGGCCATAAAGTCCAACCTTGATCTCATCAGAGCATAACACATTTTCCCAAATGCTTTTGTGAGACTTGACATATTATTTTGCAAATTTTAGCCAGGCTTGGATGTCTTTCTGTGTAAGAAAAAGCTTCTGTCTTGCAACCCAACCCCATAGTCCAGTCATATGGAGAATACGGGAGATTGTTGTCATATGTAGTACACTACCAGAACTTGCAAGAAATTTCTGCAGCTCCTTCAGGGTTGCTGTAGGTCTCTAGGCAGCCCCCCTGACCAGTTTTCATCTTGTCTTTTCATCAATTTTGGTGGGATGTCCAGTTCTTTGCAACGTCACTGTTGTCCCATATTTTCTCCACTTTTTGATGACTGTCTTCACTGTGTTCCATGGTATATCTAATCCTGTGGAAATGTTTTTGTACCCTTCTCCTGACTGATACCTTTCAACAATGAGATCCCTTTGATGCTTCATAAGCTCTCTGTGAACCATGGCTTTTGCTGCAGCAGGCAACTGAGTACATGTCAGGAAAAACCTACTAGGACAGCTGAACTTTATTTGGGGTTAATCAGAGTCTCTTTAATTGATGGCCGGTGTGTACCCAAGAAGATGGAATATTGTAATTAAATTAAAAGGTGCTTCAACAAAGTATTAGTTTAAGGGTGTGCATATACAACAAAGTATTAGTTTAAGTGTGTGCACACTTATGCAACTAGTGTATTGTGTGTTTTTTTATTTTTTATATTTTTCCCCTAACAGATTTGTTTGTTTTTCAATTGAATTATACAGGTTATAGGTCACATTAAAGGTGGGAAAAGTTTTGAAATTATTTATTGTGGTCTCATTTTTTTATATCACAGAAACCTGGCATTTTAACAGGGGTGTGTACACTTTTTATATCCACTGTATATGCATGTTTATATGTATATGTATAGTTATAGTATATGTATATGTATAGTATATGTATATGTATATCATTGTATATGTATAGTATATGTATATGTATAGTATATGTATATGTATATCATTGTATATGTATAGTATATGTACATGTATAGTATATGTATATGTATAGTATATGTATATGTATATCATTGTATATGTATAGTATATGTATATGTATAGTATATGTATATGTACATTGGTAGTTACTAGGTCAATGTTTATGCAGAATATAATAACCTTCATTCTTTGGGTTCTTAATTCATCATATGATGAATGACAAGCATTATTTAGTTGTATCTACTACAATTTTGTAAATGTCTCCAAGCTGTAAGGGTATCTTTCCACCCATCTTCATACAAGCTGTACTTATGTCTTTATGTAATATCACATGTTATTTTAATATTAGGCTTCAGGTGGTTTGTACAATCTTCAAATTTCAACTAAGTAGTGATGATTTTTTTTTTATTTTATGTTTCCTAATTACCTGTCATACGTTGCTAATCCCATGGAGGAATTAAAGTTAGTCCATATGATTGTGCCCCAAAAAACTGCTTTTGCAAAATAAGTAGCATCAGGTCTTGGAACACATATCACAGAATACAAGAACACAGGTTGTCTATATGAAGATGTAATGTTTAACTTCACATTTATTCACACATAAAATGTTTAGTGCTTTCTTTGAACTTCAAAACATTCCCTGGTACCATGCATGCTGATCTGTAATAAAAGAATGCTTTTATCTAAGATTATTAGGATTTACCTTGCTTATTTATTTATGCTTTGTTGACAAGATTAGTCCCACTAGTCCTCTTCAGGGGAGACCTGAGGTAGTATTTATACTACTAAGGAAAATATGGCCAGGGCATTGGGTAACTTCCCCTACCCTTTTTAATAAGTCCCACAAGATCTTTGACATCCACCTAGCAACCATAGGGTCCTGGTTTAAGATCTCATCTGAAAGACAGAACACTCAGGAGTGTAGCGTCTACCCCTTATGGTGCATAACATTTTCAGCAGTTGATCAACCTTGTGTTGGAATAGAACCCACAGCTTTCTGCACCAAAGGCAGGTGTGCTACTAACACTGCAACTTGTGTAACACTGGAAGAGAAATGGTAACATTAAAAATAACTGGTAGGTAATACCCCTTTTCTTTCATTTATTATTTTTTCTTAGCTGGACTTCTATTGATGAATCTGCTATGATTAACATATTGCTATATTTTAACTGTTTTAGCAACTTTTCAATTATGACATTTGTTCAAACACTCAGTACATATTATTACTATATTTGAAGGGGGCACAACAGTTCCAGGAGACTTATTTTGTGTGGTACAGTATACAGTTACCCCAATGTGAGTTTAGTATGTCTGAACTGACATAGGAACTTTCTGGAAAACCCACATCAGCCTACACTTGCAAGTATTGCTAAGTGCATGAAGAAATATCAAATGGTTTAAAAAGTATACACATGCTACTAAACAAGAATATCCACTAATTTGCCACTGAACTCTCAGTGACAGAATTCTAAGGGGGGGGGGGGTTGGCATTATGAATATCATGACAGTGTCTCAACCTGCATGGCCATGGAACGATATGATGAACTGTTGTCTGCTTTCGGGCAAGTCTTAGTTGTAGTAGCAGATTCTTCATTCTATGGAAAGCCCTGTCTCTTTACAGTATCTTTGAGATTCACAGCAGACTACACTTCAAGATTATTGATAGAAATCTCTTATCTGTCACTATTATCAGCCACTATTTCCAAGAGTTCAATGATAATTATCACAAAAATATCCAAATACACTGCTATTTTTTTAACTACATCTGTTACAAATCTCAGTATCATCTCATTTACTCAAACCATGCGTGGCAGCTTCCTGTTAATACCTTCATATGCCTCTGCACGTGTGTGTGTGTGTGTGTGTGTGTGTGTGTGTGTGTGTGTGTGTGTGTGTGTGTGTGTGTATGCTTGTGTTGGCTTTCTCTGGAGGTGACTGCAATACACTACAATGACATTGCAGTGTAACATATAGTCTCATAATATACTGTATATGGACCATACCGCAATACATTGTAAGAAGAATGCTTGATGTTTTCCGATTTACTCACTATAACATAGTTTTCTAATAATAATCGTTATTCATCTTGTTTGTGTCATATTCAGAAAAAAAAGTTAAGCAAACCTTTCATGTTAGAAAGAAGAAAAATGAGAGTTTTCCAAGTTGGCCCAAAGATAAGGCCATCTGATACCCGCTGTACTACTGTAGTCGTATTATTTGTGGGAGTGGCATATTACTGCAGCAGAACATCTGCACATTACCTTCCTTTTGGCAGCCAAACAATGTCTGTGCTACCATATGCCTCATACAGTCTATACAGCTGTCATGCCTTTACACTAACATGCTTCCATAAATTCAAGCTTTATGTATTCTACCAATATACAAGTCCACAAAACCTACATCATACCTTATTTATGATATACTGGTGCTGACTTTTATGGAAACATATTGAAGACGTGAATAAAAGCAGTGAACTTCAAAGCTACTAGAACATTAAAAGTAAAAGAACATAGATAAGACGCATATGACAACAGTCACCGCTATGAAATGCACTGAAGCAATATTATAATAATTGGAACTTTTCTGAATTCTAAAATAAATTTCCAAGAGCACCTAAGGTGAAAGAAAACATGATGCATATTTTTCAATGTAGTTTTTTTACTGCTGTTGCAAACAAAGAATGATTAGGAGTAATTTCACAAAAGTACCTCTTCAAGGTAGCAGAAGTAATGTCATCAGGGTTTTTCTAGAGCGAGAGAGAGAGTTTAAGACAATTAGAGTTACGGCTGTAAAAGAAAAGTATATCAAGCATTCTAATCCCTCTCGTTTACCGATAAGGTGCACCACAACATTCACAGTTTGGAAGCGAAGTTATCCAGTACTCTCCTAATCAATGCTGTCTCTCAGTCCCACACATTTGCTATTACATGACCAGCCTCAAACTTCGTGTTTGGGATCTGACAACATACCAGAAATTAGTCATAAGTTCCTTTCAGGAATCTGGAGAGAGCTATCAGTCATCATCATCATCAACATCAACCCCCCTTTTCCCATTTTCTACATGGGGGTTGGGGTATCATCACAACTGTCACCATCTCTCTCTCTAGATTCAGTGCCTCTCTCCCACCTTCTCCCACAGTCATGTCAGACTGTCACGGGTCTCCTCTCACATAATACCTCCATCTCATTGCTTGATACCATTATTTCCTCTTAACTTTTTTCCTGTCTGTCCCACATCTTCTTCACCAGATTGTCTTCTTCTTTTCTGCATATAGTGGGAGCTTTGAGATGATACTTTATATTCAAAGCAACCTGTTTAGCATCTTCTGGACCAAATAAGCGAAAGCTGCTCTGTATTTGTCCCATTGCTGTCTGTCTTTCAGACCTAACTAATACTTGGACAACATGTGATACTTAAAGCTTTAGTTTTGAAGACTAATATGCAATTGCTGTCATCCTCAACTTTGAAATTTTTCAGATATGACATTCAGGAGCCTGACATGTTTCTTTGACCATTGCTAGGCTGCTAGTATGAAGTACTTCTCCTTTAGTAGCATGTATATATCAAAATTAGTGACAGCGCATTGTGTGCACAATGACCAGTTATTATGTTTCT
This sequence comes from Protopterus annectens, assembly GCF_019279795.1. Lineage (NCBI taxonomy): Eukaryota > Metazoa > Chordata > Ceratodontiformes > Protopteridae > Protopterus > Protopterus annectens. The sequence goes on from NC_056732.1 coordinate 341,426,619, forward strand.
TGTCTGTTCACAGCAGGAGTTCATTCTGTAAAGCACTCATGTAGCCTCGAGATTTAAAGCTTGTCTCAATGGCTGGCAGTAAGAGTTCACTGATGTATATTTTGGGTACAGAAATAGACAAGTGAAGCACTAAAAAGAATTTCCACTTCTCAAGTGGAAGAAAAAGAAAGTAATGGATGGGATGTTAAAAGTAAATTTTAGAAGTTAGCATTGTCACCTCACAGCAAGAGGTTCTCCAGTTCGATTCTCGGCTGGAGTGCCTTCTGTGTGGAGTCTTCATGTCCTCTCCATGGTCAAGTGACATTTAAAGACATGCAGGTAGGTGTGTGCATGAATAGGTGTGCCTTCTTTGAAGGTTGGGAGTCTGGCTAGCATCTCGGCACCGTAAAAATCCACTGCCAATCATTGGCGGACCGGAGTTCCGCTGTGGCAACCCCCAACCGGGAAAAGCCGAAAGAAAGAAAGAAAGATCATATATGTTGATAAGATGCAAAATTGAGGGAAATTCAAACCCCATCTTCTTCTTTTTTGTTGGTATTAAGGAATTGGTGATGCTGGCTGTCCTGTTGAAATTTTGGATTATTTGGGAGCCAGTGTACATTAATGTGGATAGCAAGATATCTGGTGATAGTTATTAAACATATGTATCTCTGTTATTGGGATAGTTAGAGTAGGAGATGATCAAGTGCAGAAACTGAATTTCACATATATGAAAAAAAAGATCTATTATGAAAGGTCAAATTCAGACAACCTGCACATCTATCAGAAGGGTTAAGCCTGTTGAAAAAGCCACCTGTCAAAGTTGTGGGTGAAATCAGTACATTATTTTTTGCAGTGTTTGTAAAGCCATCCTGTACCCCCATGTGGGAAACTTTGCCCCCCACCCACCCTTATAACTCTACAGCTGCAGAATATCAGGGAAAACGCTGGTGAGGGGGAATATTGTACAACTGATGATTGCTATGTAAATTATTTTTTGGGAGATAAGTGTTTGTTGAGTTTGACTTACCCATTATTTTTGTGGATGGTCTATGTTCAACTACTTGTAGAACTTCTATCAACAGATAAACAGTTGTTTCAGTAGAGGTCACTGCAGATATGGAAATCACACTTCCCTCTGACATTCAGGAACTGCAAGGTTGATTACAATAACTGGAGACCGCAAAGCTCACAGAATCTGGCTTGGGGATGTTGGAGATTTTGTTAACAAAAAATATTCTTTTAAAATGAGCAACTCCTGTTTTAATCTTTTTCCAGTTGTAATGGAAGTCTCCAACTTTCACTTAGCATGATAATTTAAAGCGCTTTTCCCCATTCTTGAAAGACACATGGCTTGCAAATACTTAAATATAGTGCAATGTTCTATAGCATGGACTTTATGTTTATTGCAGGCAATCGTTACATTTCAGTTGTTAAACAAATCTCTAGATGCTTGTACTGCTTGCTGGCCCACAAAAAGGAAAAAATGGAAGGTCTCCTTGAGCTCTCAGCACCACTCTTGATTTACTAGCAGGAAACATGGCATTTTCATCAATACTAGCTTTCAGTCCTGGAACACAGATAAAGTCTATTAGAATTTGTTCTAGCAATGACATCAATTATAAGTTTGTGGATTAACACCAGGCAGTCAGTGGCAAGCAGCAAGATGATGGTTTTCCGTAATACTGTTGGTCAATCTTTCCATGTTAACCTTAACTGCAAGTACCTCTTCATTGTCTCATTTGCTGTTTTAGGAGAGAGACTGAGAATATCCACAACTGGTCATGCATCTGGGCAAGATGAAAGTACTTTTGCTGCTAGGACCTTGTATGGTACATGAATGTCCTAAATTAGGTTAAAAGGGATGCCCAGAATTTTTTCATGGTGACCCAAAGATAGAACCACCCCATGGAATCAAAGGTCTTAGTGATGACAATCACTGCTAAATGGAAAACAGCAGCTTGCTGAGAGGCTTCACTGGATTTATTAAGGTCCAGAAATGGTCTCCAATGGTCCTGACCTTGAAGACCCTGGCTTGAGAGTGAGAGAAAGTTAAAAAGAAAGGGCAGTACTCAGTCCAACATTATTTTGGTATATAATTTGGCTCCAGCATAAATCAGACATATTTGTTTACACCTTGACAGGTTAGGTAAAGCCTTTCATGGTTTGGGTAAAACAACTACAAGAGAGATCTTTTAAGGGTGGGTAGATCACCTGTGCTTGCTCTTTTATATTAATCTTGCAAAACAGGATTCCCATATGAGGCTAAATCTAGTTTATAGAGATCTATGAGGATACCATGTATGTTCAGGGATTTTCCTCTAGTCATTCAGTTAAATGCTTGTAATATTTCTTCTTCTAGGAAATGCAGTCACAAGCCAAGTTGATTTTCTAGTTTAGACCCTAAGACAGGAATTTACAGCTTCAAATAATGGGTTGAGTGTGGCAGATATATACAGATTTTGATAGAATTCCTATTTTATTGCAAAATATAATTTTAATGTGATGAAGTCTTAATGGCAAGAGAAAGCTTAATGTAACTTTCGGGCATCACATCAATTAATTTGCAGAGAAATTATTTCAGATCATTTCAATTTTGCAGTTACATCCTCAATTAAAATAGTTACATTTCACTTTGAAGAAGTTTAAAAAAATGTGGCTCAATTTTATTGAGACTAAAATCTAAGCTTTAAATTAAATGCTAAATCCACAGTTATAAAAAAACTATCATTACTGGAAATGCAAACTATTCTAATACCTAGGAATCCTATCAAATAGTTTTGAAAATGTGATGCAAATTAATTAAAACCATATTATTAAGAACATGCATGAAATTATTAGTAACTCGAATACAATATTATTCTTCTCTAAAGACATAATAAATCAAAGTAAAATGATTTGATTACCAAAATAATATGCATAATAATTACCCCTTCATTAATCCCAAACAATGCTCATGTAAAACTATTAAAGCACGCTTTTTAATAAGCTTTCTATGGCAGATAAAATATCATTAAAATAATTTAAGACATTGGAATAGAGGTGAATAGGGATCCCAGATACTGGGTCTTATGTTTAGATCTTATTGCTAAAGGTAGTAATTCATTAGATATGTACAGCAGATGTAGCAAAGTAGAAATATATGCACTGAAATGCATTTAACAAAAATAATCTACTAACATAACACAAAATGAAATGCTTTGAAGTGCAGTTAATTATTTTTAGTGCTCTATTGATAATCCTTCAGTCTAATTATTTTAATTTAATATTAAGAGCAATTAAAAAACTTAGGGCCAGATAAAGCCTATATTAAGTGTACACTAAATGTACACAATATGTATTCAATAAAATTCTTATCACGTTTTTTGTGCTTTTTAGTCGCTTAGAAGGATTGCACTAAGTGTACATGTAGTCTACACTTTGTGGAACCCTTTATGAATCCCTGTCAATGTTTAAAGCTGTAAGAATATCAGTAGGAAAACTAAAATTAGGAGGAAGAAGATGTGAGTTATGTCTGTGCTGTCTGTTCACGCAGAACAGTGTACACTTAGTGCAGGTGTTATTGAATCCCAGGGTTAGACTAAAAACTGTTATTTGCTATACTTCCATTTTGTTCTACAGTGGGATTTAAAGATGGATCAAAATATTATAAAAGGGTCAAAAGGAAAACACTTCTACTTTAATTACATGCATACTGGGTTTGGCTTTATTGGTCTAAATGCCTCAGTAAAGATTTGAAACATTTATGTCCTTAAGGGTTCATTTACATACTTCCCAAGCTCCTCTGCCATAGGAGATTGAAGGTATTACACAGTGAAGTCTCTAGTTTTCCATGGTGTTTTAGAATTTTTATGTATGAGGTTTTTCTGTGTGACCTTTTTTACTTATTGCTTTGTTAATCACAAACATAACACTGTTATTATCAGTAGAAATTGCAAATAAATCTAGACTTGTGGCTAGACATTAGAAGTTAATTCAAAGCATTAAACGATTTCTTTTGACCAGAATGAGAGACATGACAATGTTTGAAGCAAAGAAATTTCCAGAGGCAATTCAATGTTTGCACCAGAAAAAAAAATCAAACTTGACAAAGCAGTGAACCCTAGCACTAGTCTGAAAACAAAACACTGTGTAAAAATTTCATTTAGAATATGTACAATGAGCTTCATCAGTAAATGATTCAAGTTGCAATTCAATATTTATCAGTTATTTTGACTATCAAAATATGCTCCAAATCAATGCAGTCAGATCTTTACAAAACTGTGCTAAATAAACCAAACAATTTATTTTGAATTAACTCAAGAAGAAAAGGGTTTGACCTTAAAATGGTAAGTAAAACAACTGTTTCTCTATTTTTGAAAGAATTTACCTGGGTAATTTTACTTTGTGCTTTATTTACACCATATACAATTGAAAATAATGAATAAAAGAAATAATGTATGACTAAGGTGCAAAAATTCAGTTAATTCTTAATGGCAACATATATTTTATGAATATGCCTTAATTGTTGAGTTTTATGTCACGTTTCAACATTTTTGCTAAAATTGTGTGGATAGGTAGCTTTAAAATAACAGCATTTTAGTAATTTTAACTCTCCCATAGCTTTATGTGTAAGAAAAGACTAAATACCACTCTTCGAATGCTTGCTAGCAATTGCTACAAAAACAAAAGCAAGAACTTAGACGATCCCCTTATCACCTTTATTTTCAGAATGTATGAATATAAGCACTATATTTTGTGAGAGAAAGATTAGTACTGTACAACTGAGAATAAAACAACTCACTATAAAGTTGGATTTCGGCCCAAATTGGCTTCTGTTTTAGGCAGATGTAATACTAATACGACTTGACTTGAAGTAGTGGTTAAGTATTTGACATAGTACATGAAGAATAAAATGTAATATAGTGTTGGAATTACATACACTTCTGTTTTGTTTGGCATAAACATTGGTAAGCCATGGACAAAGTATATATATATATATATATGGATCTACTTTCAATGGACGAAAGTCCAATCCACCTATCGGCAAAAGCATGAGCTCACTGCATCAAAAGCTTCATTTAACAGAATCTGACAATGCTGAACGATTAATCAGCAAAACTCACTTTAACAGTTAATACAGGGCATACCGCTTTAAATGCCATAAAGAATTATTAGTACCTGTATGAATATAGTGGCATCCACAATGTTGGATTTGTGCAAAATAGCTCCTGGAGTCCTGGGTGAAATATATTCTATAGGCAAATCACAACAAGCTGGTGACATTTTAATTATGGAAGGTTATGTCTATCATTTAGAAAGTTGTTGGAAATCGCAGTACAGTGGGGCTAAGGGAATTTTCCCTTTTCCCCACTGTAGTGCTATCTCGGAGTTGGTATATATTAGTAGCAGGGGTGTGGGGGATGCAGGGAGGCTTGCCCCCCATGCATAATGTAGTGTAGTGTATTTATTTTTCTTTTTTTATTCTTCGGTGAACTGTAGTTTTGTGAAAGTGCATTTCTAGAGAAATGCACTTTCGTGAAACTGGATTAGCTTAACTGAGTTTCGCTGAAACATAAATTTGATAGGTCAAAGTAGACCCTATATATATATATATATATATATATATATATATATATATATATATATATATATAGTTAGAAATACGTGTTAACATTAGTATAGTTTGTCTTAGTCAAAAAATACAACTTGCACTTAGTGTAGAATATCAAAATTAAAGGCTTTAACTGAGTTGTAATAATGTGAAATTTCTGGTGTAAGTATGCAATAAGGCATGAGGGGATATGCATGGTACAGATATTACTGCATGCCCAAGGGTTTTGTGAGGCATGACCTTGATTTTAAAGTGCAAGTCCCTGGTTAAATTAAACCAGGTGAATGAAATGGCAGAATTTTTAAATGACTTGATTTTAAGGCCTTGAATAATGTAAATGAATTAGCTCATTGCTGTCCCTTATCAGTCATGACATCACTCCATGTTGACAAAGCAAGGTAAATACACTATAGAATTTTAAAGCAGTCATTAAATGAGGATGTGTTTGGGTAAGAAGCCATAGAAAAGCCATAGAGACATGGAAATGTGTTAAATACGAGTCTAGCTGGTGTGATCACTGCTAAAATCAATTTCATATGATCACTGCCAAACTTCCTGAGACCATGATAGCACCACACTATCCTCCACCCATTTAGATTGTATTAAATACAGCTCAGAAATGCTATTTAAAAGTGCTTTTGTGGTAGGGCTGTACACCTGTACCTCCAATGTGGGGTGCAGTCCCTTAATACTAGTTATCTCTAGATACACCACCTTCAAACTTGCACCAACGTGGAGGAAGGGGAAATATTTTTTTTATCTTCCCATGGGTTTATGTGACCTTTAATGTTGTAAATTTAGTGAATGAGAGGATGGAAGAATGCAAGCGGGATCAAACCCCATCTAAAATGGATTAATGTTGTGTAGTTGCATCCCAAGGGCCCAGAGACCTCAATGGTAAATGTCACGGGTCAAATACCATACTATGTACACCCAGGCTGCTTGCACACCAGCTGTGGACCAGGCTGATGAACAGTATACTTATTGTAGGACTGCCGATTCCTTAGGTTGGTAGTGTAATGGCTATATATGGCCCAGCGTATAAAGCTCCTCCAGATTTATAACACCAATTGGGAAGCGTACCAGCTAGCAATGGTGGAGACTACAATCACAGTGTTTTTATCTTTCTGTTGTTGCTCACAACCATGGTCTGTAGTTCCCCTGTCATACGATGTCACTAGGAACACTGCTTCTGCCCCAGTGTTTGTTACATTACACATGTTTCACCCTTCCTTCTGCCCCAGTGTTTGTTACATTACACATGCTTCACCCTCCCTTCTGCAACAGTGTTTGTTACATTACACATGCTTCACCCTCCCTTCTGCCCCAGTGTTTGTTACATTACACATGCTTCACCCTCCCTTCTGCAACAGTGTTTGTTACATTACACATGCTTCACCCTCCCTTCTGCCCCAGTGTTTGTTACTTTACACATGCTTCACCTTCCCTTCTGCCACAGAGTTTGTTACATTACACATGTTTCATCCTCCCTTCTGACCCAGTGTTTGTTACATTACACGTTTCATCCTCTCTTCTGCCCCAGTGTTTGTTACATTACACATGTTTCATCCTCCCTTCTGCCCCAGTGTTTGTTACATTAACATGTTTCACCCTCCCTTCTGCCCCAGTGTTTGTTACATTACACATGCTTTACCCTCCCTTCTGCAACAATGTTTGTTACATTAAACATGTTTCACCCTCCCTTCTGCCCCAGTGTTTTACATTACACATGTTTCACCCTCCCTTCTGCCCCAGTGTTTGTTACATTACACATGCTTCACCTTTGCTTCTGCCCCAGAGTTTGTTACATTACACATGTTTCACCCTCCCTTCTGCCCCAGTGTTTGTTACATTACACATGCTTCATCTTCCCTTCTGCCCCAGTGTTTGTTACACTACACATGCTTCATCTTCCCTTCTGCCCCAGTGTTTGTTACATTACACATGCTTCACCTTCCCTTCTGCCCCAGTGTTTTTTACATTACACGTTTCACCCTCCCTTCTGCCACAGAGTTTGTTACATTACACATGTTTCACCCTCCCTTCTGCCCCAGTGTTTGTTACTTTACACATGCTTCACCCTTCCTTCTGCCACAGTGTTTGTTACTTTACACATGCTTCACCCTCCCTTCTGCCACAGTGTTTGTTACTTTACACGTTTCACCTTTGCTTCTGCCACAGTGTTTGTTACATTACACACATGCTTCACCCTCCCTTCTCCGCTGGTGATTCCTTGCAGTTCTTCCCTTAATTGTAGGACACAGCCTCCCATCATAGTAAGTGGAGTTGGGTGCTTTAAAGCACAGGTGCTGCATGTTGCGCAGCACTGACAGCATACTGTGCCTAACATTATGTCACATTTGGAATATCAACACCATGCAAGTTTTGGTGTGCTTGATGTGTAGGCATCTGTCAGTGTTGGTGAGTAGAGAAGAGATGCATTGGTTGCAACTTAGTGACAGATGGCTACAAATCAGGATTTCATAAAACAAGTATAATGTAATGCAGTTCAGTTTAACGTACCTCAGTGCTCTACTGGGTGGTGGTAAGATTATTCATGGTAGGCCTTTGGCAGAACATTAAATGTTAGCCAGTTAAACATTCACTGTAAACCTTTAGCAGTACATCTGCTTATTAAACGTCAGTCACAGCAGACCTAAAGCATCACATAGACTGTAATCATAGGTCAAACACAGTAATGGGTGGGTACTGTTCAAAGACAGCAATGGGTACTGTACAAAGACAGTAATGGGTACTGTACAAAGATAGCAATGAGTACTGTACAAAGATAGCAATGGGTACTGTACAAAGATAGCAATGGGTACTGTACAAAGACAGTAATGGGTACTGTACAAAGACAGCAGTGGGTACTGTACAAAGACAGTAATGGGTACTGTACAAAGACAGTAATGGGTACTGTACAAAGATAGCAATGAGTACTGTACAAAGATAGCAATGGGTACTGTACAAAGATAGCAATGGGTACTGTACAAAGACAGTAATGGGTACTGTAGAAAGACAGCAATGGGTACTGTACAAAGACAGTAATGGGTACTGTACAAAGATAGCAATGAGTACTGTACAAAGATAGCAATGAGTACTGTACAAAGACAGCAATGGGTACTGTACAAAGACAGTAATGGGTACTGTACAAAGACAGCAATGGGTACTGTACAAAGACAGTAATGGGTACTGTACAAAGACAGTAATGGGTACTGTACAAAGATAGCAATGAGTACTGTACAAAGACAGTAATGGGTACTGTACAAAGATAGCAATGAGTACTGTACAAAGATAGCAATGGGTACTGCACAAAGGCAGTAATGGGTACTGTACAAAGACAGTAATGGGTACTGTACAAAGACAGTAATGGGTAATGTACAAAGATAGCAATGAGTACTGTACAAAGATAGCAATGGGTACTGTACAAAGATAGCAATGAGTACTGTACAAAGATAGCAATGGGTACTGTACAAAGGCAGTAATGGGTACTGTACAAAGACAGTAATGGGTACTGTACAAAGACAGTAATGGGTAATGTACAAAGATAGCAATGAGTACTGTACAAAGATAGCAATGGGTACTGTACAAAGATAGCAATGGGTACTGTACAAAGACAGTAATGGGTACTGTACAAAGACAGCAATGGGTACTGTACAAAGATAGCAATGGGTACTGTACAAAGATAGCAATGAGTACTGTACAAAGATAGCAATGGGTACTGTACAAAGACAGTAATGGGTACTGTACAAAGATAGCAATGGGTACTGTACAAAGATAGCAATGAGTAACTGTACAAAGATAGCAATGGGTACTGTACAAAGACAGCAATGGGTACTGTACAAAGACAGTAATGGGTACTGTACAAAGATAGCAATGAGTACTGTACAAAGATAGCAATGGGTACTGTACAAAGACAGTAATGGGTACTGTACAAAGATAGCAATGGGTACTGTACAAAGATAGCAATGGGTACTGTACAAAGATAGCAATGGGTACTGTACAAAGATAGCAATGAGTACTGTACAAAGATAGCAATGGGTACTGTACAAAGACAGTAATGGGTACTGTACAAAGACAGTAATGGGTACTGTACAAAGATAGCAATGAGTGCTGTACAAAGATAGCAATGGGTACTGTACAAAGACAGTAATGGTACTGTACAAAGACAGCAATGGGTACTGTACAAAGACAGTAATGGGTACTGTACAAAGATAGCAATTGGTACTGTACAAAGACAGTAATGGGTACTGTACAAAGATAGCAATGGATACTTTACAAAGACAGTAATGGGTACTGTACAAAGACAGTAATGGGTACTGTACAAAGATAGCAATGAATACTGTACAAAGATAGCAATGGGTACTGTACAAAGACAGTAATAGGTACTGTACAAAGACAGCAATGGGTACTGTACAAAGATAGTAATGAGTACTGTACAAAGATAGCAATGGGTACTGTACAAAGATAGTAATGGGTACTGTACAAAGATAGTAATGGGTACTGTACAAAGATAGTAATGGGTACTGTACAAAGATAGCAATGAGTACTGTACAAAGATAGCAATGGGTACTGTACAAAGACAGTAATGGGTACTGTACAAAGACAGTAATGGGTACTGTACAAAGACAGCAATGGGTACTGTACAAAGACAGTAATGGGTACTGTAGCTGGACTGTGAATCAGAAACATTAACCATTAGCCCACCATGTTGCCTGTGCCACCAATTAGTTGCAGTGACCTTTCAATTATGTCCGGCTGACAAGATACTTCAAAGCATTTACGAATAACAATTAAACATCAGTTATTTTCTGCAAGTAACAAGCAAGTGATCTGGACAGCAGGTCAGAAAAGAAGTTTTCAGATGCCTCACTAATGTGTATATTTCTCACAGCACAACATATCTTTTGAAGTGAGACTGGCAAACCAATTCTATCACAGAAGTGTCCCCAGCACTGTTAATTAGTTTAAGGAAAGAAACTTTGTCTGCAAGAAGTTGGCACATTTGGAGTGCAGTAACATAGCTAACCCATTACACATTATACTGAGTTGTCCCCCAAGTTTTGATATATAGAAAGACAGAATAGATGCAGATATCAGGAAGAAGGCAAAAATCCTACAAGCAGCAGCAAGCACTATTTACAGAAAGTGGTACAACAGAAACTGGATTGTACATTTGTGATCCAAGGGAGCTCAAAGTTGGATCTGTGACCATGGATGTGAATGTATAACAATGAAGCTGAAGTATTAGTCAAAAGGGCACCATGGGAAAAAAAGAAACAAAAAACAAGGGTAGCACAGTAGTAAAAAACACATGGAATAAAAATGAAAGTAGTCCTGTTGAGAATAATAGTTCAGAAAAAGGTTGCAACAGGAACTTGCAAGAGGAAAATAACCCTCTGAAATTCAAGATAATATTATATGATAGAAAGAGCAGTTAGTAGGAGTGAACAAAATGCAGAGGCAAAAAACACACCAGAACCAGAAACCATATTTGAAAAACTGAAGAGTAGCATTCTACTGTTGAAGAGAGAGTAGATGAAAAAAGTCAGAATTCTGGGGAAGTAAGCAGCAGAAACTGTAAGGAAGATTAAGGGGGGATAACTTTAAAGAAACGTCTTCAGCCAACAGCAGCATTGATGGCAGATGTGAGGAAGGAGAAGCTGCAGAAGCTTTGTAAACTAGGAGATGGTAGTTGAAGAGGAGAAAGATAGCAACACGATCTTAAATTGGCTCAGCAGGTAATGCTGAAGAAAATATAAAAGGAACTGACAGACCCCATGGCAAAGTGAGCAGGAGGAGAAAAGGCTGAAGGGAGCAGAGAGATTGAAGAAAAGGCAACCAGAACCAGAAATGTATACCCAGAGGCTTCAGGAAAGGAGGAAGTAGACAGGACAGTACATGGTGCAGAAATTGAAGAGACCAAGAATGGTATAGGGACTGGTACTGTACTATTTTCAGAAGATTCTTCAGCTTTCAAAAGCAAGCAGAAATTTCACATCATTTTTTACATTAAGTTAATCTAAGTTTATGTTTTCTTTTTTAATCTTCCTGCTCCTTAGTGGATAGATAATAAATAACTTGTAACATAGGGCCAGTGAAACTGAAATATGCTGGGTGACTTCAACATTTTATTTTCGCTCATTCCAAACGTTGAAAACTTGGTTTCAGGATTACACGTTTGCACATTGAAGGTGCAACATTTTGATTGTAATCCTAGGAATATTAATGCAGCAACACAGCTCAGGTCTTCATAAGTACATGTACAGATGAAATCTCAAAAGGTATGCTTTTAAAGTATGTTTTCCTAGCTGAAAGATCACATGCACATTGAGGTAAAAAAGAAGGACACCATGGAATGGATGAACAATGATGGAAAGAGGTTCTCTTTTAAGTAAATTTTAATGTATTAATGAAATAAACCAAATGCGTAAATGAAAGAAACCATTGTGTGGAAGAGTGAGAGGTTCATAACTCAACATATTCCCAGGCTATGGAATAAGTTACCACTACAATTCAAGCCAAATACCACCTTGTCTACCTTTAATGCAAGTGGTGACAATTGTTTGGATAGGCACAGATTTACTGCAGGGATATCATGTATGACCCTGCTCAATTTCTGAGGTGAGCAATGATTAAGTACTTGTAGAGAATGTTGACAACGTCTGAGTGGGTTTACTTAAAGTTGTAGAAGGCAAGGTATCTTATAGTTCCTGTGATCACTTCCTAGTCTTAATCTGATTTTGTATGAAGATCAGTGAATGCAGAATCCCTGTTTAAAGAGTTAGATTATGGTGCTTATACAGACTTCCTTTTGGTCACTTTTGCCTGTCTGAAAATAAATGTATTTGCTTTGTATCAGGTATTTCACTAGTGCATTATTTTATGTTTTTCACAATGCTTTAAAGCAGTCTTCTGTGACAATATCATATAGTTTTGTCTTTTATTATTTCTTGTTTATCAGCATTAATACATATGTTGACCATCTTATTCAACCTCTTTCTTATATCACTGGTAAAACGCAGTACTGAACAAATCTGGCTGCAGCAACAACTCTCATCTGTAGGCCACAGAGCATTTACACTGTATTGTTGAATACTGTGCTGTATGGATTGGTAGGCCTAATCTGCATAGTGCTGTATTGCAATGTATGTCATCAGTCCTACTGTGGTATATTGTACTGCCATAGTGATGTGACAAGTATCACTGTGAGGGCCCAACTGTAATATACTGTAAAGCAAGAGTGGCACTGAAGAAACCAATCAGAGGCAATGGGCCTAAAGGCTAAAATAAGATTTGAACAAACATTGGGGGGTTAAAACAGACTGTATAGTGTGCTCCATTTACTGTTGAACAATATACATGCACAAGCAAGAGAGGTATCATAGAGCTGTAGTTCTGTGATAATTAGTATTAAAACGTTTTTCTTTCCAATCCTTTGCTATTGTGGAAATGTTTTGATGAGGAAGTTGCCCTGAATATGATTACTCATAACATGCCTTCGATTTGTCAATGTACTTCAAAACTACTTACATGTGCTTTACATTTTTGGTTGCCTAAATCTCGCAGAACAGAGCACACAATATGCATAACTTAAACAAGCAAATGTAGTTTACATAAGCATACACATAGTCATCCAAACTATAAGTATGTTGATGATACTTCATAAAACTCAGTAAAGTTAATTCAGCATATTGTTTTAGCAATCAGAAATAGGCAGTTTCAGATCCAGAAAATGTACTAACAGAATTGCTAAGCAATATTCAAAAGTCATTTTTCAACAATGCAGTTCATAAAGTCTTCTTTATTGGTGCATTCAATGCCTGTACTGTGAAATAAGCACGTTAAAGTTCAGTGAAACATTGTTTCCGCTTTTAATTTAAAAGACAATTTTATGACCCTACACATTCATAGAGGCAAACAACAGTTAACGTATGCATATATACACACACACACACACACACACACACACACACACACACACACACACACACACACACACACATGCATGCACACACAAAAACTAACAAATAATATAATTATAAGAAATATTTACAGAATTAAATATTTTAAGAAAATATTTGAATCTTGAATGCAATACTTATTATCAGCAGCATCACTGCTGACTTCCTTTTAATAATAATAATAATTTTATTTATTTATTTATTTTGTTTTACATTTATTGACCGGTCTAGTCTAACTGCATATATGTCCATTTCCAGTAGCGGCCTGGGGATATAAGCTCCAAGAACACAATTCTAATAAAAATGTTGGTACAATACATAATTTAACAAATGATAACAGCTCATTCCACAACTATATCACAAACTTATCACATACATATAACAACCCACAAGAATGAAATCACTACAAACAATGGTATTATCTACAAGATAAAATTTTCTTTGTTATCAAGGAAACTGGACTTAGTACAGAGAAGTAGTGGGTAACCAGTAGCTAGTAATAGAAAGAGAGAGTTAGTCAGGGTTAGTACAGGGGCATAACCAGTGTGTTGTAAGGTATAATTTCAGTTTATATTTGAAAGGTGATATTGAGGACAGTGATGCAAGTTCACTGGGAAGTAATAATAATAATAATAATAATAATAATAATAATAATAATAATAACAATGCCAACTATGTCACACATTACTTTCAATATATGTAGTTGTATGCATTCTTTAAAATGGTACAGTGTGTATCTACATAAGGAATCTCTCTAAAAATGGGAAAAATACCTACATACTTTCTCATGTGAACTGCATTACTATTCTATTTACATTATGTGCTCTATTGCTATGGCAACAGGTAATGCAGCAGCTTCAAAGTCACCTGTCTGTATCTCTACTGCCCACCATATACAGCACAAGTAATTATAATTTTATTCAGTGGGCTCAGGTGAGCATTTCTGTGGAATCCAAACAAATCAGTAGAACAGAAAGAAGTGACAGCCATAACTGGCCTGTACCACAAGACATGCATTTCATCATTCTATTTATTTTTGATTTTGTGTTTTGTTGTTGCATCTGTTTAGTACAAATGGAATAGTATACCAAAAACACCACTTACGGCATTGGCAGTTTTTTTAATATTTTGTTTGTTTTTCATACATATGCAGACTGTATTACGTCCTTGTGACTAGAAGTAAATAGAACTCCAAGTGTGTAATATGTCTGTGGGGGTGGCTTTCTCATTCAAAACACAATGACTGCATTTATATGTGTTTTCCCTGATATAGGTGCTGACTTTAGCAAATGTTGCTCTTGACCAGACCTACTTTGTGACTGCATATACTGAATTCAAGGAATCCTCAGTATAGTGGTACCTCGGAAGTGATGACAAACTCCTGTCTTAACAATGTATGCATATCACTAGTTTACAAATAGTTTATATCACAATATGTTATTTTGCTCACTTTTTCACTTTTTTTTATAGAATACTGTTTTGTTGACTTTTATTCTATCGGTTGCACTGATGAAATTATCTAGTAACAACAGAATCTGCTAGAAGGATGACATGATGCTTACTTTTCTAATTGACAGTTTTAAGTCTGTTTGCAGTATTTCTGACAATTGTTAGAAAACCCCATTGCACTGAATTATGTCTGCCCATTACTGCCCAGCTTTGGACAACTAAATTTAAAAAGATCACCATGTTTCCAGAATGTATTTATTAATACTGAAGAAGGAAGTCAAAAAGGCACACAAACTTTGTATATGTAAACTTCCTGCTGGCGCTTTGAGGTGAAAAAGTATTACAGAGACCAGTCTCAGCAACAACAAACAACAAATGAGAGTTCACTACATGAGACCATTACAACTATTTCCTTTGATACAAATTGTGCTGTTTTTCCTTTTGCCAGTCTATTTTCATCTAGTCAAAATACAAAGGTATCCAATTATGCAGACTAGTGAGGAAAACAATTGTGGAATACTAGTATTCTAGGGTCTACTGTTATAAGCTTTACTCCTCAAATATTAATATAGGTACATTTATGCATATATATATATATATATATATATATATATATATATAGAGAGAGAGAGAGAGAGAGATACACATTCATTAGATGTGCATATGAGCAACCATATTGACTTGCTTATTAACTGTATTTATTAATTTAGCTTTGTGCAGTAGTTCTGAAATGGAAGGCCTCTTAGATATGTGGAATGGGAAATTAGTTGAATACTACCTCATGAAGTCAGCCAGTCAACTTTAAGACTACAGTAATAAACAATATAGGCATTCTTCCTTGTAGATACAGGACTCCCCCTTTCCACAGAAACTCTGACTCGTTTAAAGCAATCAGATCAACGAGTTTAGCAAGGTTCACAAGAGCAAGTGCCTACTTAGACGAATTTGGAAACCACAAGCTCCTAATATAATGTGGTTGAGTTTCTACATCATGCTGGGTAGGTGGAAACCAATGCATTTGAATTGCACCTGCATATAATGCCAGTATACCTGTGCATAAGCCTCTGAGTCATGATTACCCAGTGCAGTACTGCACAGTGTCCCCTGTAGTGCAACACATTCACCAGTCACTAGGTGTTCCTGTGCCTGCAAGGTAATTGAGGTATGAATATTTAGAAGCTGCATTCCCACAGTGTGATGCTAAACGTCCCTGAATTGCATAGTGCTTTCTGACTGCATCAACTCTGAGGGTGTATCATCACTGTAGTCTGATGGTCGTTGCACTGTCAGCTTTTATGAATCATATAGACTCCTGGCAAGGCATTTATTTCATGAATGCTGGAATGCTTAATGACTAAACTTCTAGTGCTGCAGATCAACATCAGAAAGGGGAGCTGAGAGGGAGAGATATGAACTGTAGTTAAATTATAGACCTCTTTTTGGGGTTCAGATTGCACACTATAGTAGCCAGCTCTCAGCCCTGAAGATCATAACTAATTGTGTCAAACCACTGGAAATGTCAACATGTTGTAGGTTGTGTTCTTACACTCCATAAAGAATGGCAGAATTATGCATGCAGAGCCTGCCACTGACATAGTTGTTAATAGTGAATAGTTGTAAGTATAGTTACTTATATCATGCTTGCAACCCTGCCCTGCTTTGAAGATTTGAATTTGTTAGTATATTTGTTGATTGTTTGTAGCAGAACATATATGTAGTCTTGCTGTTTCTCATATTAACTATTTTTACAGAAGACATTAGGAGGTATCTCATGAATAATTTGCTAAACTTCTTGCAAACAATTGAATCATTTATCTCTGAATATAACATGCAGGATTTACAGTTGTAGTCGTAGATCTAGCATACTTAATACTGTCCACTCTAACCACTCATACAATTCCCTTCTACTATATGTAATGCCACCCAAATGTCATAGGTAAACAGATTTGTAGGGATGAGTAGATGAGTATTGTGTTCTTATGCTATGCTAATGACTCACTTGGGGAGTGGGGGTACTACATGCTGACCTTTCAAGTAGTTTGACACAGTTAGCTGTGATCTGCAGCAGACAGCTGAATGTTATAGTGTGCAATCTGAACCCAAAATAGAGGTCCTTAATTTAATTACAGTTCACATATGTCATACCTATGCACAAGGGCATGCCATCTATGGACCCAGATAACTATGGAGTGAGAAGTCTGACTAGTCTTTTATGCAAAGCCATGGAAAGATTTATCATGGAAGTGATAAACAATGACATAGAAAACCAGATACTAAATCTAAATCCATCTGCTTTCATCAAAGGCAGGTCATGCATACTCAACCTGGTGGACTTCTTTGAAACCTGGTGGACTTCTTTCAGAAGGTCTCCAAAGCAATCTTTTCATGAAAAACAGTGTGTACTTCCTGCCTTGTCTTGGCCAAAGCATTTGACACAGTATCCTACATGAGCATTGTAGACAAACTCACAAAATTAAGTATAAAACCATAAGTCACCCACTGGATAGCCAGCCAGCTCACACATAGGACTCCACAAAGAGGTCAGGAGCTAGCAGAGTCCACCAAGGCTCAGTGCTTCGGCAGCTCCTTTTTGGCATCTACTTCTCTGAAGTTAAGGCCAATGTCAAGGTCTCCAGCTGACCAAGTGTGCAGATGATTGCAAACTAGGCCCAGTCACATAATCCCCCAAATACACAAATACCCTCCAACACGGCCTGACTGGTGCCAGAGGAATGAACTAAAACTCACTACCAAGAAATTCATAATAGTATCCTTTGGGAAGATGGCTACCCCTGGAAACTACCACATTGATAATACTCCCCTAAGAGTAGACCCAGTGGTCAGGGATTTGGAAACATAAGTAGACAGTAGACTGGCCTTTGACCATCATGTGTCTACAATAGTAAGGAAATAATTTTATGTTGCATAACTTATAAGCAAGGGATAGCTTTGTTCCACTGTACTCAGCCTTCATCAGTCCAGTAATTGAGTGCAAGGCCTCCTTCTGTATGTACCTGACCAGGCAACAACTGGAGCATTCACAGAGCTTCCCCACAAAAAGAATACAGGGTGTAAATAGAATATCCTATGTGGAGTGTCTCAAAGCCCTAACCCTGTACTCAGTTTCCTACAGACTGCTGAGAGGTTACCTATGTCTGGCCTACAAAGCATCCTCTGATCCCAATTTTATGGACCTGCTGCACATCTGAAAAACAAATAGCATCAGAATTACCTGATCTAAGGATCTAGACCTCATCTATAACATAAACAGGACATGTTGGATAAACAAATATGTGTCTCAGAGAATATTCCTTCTCTGGAAGAGACTTTCTATTCAGGTGAAGCAGAGCTCTTCCTTAATTAATTCAAGTGTAACTTGTACCAGTAGATGGGCAATTAGAAATGTACCCCCTTGTCTGACATCTATGTCTCTAGTAGACACAAGCAGCTTGTAAATGCTTGACCACCCATGCCCAAGCTTACATGTACCCCTTAAAATAACCCTTGGCTACCAAAAGTTGTCAGACACATTTGGGAAACATACCTATGCTTAAAAATCCCCCCCCCGTGTTGTTAGCCAAGTAACCACCTATGAACCTAAGAGAAACACGTGCAACCTAGCAGGCCCACTATGGTATCCTACCCTGTCTTACACTTTACAACCCATTTACATCCAGACAAGACAATATGCTTGGTGATCAATCCAACATTCACCCTACAGCATAACGAGACTACTCAAGGTTGATATACGCTTTGTTGTGTCGTGCAGCTCTCTACTCTTGGATATGCCATTTCCTAGCATAATGCACTATTGCACACTCTCTCATCCAGTTAGTAATAGAGCTGCACAGGTGCTGTAACCTGAGAAGCACACCTTTGGAGACCAGCACTAATGTGCCCCATTGCTGAGACAAATAGTTTTGGAAAGTCCAACAGAAAGCTAGAAACTACAGTAGTTATTTCACTATAAATATCCGTCCATCCATATGTAGTCCTGTTATGCCTGTGTACACTGTAACATCCAAAGCAATCAGTAATTAAATTATAAATGGCTGCACTGTACCCCTACACCACTATTTTAGCAACAGGGTATAAGCTGAACAACAGCATTGCTATGAGATAGTAAACTGAGTAAACTGATTAAGGTAGGTGCATTAGTTAAATTACAGCCGTATTCCTCCAGCACCCAATCCAGTATTTATAGTAATATTTCTCTGAGATGAATACAGTACAGCACTGACCTAGCCTCTCATTCCTTTATGTTTAGCAGAGCTAACAGGCAGCAAAACAGCCATGCACACACTGCACTGTCACTAAGTAAATCCTGATGTAGACTTTTTGAAACATGCAAGATAAAGTATTGCCCTTTATGTTTCACATAAATGACTGATACCTCCCTATGACCTGCAGCCTTTACAGCCTGCATTTGACTGTTTCAGCAATACATGTTGTAAACTATCATAGTATCAAGTACTGCCTTACCTTTAATTACTGGAGTTAAGGAGCTCCATGTGGTAGTTCAGAATTGGATTCCCTCAGTCTTCATTTGCCTGTTGCATGACTTTAAGCAAGTCACCATAATCGGACATTGTTCCCGGAATGAGTCTGAGAATTGTCCATGAGAGTTACTAATCTACCCTTGTTAATGAATACAAACAAATAAACAAACAAATATTGAAGCTAGTATTGCTTCAACACAGTAGCATTATTATAAATAAAATGACAAGAAAAAAACATGTAGTCGCTACATTAAGTGCAAATAGGTCTATCCCTGATACCGTCTGGCCATTCTTCTGTGTAAACTTGTCCATAGTGTGGTAGGCCAGACTGGTTCTCTAACCAACCATGAGCAGGAAAACAAGTAACAGAAGGGCAAATAACCTGCTAATCATTACTCGAACGTGCAATCGCAACCAACCAGGAGCAGGAAAACAAGTAACAGAAAGGCAAATAACCTGCTAATCATTACTCGAAAGTGCAATCGCAACCAACCAGGAGCAGGAAAACAAGTAACAGAAGGGCAAATAACCTGCTAATCATTACTTGAATGTGCAATCGCAACCAACCAGGAGCAGGAAAACAAGTAACAGAAGGGCAAATAACCTGCTAATCATTACTCGAAAGTGCAATCACAACCAACCAGGAGCAGGAAAACAAGTAACAGAAGGGCAAATAACCTGCTAATCATTACTCGAAAGTGCAATCGCAACCAACCAGGAGCAGGAAAACAAGTAACAGAAGGGCAAATAGCCTGCTAATCATTACTTGAATGTGCAATCGCAACCAACCAGGAGCAGGAAAACAAGTAACAGAAGGGCAAATAACCTGCTAATCATTACTCGAATGTGCAATTGCAACCAACCAGGAGCAGGAAAACAAGTAACAAAAGGGCAAATAACCTGCTAATCATTACTCGAATGCGCACTCGCACACTTGAAAGGTCTCAGGCATTTCTCTTTTCCTCAAGATAGTGTGATCTTGGAGATGGTATATTTCTTCAGCAAGCAGAGATACTGGAAGGACTACTCCCTACCAAAATGCTGTTTATGAGCTTTACTGGGATTCATAATTGTATTAAGAGAGTCCAAATGATAATACAGTGTAACTGATTACTGTTCTCTTTATCAGTCCTTAGGGTAAGAAAAATGTTTACAAGCCCAAAAATAGAAAACTCAAGGAAAATAAAAAAGAGGAACACAAGTAACCAACAGCTGTAGCTGTAAGCAATGGTTTACTGTTAGTATATGCTGATAGAGCTACGTATTTTATTTAAAACTGTACTACAGGTAAACTAAATGCAATAGTAATAACATATTAATGAAAGACCTGTTCACTAAAGTCCTAACACAATTCTGTTTACTTCCCAGGTAAGAAGGGTTCATAGGGTACACAGTAACTATTGTATAGGAGAACTAAATACAATAGTAAAAATATGTTAATACAAGATCTGCTTACCGATGTCCTAACCCAATTCTGCTTGCGCTACAGGTAAGAAGGCAGCATAGGATACACAGCAGGAACTTCACAATAAAACAGGAAGGCAACAAGTTACTGAAAAGGCATACAAGGAAGGCCATTTTTCCAGGAATGAAGTGTGCATGCTGTAAGAACTTATCAGTACCAACTATGAGCAGTGCATGTTGTACACCTTACAGACCATGTAGATACAGGAAAGCACAAGCATTTTATTTTGTAGAAGAAGCTAAATTAAAATCTCGGGACATACAATGACCACCTGAGATGGAGCACAATCTAATTTGGTAGGAAGAGTTGATGCACTTAGAAGGCAAACGTTTAAAGGTATGGAGCCATTTCCCCAATTCAAAATGTGGGTGACTATATGCCAAAAGGCAGCATTTGCTAATAATAATCAGATGAAATTGACAGACTCACAAAATTGTTAAGACTTATTTAGTGACTGCTTTTCTTCTCTTCTAACTTAATCTGTAGCTGTAAGCAATGGTTTACTGTTACTATATGTTACTATAACATACTACTGAAAGATCTGTTTACTGGAGTCCTAACCCATGTATATATATATATATATATATATATATATATATATATATATATATATATATACTTAGAATGTTTAAAAGATTATTTGTTAATTGAACAGTTTAACTTGTTTTTGAGTCAGCTTGATGTGCCTGGTATGGCCAGACTGAATTTAGGACCCATACTCTTGCTTGGCCATCTGCGATATTACTGTTTCTGGGACTGGTTGTCATGATTGTTCCATCTGTGTGTGCTTCCCATTACTAGATGATCATTTTAGTAATGTTCTATGTGGATTGGCATGTCAGCAGATTGGTGGAAATGAGTTTATTTGTATGATGCTTTCTCCTGCTAGTACAACTAATTTGGACTATTCTGGGAAGTAAGATAAGAATGCATGCTTATTGTTTACTGCTTTGTAAAAGGATGTTCTTTTAAACAAAAATGGTTTGTACCTCATTGCAAATACTTTTGCATAATGAAAATATATTTACTTTTACTAGTCCTGAAGCTGCTAATATTCACTGAAGATTAATCAGCATCTGCTGACAGCACTCCCTAACACTTTGTGCACAGAGCAGTCAGCTGCTTCGCCTCACCCTAGTTACCCAAGCTAAGACCCTGCCATCTCCTTTTACATTACACTTGTAGTAGCAAAGAGGGCATCACTTATACCCTCCTAACTCTGTAAATTTTCTTAAGACTACAAGCTGCCTTAAGTATGGCTATCATCTTTGGTGTTCCAAAGTTCCAAAACTACTGTATCTGGGACATATTACCCTTCTTTGGCTGTCTTGTTCTTGCTTAAGCATCCTCAGTACCACTCTTTCTGGAACATAATACTTTTCTTTAGCTGTCTTTTTCTCACTTACACCTTCTCAGTACCACTCTTTCTGGGACATAATACCCTTCTTTGGCTGTTTTTATCTTGCATTTATATCATGTTATCGAAAGATGAAAATAGCGAACGCTATTTCATCGGCCTCAAAACATCTAAACATGAAAATATTGAACATTCAGAACAGCGAATTTTTTCCCATGGAAAACATTTGCTGCTCTGAAACACATACACACAACACAAGCACATAAACAGCAACCACACACATACACTTAATTCCTACATCTAACGCTACACTAAACTAAACATACACTACTATCTACCCACTTACTTTAACCCTAACCCTAAGGTCCGTCAAAATCGCACACCCACTTAACCCGCACCCTAACCCTAACTCACTTAAACTGCCCCTAACCCTAAAGTCTGTCAGTATTGCACACATGCCTAACCAGCTCCTTAACCCTAACTCACTTAACCCACCCCTAACCATAACGTACAAACAATCGCACACTTACCTGAACCCAACACGTAACTTTCCACCACAGCAATAAGAATAGCGAAGCCACAGAAACGGCCAACCAAATTCCTTCCCGAGGAAAGAATTCACTGTTTTGCAGCTTCGCTATTCTTAGCATTCGCTGAATAGTGTTCGATATCAGAACATTCGAAGTTTTAATACTTTGATGTTCTGATATAGACCCTTTATCTTACTTACTCCTTCTCAGTATCCCTCTTTCTGGAACATATTACCCTTCTTTGGCTGTCTTTTTCTCACTTACTCCTCCTCAGTACCACTCTTTCTGGAACATATTACCCTTCTTTGGCTGTCTTCCTCTTACTGACTTCTCCTCAGTGCCACTCTTTCTGGGACATAATACCCTTCTTTGGTTATCTTCTTCATCTTGCTTACTCCTCCTCAGTACCACTCTTTCTGGGACATAATACCCTTCTTTGGCTATCTTCTTCATCTTGCTTACTCCTCCTCAGTACCACTCTCTCTGGGACATAATACCCTTCTTTGGCTATCTTCTTCATCTTCCTTACTTCTCCTCAGTACCACTCTTTCTGGGACATAATACCCTTCTTTGGTTATCTTCTTCATCTTGCTTACTCCTCCTCAGTACCACTCTTAATGGGACATAATACCCTTCTTTGGCTATCTTCTTCATCTTGCTTACTCCTCCTCAGTACCACTCTCTCTGGGACATAATACCCTTCTTTGGTTATCTTCTTCATCTTGCTTACTTTTCCTCAGTACCACTCTTTCTGGGACATAATACCCTTCTTTGGCTGTTTTCCTCTTACTGACTTCTCCTCAGTGCCACTCTTTCTGGGACATAATACCCTTCTTTGGTTATCTTCTTCATCTTGCTTACTCCTCCTCAGTACCACTCTTTCTGGGACATAATACCCTTCTTTGGCTATCTTCTTCATCTTGCTTACTCCTCCTCAGTACCACTCTCTCTGGGACATAATACCCTTCTTTGGTTATCTTCTTCATCTTGCTTACTTTTCCTCAGTACCACTCTTTCTGGGACATAATACCCTTCTTTGGCTGTTTTCCTCTTACTGACTTCTCCTCAGTGCCACTCTTTCTGGGACATAATACCCTTCTTTGGTTATCTTCTTCATCTTGCTTACTCCTCCTCAGTACCACTCTCTCTGGGACATAATACTCTTCTTTGACTGTCTTCCTCTTACTGACTCCTCCTCAGTACCACTCTCTCTGGGACATAATACTCTTCTTTGGCTGTCTTCTACATCTTACTTTCTTCTCCTTGGACCCACTCTTCCACCTATCCCTTCTCCTTTTATTTTCTCTCCAGGTCTAATTCCCCTTTCAGGCCCATTTCTCAGGTTTATCTATTCTTTTTCTTCTCTCTCTTCAACACATTTTCCTTTGTGCAGTACCTTCTCACCTATGATCTTCCTCTTTCCATCATCCTCACTCCATTCTGAAGAATAGTCCAATGCCATGTATAATTTCTTACAAATAAAAGCTGCCTCATCTCAAATTGTATACCTCTATTCTTTATTCTTTATTATTTATTCTATAATACTGAATTTAAATGTTGCAATACTATGCTGCATTTTATGGTGTCTTCATTCATTTGCATAGATACTTTATGTAATATTCCATTCATGCAATTATCATATATTATGTCATACTGTATCAACTCTATGTGTTCCTTAATATATCTATGTTTTCTCTGGGTCCATTAAATAACAATCCTGTATTAGATTATTCATTGCTGCTTATAGTTTGAATGTATGCATTTCTGTTTGTGATTGAAAAGTATGGTATTTTGGACATTTGTCCCTGGGCCTTCACTGAAACTGGTTTCTGCCAAGTGAGGCTATCCTGGTTAACAACAGCAGACAAATATATTAATAAATGCATACAAATACATAAATAGGCTTGGCAAAATCATCCTTTGTTTTACATGCCATGTACAGGCACTGTTATATTGTTCCTCATCATTTACATACAACCTAAGAGTTCTAAAGTAAAAGGAACTGCTCTGTTTTCTGGTCCATAGTGCAGAGACACAAGCCTTTGTCCTATGACAGGCAGGTCCTCACCTTTACATGACTTTACATATGCAAGCAGACAGAAGACTATTTTCTTCACAGAGAAGATATGCACTGTCACTGAAATTCTTGTAAAATGTATCAACAGGCAAATATCAAATTATGTTAAAAAATGACATACTAACAGTCAAGCTACATGGACTTCACCCCGACTACAATGTCATGACAACAGTTTGACAGACCAAATCTTCAGTAATATGGATTACAGTTTACTTACTGGGGCCACTATGCTGGATCTCAAGAAAGCCTTTGAAACTGCAGCCCATCAGTTACTACCACAGCTGGTTACCTAAACTGGCTTTGCTGAGGAAATAAACCAGTAGTTCAGAGACAGAACCTTCATAGTCTACCTTAATAATGTGCTCTCAGAAACAGAGACTATCCGAAAGAGTACCTCAGGAGTTGGTGATGGGACCTCTGCTTTCCTCTCTACTCATGAACATTCCGTATTTGATATCCCAAACATCATCCTCACTATTTACAGAGATGGTTTTGCATTTATAAAAGACAAGAAAGAACCCAGCATGTAAAACAGACAACTTAAAATTGATTTTACACAGATACGAGACTGGCTCAATGCTAAGAAGCTAACCATCAACAGAAGAAAAGTCTCCAGAAATGGTATTTGCAATACAGAAAAGACTGGAGTAAAGTGAGCCCCTAAATATAATAGATCCTGATAGTTTACCCATTTTTATAACCAAAGCACAAGAGTATTATTTTAGATAACAAGTTAACCTTTACCTGCATGTAGAACACAGGTAGACAAGATTTCTAAGGCAGCTCACTGTAGCATATAGAATCTCTTACCTAACCATACCAGAAGCATATATCCTTTACCAAAAATATCATAATTCTATGCCTTAAGTATGCAGTACCATTTCTCCATCTGAATTCCCAACAAGATACTGACATAGACAGCAGAAGCTAAAGTACTCTGGTATATAGCTTTGTCATATAACAGGGAACAACACCACCCTACTAAGCAGTCAACTGGTTACCAATGAAAGCTAGAACTTATTTTTTTTATTAAATAACATTACCTATAAGCATACCTGTCAACCACGTAGCACAAAAAATCTGGACAAAGCCACAAACAGCGGAGGGACAAAGACCCAGAAATAGGAATAGACTTAAAATATTGCTCTCATAAACTTAGAAAGTTGCTCTAATAAAAGTGGTTAAGTTACCATGCATTTTTCTGAAGGATATAAGGTCCAAAACTGAAATGCCTGTCATTGTTTAGTG